>NW_008709540.1:755308-779280 GCF_000327385.1 Lottia gigantea
TTACAGCACTGGGATTAAACCCCATACCCCATTGCCCCTCAGGATATTTTACTTAAAACCCCCCCCCCCCCCCCCCCCATTCCCAATCAAGTCTGGATACGGTCCAAGACCCCGTTTCACTAAACTTCTTAAGTCCAAAATTTTCTTAGGTCTGTCTTACAATTCTTTGAGTAAGATATTTTGGCGTAACTTACGACAGCTATACTCTATCGTAACTTTTTTCTGAATACAAGAAATGCTTCAGAAACTTGCCAATTTCTATTTTGAGATTTTATTAACATGAAAGCATTTGATGTTTGTGACATTTTCTCTGCTACTTTCTTATCTAAGATCTTCGTAAATTTGTGAGTGAAAGACGAGTAAGAATGTGCGTAAGATGATCGTAAATCTAATATTTAGACGTAAACTTACGCACTGGTCGGAAGTTATGACCAACAATATCTTGCCCTAAATTCTTACTCTTAGAACGAAGAAACCATTTACAAAGTTTAAGTAAACCTATGTAAGTTACGTAAAGGTTTTTGGTTAGTGTTGGAAATCTAGTGCAAATTGTTGATCCGTTACAGCCCTAGTTCCCAACCTCGGTGTGTTTTCACCCCCTGGGGTCTCAGGGGTGTGGTTAACTGGTGTAGGAGAAAAATGTATTTTGAGTTGAGAGAGCACCTCACATCACATTCTGCAAATGTGGATGAAACAAATTTTCGGGGTTGTGAAAGGTCCAGGTGATTGCTCTAGGGGTGTGAAGGCTGAAATAAGCTGGGAACCATTGCTTTGCAGGAAAACAAGTTTAAAGGGATATTCTAATATTTGATATTAAATTGGAAGTCGACAGATTGTAATTTAATTAATAATTATAATATAGAGAGTTAATTGTTTCTATGACAACACCACAATTTACAACCTCACTTGACAGTTTTCTCGAATTTAGAGAGTTGATATTTTATACACATTAAAAGACAATGTTTCGTGCTGTTGATATCGTGGTTTTTTAGGGGGGACATGTTCGCTTGACTGTGTTATCTTGTTTTAATAAATCTAGAGTTATTAATTTTTAAACTGTATATTTCTACTATAAAGCTACAATATTTTCCCTATTTTTGTACAGGTAAGCTTGCATATCTATACTCTTCTTCTAACTTTTTTTGTGCATTTTCTTTATTTTATTATTTTTATTATTTTTTTTTATAGTATTCACTGTTTTATATATATTTTTGTCTTAATCTAGCATTGATTGATTTTGATATTTTGGCACCACAAAAATTGGCATCATAGGTGTTTTATAAATTCTGAATGTGGTTACTTTAACCCACAAATAATGTCTATAGCGCTATTATTTTAGCGACTTCGTCACTTAAATTTAAAAGATCAAGGATTACTATACTTGGTTCATAATCGTTACCCATCTCGGAAACTCAGAATGGATGCAAGCACTCTGTTAATAAATCAATCAAAAATAAGATTACAGTTTCGATTTCTATTTTTCTGATTGTTTGTCTCAATTGTACTCTGACAAGTTTTCTACCACATTAAAGTTCAAATGACAATATTCTGAACCAATCAAAACTTGTCATGGTTTCCTGGTAACTTGAATTCTCTGGACTATACTCTCTCCCCTCCCCTCTTTCCACCTAACGATTTATAGAAACTTATAAATAAAGTAACAATTTTATTACACTAGTTTTGACAGAACAGTAGCAGATGTTGTGAAAATTTAAAAGTAAATCAATCAAAACTGCTATAATAATTTTAATGTTTCACTCCAATTGATTTAACCTGTAATTTATAATATTCATTCTACTATAGAGATATATAAATTAATGAATAAATAGAGCCAATTAAGGTACCTTTTTGATATAAGCTATCCGAAACATCCTGACCTACATTCGAACTCGTAAAATATGTAAATATGAACAAAACTATATTGCATTTAATCATTTCCTCATATTTTCATATTTTCCTTCTATGCTCATAGAGTACACGACTCCGTTTTTCAATTTTGACTAAATTCGGTGTTGAATCCTTATATGTACGAAAATAGGTTACACCAATAAATAAGCACAATGACACCTAAATATAGTCGTGTAACCTATATTCGTACATATAAGGATTCAACACCGAATTTAGTCAAAATTGAAAAACGGAAATTTTTTTTTTATGTCTTAGATGTTTCTTCATATATTCTACAAAATAATTACAATTGGTTTGTTTCGATTTTCTTTATGAATCCTTCACTTTGACCCATATTTCATGAGTAACTAACTCGACAACGGCTGCAAAATGCGTCACCTAGTTTCGTGTAAAATGTGTGATCTATAAATAAGTCAAGAAAATACGTTGTATGGATACCAGGTGGTATAATTAACTTCTCTTAGTATTTATCTTTAATATCAATTCATTAAATTCATTATAACTAGTGATAATTCCTTCAAAGAACAATCATTTGAAGAATAAAATAGTGACTGTCAAAATAAGATAAGGAAAACGTAAGAGTAATTATCGTTAAAACTCATTGAAACAACAATAGAATATGTTCCACATTGTGTTCCATAAAATTTTTTTGCTGACATGGAATCCGCTATTTTCTCACTTGACTTACTTCACTGGAATATATTCTAACAGACGACACTTGGAATTCCGATTACAACTGGGGAATTATAAGGAAATTTGGCCGATAAAAAAATTTTGATATTTGGTAATAACTGAAATCCGCCATTTTGTTTATGTTAGAAATAGATAATAAATTTGACTTGCTTTGAAACGATAGGAAAAAGTTCTTGTAGAGATAACCCATGGTTTTCAAAACATGCAAATGCAGAGGTCATGCGAGGTCGCACATATAAATTTCCGGAGATGCACGAAATAAGGTTCGCGCGAAATTAGGTCACTTGGCTATACTTATATAGATTATTTAAATTGGATAATGTATCGATGTCTGTATACGTATATCACACAATAATAAAATAAATTTTCACTGATAAAATTCTGGACAAACATGGATTTGAGGTGAAAAAATGTTCACAGCAAGCTATGATCACTATTATTCATTAGTTTTGCTAAAAGAAATCCAGTTTCTGAGACTAAGGTACGATTGATCAAACCAATGGCAAACCCGTTCCTTTAAAATACGAAGAGTAATTCAGTTTGATAGGTCTACAAGATTGATAGATTTTTAAGAAACATTGAAATACAAATTGAAACTATATCAGTGCTTCCTAGCCGGTCTATTGTTACTGAACAAACCAACTAAGAAAAGCAATGTCTTGTGACAGATCAAAACATCGAGAAATTGATCAAGTACAAAAAAGATCCATTAAGTCAAATATCCGAGTAACAGCTGAGATGTGGGTCAACGGGTCAAATAGAAAACAGTTTCAATAGAATAACTAGGTCAAATATCCGAGTAACAGCTGAGATATGGATCAATGGGTCAAATAGAAAACAGTTTCAATAGAAAAACTAGGTCAAATACCCGAGTAACAGCTGAGATATGGGTCAGTGAGCTAAATACAAAACAGTTTCAATAGAATAACTAGGTCAAATATCCGAGTAACAGCCGAGATATGGGTCAATGGGTCAAATAGAAAACAGTTTCAATAGAATAACTAGGTCAAATACCAGAGTAACAATTGAGATGTGGATCAATGGGCCAAATACAAAACAGTTTCAATAGAATAACTAGGTCAAATATCCGGGTAACAGCTGAGATATGGGTCAATGGGTCAAATAGAAAACAGTTTCAATAGAATAACTAGGTCAAATACCCGAGTAACAGCTGAAATATGGGTCAGTGAGCCAAATAGAAAACAGTTTCAATAGAATAACTAGGTCAAATATCCGAGTAACAGCTGAGATATGGGTCAGTGGGTCAAATAGAAAACAGTTTCAATAGAATAACTAGGTCAAATACCCGAGTAACAGCTGAGATATGGGTCAATGGGCCAAATAGAAAACAGTTTCAATAGAACAACTAGGTCAAATACCCGAGTAACAGCTGAGATATGGGTCAATGGGTCAAATAGAAAACAGTTTCAATAGAATAACTAGGTCAAATACCCGAGTAACAGCTGAGATATGGGTCAGTGAGCCAAATAGAAAACAGATTCAATAGAATAACTAGGTCAAATATCCGAGTAACAGCTGAGATGTGGATCAGTGGGTCAAATAGAAAACAGTTTCAATAGAATAACTAGGTCAAATATCCGAGTAACAGCTGAGATATGGGTCAGTGAGCCAAATAGAAAACAGTTTCAATAGAATAACTAGGTCAAATATCCGAGTAACAGCTGAGATATGGATCAGTGGGTCAAATAGAAAACAGTTTCAATAGAATAACTAGGTCAAATATCCGAGTAACAGCTCAGATATGGGTCAGTGAGCCAAATAGAAAACAGTTTCAATAGAATAACTAGGTCAAATACCCGAGTAACAGCTGAGATGTGGGTCAATGGGTCAAATACAAAACAGTTTCAATAGAATAACTAGGTCGAATACCCGAGTAACAGCTGAGATGTGGGTCAGTGAGCCAAATAGAAAACAGTTTCAATAGAATAACTAGGTCAAATATCCGAGTAACAGCTGAGATGTGGATCAGTGGGTCAAATAGAAAACAGTTTCAATAGAATAACTAGGTCGAATACCCGAGTAACAGCTGAGATGTGGGTCAGTGAGCCAAATAGAAAACAGTTTCAATAGAATAACTAGGTCAAATATCCGAGTAACAGCTGAGATATGGGTCAGTGAGCCAAATAGAAAACAGTTTCAATAGAATAACTAGGTCAAATACCCGAGTAACAGCTGAGATGTGGGTCAGTGAGCTAAATACAAAACAGTTTCAATAGAATAACTAGGTCAAATATCCGGGTAACAGCTGAGATATGGGTCAATGGGCCAAATTGAAAACAGTTTCAATAGAATAACTAGGTCAAATATCCGAGTAACAGCTGAGATGTGGATCAGTGAGCCAAATAAAAAACAGTTTCAATAGAATAACTAGGTCAAATACCCGAGTAACAATTGAGATATGGATCAATGGGCCAAATAGAAAACAGTTCCAATAGAATAACTAGGTCAAATATCCGAGTAACAGCTGAGAAATGGGTCAGTGAGCCAAATAGAAAACAGTTCCAATTCATTCCTGGCGACGGAGCTGTAAACGAGACTGCAAGTACAACATGACATGGTAATATATGAAATATAACGCTTGACTTATATCGTTTAGTTGAATGTAAAAACCAATATTATATACAGGTATAGTTATTTATTAACTTTATAATCATACATGTTTAGAAAGCCCTCTTGCAGTCACCTTTAAAGTAGCAAGGTGTTACAGTATAGATGTTTAGAAAACTTTGTAATTTATGTTACATGTTGATTTTAATGAATAGATAGTTCGAATTGCGAAGATTGATTTCGATGGACTGAGGTGAAAATTTAATATTATATAATTATAATTCATAGTAGTCCGAAACATACTGTCGCTAACCTATGCCGACTTCTGATAAAAATAAACCCATTAAATAGTATAATAGTTTATTATGTTTTAGTATAAAATTGAATATAAAAGATATTGCTTTCGTACGAAACTACGTATGCTTCTTAAATGGAAATTCCTCGACTTGATAAGTTGATTTTTAAAAAAGGCTATATTATTTGAACTGAACCTTCTATTTACATTTAAAACCATTTCTAAAATTTCAAATGTAATTTGAATGCTTAGTTTGACAAATAAAGATCTTCAGACAAATGACCTATTTCAGCCTAGTAACCCATTCTATTTGAGAGTTGAATTGAATTGTAATTGTGTTTATTATCATTATTATTTATTTATTATTATAGTGACATGTAGTATAAGAATTAACGAGTTCTATATACATAAATATAAGCACACTATTTATAACCACCCGACCGCTTGGGCCTATAAGTCACTTTAAAGGGACGGGTGTGCCATTTTATTTATTTATTTATTTATTTTTTTGGAGAGGGGTGATTTTAGTCTTGAATATATGTATATAGTCTTCAGAAGTACTAGATGGTAAGAAAATCACATAATTCCTTAAAACACTTCAAATTAGGAATTTTACTCACTATTTCTACATATGTCCTTTCTATATATCACAGATATATGACGAGTCGTCATTTTAACAATCAAACGCAGATAATTCTGGACACACATGGATTGGAAGGCTTAAATTTTGACGGTGAGCTGTGAACACTATTACTGATTAGCTCACTCTAAAAAATTCCAGTTTCTGGAGACTAAAGTATGATTGGTATAAAAAATAGCTTACCCGTCCCTTTAAATTCAGTACGTTGTATACTTGTCAATGCAAGTTTCCTACAGAATTATAATGAATTGAAATTATTCAATAAAAGGTTAGGGTTTATATGCACACACGTTTTACTCATACAAATAATGTTTTTCTCAATTCATATTCGCTAGTTATAAATCTCGTACATATTCTAAGGTAACAGTGTTACTCATTTAATATCATCGTCCAGATAGTTGAAACCATTAACGTTTAACTTACGTTATATTGGCAAGACTTGTGCTGCCGTTATATTTTCTGGTGTTTGTTTGTTTCAGATTTTATTGCACCTATAATTAAGCTGCATTAAGTTGCAGTGAACGAGACCGTGATGGAAATCCGAAGAATGATGAGAAGATGTATGAAAATTCATAACGCAAATAATTGGATATCAAATTCACGTAGGACGCTATCAGGCAGTTTAAACAATCTAACCTCTCGGTACCATTATTCCAGCCAATCAAACAACACTTTAAAACCGGAAGTGCCTCAATTGCCGAAGTCAGCACGGGTTGTGATTGGTGGCGGGGGTATTATTGGACCCAGTATAGCATATCATTTATCAGAACGAGGCTGGAACGACATTGTGTTACTAGAACAGGGGAGGTAAGGTGTTTAAATAGTGTTTTACGTCATACTATTCTGCGTTTAGAAGAATGAAGAAAGACAAAATGAAATGAGTTTTACGTCCTACTTTTCTGCACCATGTGGGCTAATGGAGACGTGGAGAAGGACAGAGGAGTGTAGACCTAATAATTGAAATCTTAAAAAGACAGTGTCATACTCTGTTTCTATATTCAACTGTCAAACATTATGAGACTGGACATTAAGTTATGTTGTTTTTGGGTGATTTTAGTGCGAAAGGGGATGCCAGTCAACTGCGCATATATCCTAATCGTTTGCCGATTTGATTAAAAATCTTGATATAACCAAATATCAAAAGTCCTAGAGAAGAAAAAGAAGAATTTCAGCAGGGATTGTTAAGAGTCTTGTTTTAAAAAGCTATGTGGACTCTCGCAAAATGTTTTAGTTTATATTCCAGATTAACATGTGGTACGACATGGCACTCGGTTGGTTTATGTGGACAACTTCGCAGTGATCTAACAGAAATGAAGATAACATGTTATGGTAGAGATTTATATAAAAAATTTGAAGAGGAAGGCCATGGGGTCGGTAGGTATATAGATCATATATTCTCAATGGAAGAGCACAAAATTATGGTAAACTACTTCAAGGTTTATTGCACATTTTAACTTGATGATGACCTTAAAAACCAAGAAAATCTCCATCCCTTCAATGTCTAAGTCAGTTTAAAAAATGAGACCTAACTTCGTATTTTATTAGTTTCGTTTCGAATGTTATAGCTAATAAATTATTCGAAACGAAACTGATAAAATACGAACGGAAGTTAGGTTTAATTTTATTTCGACTGATATCTATAGTATGCTTGGTATTAGTTTTTGAGATTAAAAGCGAATAGAAGCACTGGCATAGGTTTTGATCCAAGTATGAGCTCACCGTATTGCCAAAACGAGTTTTGAATGCCCTTTGTCGTTCACGTTTCGTATCCATTCAAACAGATTATGGCTAGATTGATATAGACAATATTTATGTCAAAATCTGGTAAACTATTTGTCTTGACTTACTAGAACCACCGGCGTCAATATGGATTACCCTCTTCTCAAGTCACTGTTCTACAGGTATTTTTTATTTCTGTATATTTATCAGGTTGGAAGGACAGTGGTAGTATCAGTTTAGCTAGAACTAAAGATAGAATGACAGATTTTCAGAGGAAGCATGCTATAACCAAGTAGGTCTATTCCTACCTCCGCTAACACCTAACATCGCCTGAAATTGCCAACAACATATATCATCAACACCACAATATCACCAACACCATACACCACCAACACCATATATCACCAACAACACCACATATCACCAAGAACACCATATATTACCAGCGCCATACACCCCCAACACCATACATCACCAGCACCATATATCACCAACACAATACATCACCAACACCATACATCCCTAACACCATACATCACAAACATCATATGTCACCAACACCACCAACAACATATATCACCAACACCCTATATCACCAACACCAACACATCCCCAACACCATACATCACCAACACCATACTTCCCCAACACCATACATCACAAACACCATATGTCACCAACAGCAAACATCACCAACAGCAAACATCACCAACACCATACATCACCAACAGCAAACATTACCAATATCAAATATCACTAAACCATACATCACCAACACCATACATCACCAACACCATACACCACCAACACCATACATCACCAACACCATACATCACCAGCGACATACATCACCAGCGCCATACATCACCAACATCATACATCACCAGCGCCATACCACCAGAACCATACATCACCAGCGCCAAACATCACCAACACCAGACATCACCAAAACTATATATCACCAGCACCATACATCACCAACACCATACATCGCCAACACCATATATCACCAGCACCATACATCGCCAACACCATACATCGCCAACACCATATATCACCAGCACCATACATCACCAACACCATACATCCCTAACACCATACATCACAAACATCATATGTCACCAACACCACCAACAACATATATCACCAACACCCTATATCACCAACACCAACATCATATATCACCAACACCAGACATTACCAGCACCATATATCACCAACATCATATATCACCAACATCATATATCACCAACATCATATATCACCAACATCATATATCACCAACATCATATATCACCAACACCATATATCACCAAAACCATATATCACCAAAACCATATATCACCAACATCATACATCACCAACACCATATATCACCAAAACCATATATCACCAACATCATACATCACCAACACCATACATCACCAACACCATACATTACCAACACCATACATCACCAACAAAATATATCACCAACACCATAAATCACCAGCATCATATATCACCAGCGCCATACATCACCAACACCATATATCACCAACATCATACATCACCAACACCATACATCACCAACACCATACATCACCAGCGCCATACATCACCAACATCATACATCGCCAACACCATACATCACCAGCGCCATACATCGCCAACACCATACATCACCCATGACATCATCAACACTCTGCATCACCAACACTATACATCACCAACACCTTTTGCTATTTTGACTCTTCGAGTGGTATACTAAGTGACATCGGGTGTTCTGAAATAGTAGGCATCGTCTTAATGATTAAGAACACCCGCCAGAACCTTTTGGTCTATTTATTAATTCATTTGAAAGTTTCAAACAAACCAAATACATTCATTGTCATCAAACAAATTTGCAATTCAGGGCCAGTGGGTTCGAAACTCATTTATTGACGTCGAGAGAAATTCAAGAAA
Organism: Lottia gigantea; assembly: GCF_000327385.1. Taxonomy (NCBI): domain Eukaryota; kingdom Metazoa; phylum Mollusca; class Gastropoda; family Lottiidae; genus Lottia; species Lottia gigantea. The sequence goes on from NW_008709540.1 coordinate 765,076, forward strand.
AATGTCCTGTGATCAGAACAGATGATTTACAGGTAATGTGGAGAATTCAGTACAATTATACAGTCAGGGCTGGCCTGGCCGCACTCCTACATTTCTTTTCATTTTACATAGATTAACACAAGGATAAACAAAAACATAGGTGCGCACTGTGTATGGATGTGAATGATATTCGAAATTGTACTGTATGACTAGACCATGACATACATACATCAGAGTTTTCCTTCATGTTTATTCTGTCACCTATTAGCTGAAATCTGACAGTTGTATCGTACCTGAAATAAAGTTGTTGATATCAATTTTCAGGGAGGTATTTGGATGCCGACTGATGGAGCAGTTACAGCCCCTGATGTTGCTATGGTTTTCTCTAAGCTAGCAAAGAAAAATGGTAAGTCTTTAGTTTAGCCATGACATCGTACTTTTACCTTGATACAATAGCCGCATCTTACAGTTTCTCGTTTCGAAGTTTTGTAGAAAAGCGTGCATGGCGTTGTTTCGAAGTTTTGTGGACAAGCGTGCATGGTGTTGTTTCGAAGTTTTGTGGACAAGCGTGCATGGAGTTGTTTCGAAGTTTTGTAGGCAAGCGTACATGGAGTTGTTTCGAAGTTTTGTAGACAAGCGTACATGGCGTTGTTTCGAAGTTTTGTGGACAAGCGTGCATGGTGTTGATTCGGAGTTTTGTGGACAAGCGTGCATGGTGTTGTTTCTAAGTTTTGTGGACAAGCGTGCATGGTGTTGTTTCGAAGTTTTGTGGACAAGCGTACATGGCGTTGTTTCGAAGTTTTGTAGACAAGCGTACATGGCGTTGTTTCGAAGTTTTGTGGACAAGCGTACATGGCGATGTTTCGAAGTTTTGTAGACAAGCGTACATGGCGTTGTTTCGAAGTTTTGTGGACAAGCGTACATGGCGTTGTTTCGAAGTTTTGTGGATAAGCGAGCATGGTGTTGTTTCGAACATTAAGAAATGTTTATATTTGTAATAATGCGAACACTTTATTTAATGATAGGAGTTCGTGAACAATAGTTTTATTGTTGTCAGTCTTAAACGACCAATTCATTTCATTGTAACTGTCCATGTTATTATTCAGTTCTATGTCTATTTCTATATGTAATCAGTGGCGGTGCTAGTGGGGAGGAGGGGATTTGCCCCCCTCGAAAATGGTTTGCACCCCCAATTGTACCCCCACTTTATTCTTTAACAAATTTAAAAAGTATGATTTTTATACGTTTTTGCCTCAAAATATGTGTCCAAATGCAGCAAATCAATTAAATTTTTCGAAATTTTCTCAGGGGAACCATTTTATACGCTCCACGAGAGGCTGACGGCAACTCGCCTCCTAAGAGTCGCCTCAATTTAAAATCAGCCTCGACAGTTGTCCCCCATTGAGTCAGTCTGTCCCCTATTTGTACTCCCAGTCCCACGAGGTAGCTACTATATGTTATTGAATCATAGAATATGCCTAGGTTATCGACCCGCCTTCCCTTTATCAATAGTCTAGACCTTTTTATGTCAATCGACATCTACATTACAAACGTAAACATTAAAACGTTTTCTTTCAGGTGCCAAGTTTATGGAAGGTGTAAAAGTGGAGAAGATTTTAACTAAAAATGATCGAGTGACAGGAGTAGAAACTTCAGATGGCAATATTGATTGTGAATATTTTGTTAACTGTGGCGGGTTGGTAGGTATGAGTCTTTATGCACGGTTTAACCAGAAAAGGAAAGAGGACAGGTAACAATAGTCACCACATGTCCCATTAAAATACCCTCACGCGATGGCATACCGTCAAGTTGTGTTATATCGATTTAGAATCACAACTAACATACAGATATAAAATATATATATGCCATATAGATATATAATCACGCTATGGCATATAAATATACCACCACGCTATGTTCTATAAATATACCACCACACATAGCCATACCGTCAAGTTGTGTTATATAGATTTAGAATCAGGACTAACATACGCATATACAATCACGCTATGTGATATTGATATACCGTCAGGCTTTGGCATAATATAGATATACCGTAACGCCATGACATATAGATATACCGTCACGCTGTGTCACTCTCTGTCCTATGGATACCATCACTCTCAGTCATATTAATATACCGTCACAATATGTACCATTATTGCTATACCGTCACGCAATGTACTATTGATGTATCTGTTCTATTATTGATATACCATTACTCTCTGTCATATTAATATGCCGTCACGCTGTGTCCATACGATATACCGTCACTGTCTGTCACATTGATATACCGCCGCGCTCTGTCCCATTGATATATACCGTCACGCTATGTACCTCTGATATACCGTCACGCTATGTCCATACGATATACTGTCACTGTCTGTCACATTGATATACCGCCACGATCTGTCCCATTGATATATACCGTCACGCTATGTCCCTCTGATATACCGTCACGCTATGTCCTATTGATATACTGCCACGCTATGTCCTACTGATATACCGTCACGCTATGTCGTATTGCTATACCGCCACGCTATGTCCTATTGATATACTGTCACGCTATGTCTTATTGCTATACCACCACGCTATATCCTATTGATCTACCGTTAAATATGTCCTATTAATATACCGTTACGCTATGTCCTACTGATATACCGTCACGCTATGTCGTATTGCTATACCACCACGCTATGTCCTATTGATCTACCATCACGCTATGTCCTTTTGATCTACCGTCAAATATGTCCTATTGATCTACCGTCACGCTATGTTCTATTGATATACCGTCACGCTATATCATATTGATATGTAGGACAAACTTGATGGTATATTAATGTTGAAATGGATCTAAATCTTCCGGTAGTATATCGGTGAATATCCAAATTGCCCTGATTTATGAACATAGGTCGAAATGGATTGTGGGATAACGAAGCCCACAGTAGAGAAATATGACAGTCTCTTTTAGTTTTGCTATCCTACAATTCGTCATTGATATCAAGAAACGGGTCCTTCAAATACACGCTTTGATTGGTTAGAATAATAAGAACGAGACTTTGGTAGATCCTGAATTTTATGGTTGCATTGGTAAATATTATGTATATATTATTGTAATATTTCAGTGGGCGAGAGAGATGGGAATAAAGAGCACGCCCAATGTATCCTTGCCCCTACACTCCTGTGAACATTTTTACGTCGTCACGAAACCATTGAAAGAGGTGGAGAGGTTGATGCCGGGTAAGATTATATTACTGTCTTGTTTAACGGTGCTAGAACGTCTGACATAAGCAAGTGGCCTCGATTAAAGGCATGACTTAGGAGGACTTTGAATTGAACCTGAGGCCGGTTTCACAAAGCTTACGATCGTTGCAAGTTTACGACCTACCTTTTGTGATACTGACCCCTTTTATATCAAAACCTCAGACGACCCGGGTACTTTTGCCCGAAAGTTTTGTTTTTGCCTGTCGCTTCCTAAAGCAAGATTTTTCGATTTGTAAATGGAAAGTCTTACTCACCAGAGTTCTTAGTATTGTGTATTTTAGTTTCTGATAACAGAATGTTTAATAATATAAATAATTTCATTCCTGCAACTTAACACCCTCTATATTACTAGCCCGTCCAACAATTAATTCTGATTACGAGTCTGATTCCAATGTAATTTGTAGTTATCAGAGACTACGATGGTAATATTTTTATACGAGAATGGAACGGTGGATTGTGTATTGGGGGATTCGAACCCAATTCCAAACCTTGTTTCCATACCGGTGTTCCTGATAAATTTGAGTTTCAACTCTTACCAGAAGATTGGGATCATTTTCGTAAGTTAGTTTACCTATTCAACAATTCAAAGTTTAAATAAAGGAAGTAGAAGGGGGAATGGGGGACCTGTCCAACACCAGTACAACGAGCATTTGTCTATTTCTGAAGCTTTAATTCTTTTTGATTGATAGACTTTAATCTTTAACCTGTGTCTGTTTTGCTTTGTACAATCATGGATTTCGGTTCGTTTCTTCAATGTCACCAGAACAACGATGTACATGGAGATTAATCAGATTCTCCTAAATTCCTCCAGCTGCAAGCATTCGTTCAAAATCCAGTTTCTCTGATAGATTCTGCTAAACTAAGACGTCTTTCTGGTGGCAAGTGGCAGGAATTATGATTGTTTTGCCAGGTCGACAAAATCCAACGATTAATCATACTCTCTCAACAGACATTTAAAAATCAAGTTGTTCTCAGATTCTGTCAGTCACAAGATCAAGCAGAGTCACCAAAAGTTATTATAAAATGACAGGTGCCCGGTGATAGAGTGTACATAAGTAAGATGTATATTATTATATTATATTAGAGGTACTAATGGATGAATGTCTACACCGTTTACCGATCATGCAGAAAGCTGAAATTCGACAACTTGTGAACGGTCCGGAAAGTTTTACGCCTGATTCTAATTGGTTGCTAGGGGAAACACCAGAGGTGAGAAATGATCCATTTCCAAATGAGCTAATAGACAGGATATATTTAATAATATCAACATATTTGTCGGTTATAAATTCCATTTTCAGGAAGTTTCTTTGAAATTAAGTTCAGTGTACAATTATGGACTTGAACAAGTGAAATCCTACTCATGGAGAGACATATTTTCAGATGCGAGGGGGGGGGGGGATTAGGAAAGGGGATGTAACTTCATCACTTTAAATCCCCTACTCCCCTTACATTTATCACTATAGGAAATGAAATGAACTTCCTGATTTGCTGTGACTGTATGGACATCGCTAGGCAGCGTACAAGATCAACATAAGTAGTGCTCATTGGGGGAGGGGGGCGGGGGGGGGTGGTATCATTATGAAAGGAGTGGTACCTTCACTATATAAAATGAAATTGAATTGAGTCTAACGTTCTACTTGTCTGTACCTGATTGAGCAACATCAAGCGGTGAGCAATGCGGGAAACGGCCTTTGTCTAGTATCTAGTCTGATTGTTTCAGATTAGTAATTATTACGTGGCTGCTGGAATGAATTCAAGGGGAATAATCAGTAGTGGTGGTATAGGTAAATATATGGCTGAGTGGATTATTGATGGTAGACCCAGTATAAATCTCTGGAAATACGATGTCCGTAGATTCACCAAACAGCATAATAATAACAGCTTCTTAAAGGACAGGGTTAGTGAAGTTTTAGGTGAGTTTGGTAATATAGCTCTCATGAGTTAGAGCCGGAATATAGATAGTATTAGAGAGAGGGTGGTGGATTTCAAACTCGAAAGTTTCCCTTCATATCTACGTGCGCCAGAATCAAAATATCACAAACCATGTACAAATCAATTCGTTATATTTTCTTACACAGATTTATTAGATTTTGTAAAATAAAACTTAATCAATGTCAATAGAGGGATTTGTTTCCGTTTTATAAATTTCAATTGCTAGTAGCTTGAAAATAGTCGAATTAACTTTTAAAAGATAGTCAAATTTTCGCACATTTTATCTTCATGACGTTTTTAATCTGTTTCTATATCTCAAAATATTCAAAATGAATTCTGTCGAAAAAGCAATCATAAAAATGAAACTGTTGTTTTATAACAGGGAAACAGTACAGTTTGAGTTTCCCTCAAGCAGAACAATCTACTGGTAGAAAACTGCAGACCACGCCATTACATGATGTCTTACAGAGCTCGGGGGCTGTTTTTGGTCAGACCATGGCATGTGAACAACCCCTGTGGTTTGATAGCAGTCGTGATAAATCAGGTTATATCATTAAATTATATACCAATTGAGAGCTTTATCATCTTTTGTGTGGTTCCTCTTCGATTAGATTACATAGATTTAAATAAGAATCCATATTAAGTTTATTTATATTAAAATAAAAGTGTTTAATTGTAGGGAACGATTAGAGGCCACAGAATTATCAAGGGGGCTCACAGTACTATGCATTTCAGTTCTCAATTATTAACAAATTGATGGCCCCTACATAGTTGAGGTCAGCACACGAATGAAAGGATCAACGAGATAATGTAATATCATATTTGAATCTGATTGTATAATTATTGTAACGCTGTGCCCAATGTAAATAAGAACAATTAAAGTATCATTTTATTATTGTATTCTGTGTAAAATATGGTTGTTCCTTTTCATTACAGACCTAGAATTGTATATTCATAAAGGATCATTTGGTAAACCAGTGTGGTTTGATTCAGTACAACATGAATACAGGGTTTGTAAAGATGCTGTAGGACTGGTTGATATATCAGCTCAAACCAAACTAGAAATTAGGGTGAGTCAAAGACCACTATTTTAGTAATCTGAACGTACGGTTTAAACATAGACTATCACAAAGTTTTGAGGTAGGAGAAGACAGGGGAAGTGGTAGGGGAAGAGGATTAAAATCTTTATTATCTCCCATTAGTGTGTCAAGGGAGATAATGATATATTTACTGTGGTCTGGCTGAATTGTCTTCCATTCGTGCGTCAAGAGAGATAATGATAAGTTAACTGGAGTCTGACTGAATTATCTCCCATTAGTGCGCCAAGAGAGATTAATAATAAGATAACCGTGGTCTGACTGAGTTGTATCTCATTCGTGTGGCAAGAGAAATAATGAAAAGTTAAGTGTGGTCTGACTGAATTGTCTCCCATTAGTGCATCAAGAGAAATTAATATTAAGATAACTGTGGTCTGATTGAATTGTCTCCTCTTAGTGCGTCAAGGGAGATAATGACATATGTACTGTGGTCTGACTGAATTGTCTTCTGTTAGTGTGTCAAGGGAGATAATATTAGATTAATTATGGTCTGTATTTCAGTCTGCTGGAAACGAAGCTCTGGAATATCTTCAGTATCTATGTAGTAATGACGTCAATGTTGGACAAGGCAATGTCGTCTGCACCACACTCCTCAACCAAAATGGTGGAATCGAAAATCAGGCATCTGTTGTGGTGTGTGACCAAAACAGGTAAAGAAGAATAATTCGAAATTAATTGTGTGCCTATGGTACTAAATATGAATATGAGTAAACCAAAGAAACGATATTAACTATGTGAACTCTCCGTAAGAGATATAGAATTGACTATCACAGTAACAATGTAACATCAGGAGTTTCGATAGTCCGCGAAGCCCATCCCTATCTATAGACTCCGACAGATGAAACTGATGGTTTGTCCCAGACATTCATCTGTAGATACAGTCTGTCTCGGACACGTATTTAAGAAGAACGAGCATGCCCTCAACCCGCTTTCGACACATTTTCAAATTCAATAAAAAAAATAGAGATTGGCTGCAGAACATAAAGCTAGTAGATTAAATTAATTACTGTGGGTGAAAAAACAATGATTAAGAATTGTTAGAGATGGGTGGAGAAGGACCGGCTTGATAAGGAAACGATGGCAATTTACTGACATTGAATTGTTTCCAACTTGCCCCTGTCGTACCTTTCAGCTTTTCGGTTTCAATCCCATATTTTTACAATTGTGAATTAAAGTTAAATTGCGTAAATTCCTGCCAGAGCTTTCTAAAAATGTTTTTTTTTTTATCTATTTCATCTGATATTATTTCATTGATAGATATTTCCTCACATGTCCTGCAACTCAACAGACACGAGCATTGTCATGGTTACGAAGACATTTACCAGCTGGCGGTTCGGTTCAAGTCAGTGACGTCACTTCCGTGTATTCTGGTATTAAAATGATTGGTCCACACGCTCAGTCTTTACTCTCGATGGTCGCTGATATTTCTACGTCACAGTCTCATTTCCAGCAACATACTTCCATGGTAAGGTACATCTTCATAATGTCTAGAACTAACTGTGTCTAATACCTAGACTGCGATAGACACCTGTCTTGTATCAGTTTGTAAATGCAGTGATTTGATCAAATATAATTGCTAACGTTTTCGTAGATTTACGTTATCTTTTGAGAAACGGTGTCTTGACCCTTCTAGGACTTTGGACCGCGCCTTTTTGTCCAATCCTTCACTCCACTCCTTTAAGCTTTCACAGTGGCGGCCCCAGTCTTCCAAGACTAGGGATATCGATAGGGGGCAGACTGACTCAATGGGGAACTACCTAGTTTGCGATATCAGCATCCGCTGGAAGCGAACGTTAACCTGCCATCTACCAACCAACTCAATGGGGGGCCAACTGCTGCGACTGAATTCAAATTTTGACTACTCTGTGGTGGTGTCATAGTCGAAAGCCTCTCATAAAGCGCCTTAGAGAGTTCTCTCAAGGAAATTTTTACAAAAAATGAATTGATTTTGTGCATTCTGACACATGTTTTGGAGAAAAAATGTAGACATTTAGATTTGTTGAAAATAAAGTGGGGGTGTATACAACTTTTCTAAAAAAAGGGGGGGGGGGGGGGTAAATGCCTCCCCTGTACCCCAACTGGCGCCGCCACTGAGTTTTCATCCAGCAGGACAATGTGATTGAACTTGTAGCTATTTCAGTGTTTTTGTTTATTGATGGTATTACAGGTAGTCAATATGGAAGGTATACAGAATGTACGAATAGTTAGATTGAAACATGGTCTAGCAGATTGTTTTATTCTTTATACACCTGTACAGGTAAAACTATACAGTATCTATTAATCAACTATTAACAAATAAACATTTGCAAGAATTTGCATCAAGATATTTTGGAGTGCACTAAGCAACTGAAATTATTGCCCCTATTTCTAACCATTGAAGGGTAGGCCTAATTGCTTTGACTATTTGCATAATGATTTTGTAATTAATGATGCGAGCGCAAATACGTTCTAAATTGCATCGTGATTTTGTTTGAAAAACAAATTTCAGTAGGGCCTACAAAGATATGCTAATTTGCATTAGGGCCTATTGTTTTTGTGAATAAGAATGTGGATGCACAAATTGGCTAAAATTGTTAAAAAATAACCATTAAACCCTTACAAAAATTTGCACGATTTTCCCAATAACAACAATTAAAAATTGAGTGCAAGAATGCGCAAATTTGAATAATATTTAAGTCTTTTAATATGCTAATGTGTGTGTCCATGGTCTTTGTTTTAAAGGGATATCGACATTTAACAAGGCCTATCTGTATTTTCATCTGATATATAGCGTTAACATTTCAACAGCAAATTGCATTGCAAAGATCCACGTGCGAAATTTAATAATGATACATGTATTTATTCTAATTAATATTTTTCAGCATTCACTCAAAATATATAATCTATTAATGGAGGCAGGACAAAGTCTGCATATACAGAACGTCGGCCATCTTGTATTACGTCACTTAGCAATAGAACAAGGTCAAGGACAGTGGGGAAGTGAATTTAACTCACATTCTTCACCGTTAGAATGTGGTCTTTCACATCAGGTGGATCTCAATAAGGTAATGCGTGATCATTACTAACCCCATTTTCACAATGTCAAAATATTACCCCTAAAAAATAATATGGCCTTTTTGATTAGGCCTATAGTCTTTCTATTGAGGGCTCTGATTAGCTGTTTCGGCCAGGGTACAATCCAATCAAACCGCAGCATTTACAAACAAACCTTCAGTGACGTATTTAGGGGGTTGGACATTGGCAAGTCTGTGAAAGGTCGTATTTCGAAGTGTAAATCAAGCAATCTAAAATTTCATCACAGGCCATCTGAAATCTGTTGGCCTACTGTGGCCCCTGGAAACTCAAAGGCCCCCGCCCTCAAGGGACATCAGCTCTCATATTTGCCTATCCTCGGACATTTTCTAGATACGCCCCTGCAATTGTGCTACAAGAAAAGTTCCTAATGATGTCAAGGTATTACATAATTCATTTCCATTCCAGGATGATTTCATAGGAAAGGAGTCTGTGATGGAACTTGAACAGAAAGGAGTCCAAGAGAGTTTAGTTCAATTTTCATTAGAGAGCTTCGATATTCAGAAAGACTCGTGGCCGTGGGGTGGAGAGCCATTATTCAGGCAGGGCGAATTTGTTGGGAAAACCTCGAGTTGTGCTTATGGATTCAGCTCAGAGAAAATGGGATGTTTAGGGTTTATCATTAACAAGGAACACGGACTGGGTATGCAAGACTTTGTAAATGATTTAAACGTATCGTATGAAATAGATATCGCAGGTCGGAGATACCAAGCTGTTGTTGTAAATAGATGTACAACGGGAACACCGAAGTGAAACAAACACCGTGAAATGTGTATTGTGTACAAAGATGCAGACATCTTCATATTGTCGAGATATTATGAACTGCATACTAGTAATATATTATGGTTGTAGTATTTATCACGATATGTAGCAGTCATATATTGTTGAAGGGTGTATTTATCCCGATATGTACCAGTCATATATTATGGTTGTAGTATTTATCACGATATGTAGCAGTCATATATTGTTGAAGGGTGTATTTATCTCGATATGTACCAGTCATATATTGTTGAAGGGTGTATTTATCCCGATATGTAGCAGTCATATATTGTTGAAGGGTGTATTTATCCCGATATGTAGCAGTCATATATTGTTGAAGGGTGTATTTATCCCGATATGTAGCAGTCATATATTGTTGAAGGGTGTATTTATCCCGATATGTACCAGTCATATATTGTTGAAGGGTGTATTTATCCCGATATGTACCAGTCATATATTGTTGAAGGGTGTATTTATCCCGATATGTACCAGTCATATATTGTTGAAGGGTGTATTTATCCCGATATGTAGCAGTCATATATTGTTGAAGGGTGTATTTATCCCGATATGTACCAGTCATATATTGTTGAAGGGTGTATTTATCCCGATATGTACCAGTCATATATTGTTGAAGGGTGTATTTATCCCGATATGTACCAGTCATATATTGTTGAAGGGTGTATTTATCCCGATATGTAGCAGTCATATATTGTTGAAGGGTGTATTTATCCCGATATGTAGCAGTCATCATATATTGTTGAAGGGTGTATTTATCCCGATATGTAGCAGTCATATATTGTTGAAGGGTGTATTTATCCCGATATGTAGCAGTCATATATTGTTGAAGGGTGTATTTATCCCGATATGTAGCAGTCATCATATATTGTTGAAGGGTGTATTTATCTCGATATGTACCAGTAATATATTGTAGAAGGGTGCATTTATCTAGATATGTACAACTACTGTATCGTCGGACCTTCATTATTTCTTTATCTTCGAAGATATGTATTACAATATTTACCATTACTATATCGTGATAGATATTTATTACGATATTTACAATAACTATATCGTGGTAGATATTTATACGATATTTACCATAATTCATCGTTGTAGATTTTAATTGCGATATTTACCATTACTATATTGTGGTAGATATTTATTACGATATTTACCATTATTATATTGTGGTAGATATTTATTACGATATTTACCATTACTATATTGTGGTAGATATTTATTACGATATTTACCATTGCTATATCGTGGAAGATATTTATTACGATATTTACCATTACTATATTGTGGAAGATATTTATTACGATATTTACCATTACTATATTGTGGAAGATATTTATTACGATATTTACCATTACTATATTGTGGAAGATATTTATTACGATATTTACCATTACTATATTGTGGTAAGTATTTATTACGATATTTACCATTACTATATTGTGGAAGATATTTATTACGATATTTACCATTACTATATTGTGGTAAGTATTTATTAAGATATTTACCATTACTATATTGTGGTAAGTATTTATTAAGATATTTACCATTACTATATTGTGGTAAGTATTTATTACGATATCTACCATTACTATATTGTGGAAGATATTTATTACGATATTTACCATTACTATATTGTGGAAGGTATTTATTACGATATTTACCATTACTATATTGTGGTAAGTATTTATTACGATATTTACCATTACTATATTGTGGTAAGTATTTATTAAGATATTTACCATTACTATATTGTGGTACAAATTTATTCCAGTATTTACAGTTACTATATTGTGGTAGATAAATATTACTATATTTACTATTACTATATCGTGGTAGATATTTCCCATCATTATATCGTTGTAGATATTTTCTATTTATTTATCATAACTTCATCGTGGTAAATATTTATATGATATTTACCATTATTATATCGTAGATATTTTTACGGTATTTACCATTATTATATCATTGTTGGTATTTATTACGATATTTACCATTACTATATCGTGGTATTTATTTCGATATTTGCCATTATTATATCGTGGTAGGTAATTATTACTATATTAACCATTTCTATAACGTAGTCGATATGTATTACGATATTTACCATGACTATATCGTTGAAGATATTTATTACTACATTTACCGTTATTATATCGTGGTAGTTATTTATAACGATATTTACCACAACTATATCGTGGTAAATATTTATATGATATTTACCATTATTATATCGTAGATATTTATTACTACATTTACCGTTATTATATCGTGGTAGTTATTTATAACGATATTTACCACAACTATATCGTGGTAGATATTTATTACTACATTTACCGTTATTATATCGTGGTAGTTATTTATAACGATATTTACCACAACTATATCGTTGTAGATATTTATTAAGATATTTACCATTACTATATTGTGGTAGATATTTATTACAATATTTACCATTACTATATCGTGGTAGATATTTACTACGATATTACCATTACTATATTGTGGTAGGTATTTATTACGATGTTTATAATAACTATGTTGTGATAGATATTTATACTATATTTACCATTATTTATCGTTTTAGATATTTTTACGGTATATTTACCATTATTTATCGTTTTAGATATTTTTACGTATATTTACCATTATTTATCGTTTTAGATATTTTTACGGTATATTTACCATTATTTATCGTTTTAGATATTTTTATGGTATATTTACCACTATTTATCGTTTTAGATATTTTTACGGTATATATCATTACTATATAGTGATAGCTATCTATTACGATATTATCATTACTATCTTGTGCTATACATTTAAAACGATATTTACCATTACTATATTGTGGTAGATATTTATTACGATATTTACCATCACTATATTGTGCTATACATTTATAACGATATTTACTATTACTATATTGTGGTAGATATTTATTACGATATTTACCATCACTATATTGTGGTAGACATTTATAACGATATTTACTATTACTATATTGTGGTAGATATTTATTACGATATTTACCATTACTATATTGTGGAAGATATTTATTACGATATTTACCATTACTATATCGTGGAAGATATTTATTAAGATATTTACCATTACTATATTGTGGAAGATATTTATTACTACATTTACCGTTATTATATCGTGGTAGTTATTTATAACGATATTTACCATTACTATATTGTGGTAAGTATTTATTAAGATATTTACCATTACTATATTGTGGTAGGTATTTATTAAGATATTTACCATTACTATGTTGTGGTAGATATTTATTACGATATTTACCATTACTATGTTGTGGTAGGTATTTATTAAGATATTTACCATTACTATGTTGTGGTAGGTATTTATGGCAAAATTTACTATTTCTATATCATGATATTTATTACGATATTTACCATTACTATATCGTGGTAGATATTTATTACGATATTATCATTTCTATATTGTGGTAGATATTTATTACGATATTTACCATTACTATATTGTGGTAGATATTTATTAAGATATTTACCATTACTATATTGTGGTAGATATTTATTAAGATATTTACCATTACTATATTGTGGTAAGTATTTATTACGATATTTACCATTACTATATTGTGGTAGGTATTTATTAAGATATTTACCATTACTATATTGTGGTAGATATTTATTACGATATTTACCATTACTATATTGTGGAAGATATTTATTACGATATTTACCATTACTATATTGTGGAAGATATTTATTACGATATTTACCATTACTATATTGTGGTAGGTATTTATTAGGATATTTACCATTGCTATATTGTGGTAGGTATTTATTAGGATATTTACCATTACTATATTGTGGTAGATATTTATTACAATATTTACCATTACTATATTGTGGTAGGTATTTATTAAGATATTTACCATTACTATATTGTGGTAGGTATTTATTAAGATATTTACCATTACTATATTGTGGTAGATATTTATTACGATATTTACCATTACTATATTGTGGTAGGTATTTATTAAGATATTTACCATTACTATATTGTGGTAGATATTTATTACGATATTACC
>NW_008709540.1:779330-779817 GCF_000327385.1 Lottia gigantea
TATATTACCTAAAACCCCCCCCCCCCCCCCCATCCCCAATCAAGTCTGGATACGGTCCAAGACCCCGTTTCACTAAACTTCTTAAGTCCAAAATTTTCTTAGGTCTGTCTTACAATTCTTTGAGTAAGATATTTTGGCGTAACTTACGACAGCTATACTCTATCGTAACTTTTTTCTGAATACAAGAAATGCTTCAGAAACTTGCCAATTTCTATTTTGAGATTTTATTAACATGAAAGCATTTGATGTTTGTGACATTTTCTCTGCTACTTTCTTATCTAAGATCTTCGTAAATTTGTGAGTGAAAGACGAGTAAGAATGTGCGTAAGATGATCGTAAATCTAATATTTAGACGTAAACTTACGCACTGGTCGGAAGTTATGACCAACAATATCTTGCCCTAAATTCTTACTCTTAGAACGAAGAAACCATTTACAAAGTTTAAGTAAACCTATGTAAGTTACGTAAAGGTTTTTGGTTAGTGTGG
>NW_008709540.1:780931-781245 GCF_000327385.1 Lottia gigantea
AGAACAGTAGCAGATGTTGTGAAAATTTAAAAGTAAATCAATCAAAACTGCTATAATAATTTTATGTTTCACTCCAATTGATTTAACCTGTAATTTATAATATTCATTCTACTATAGAGATATATAAATTAATGAATAAATAGAGCCAATTAAGGTACCTTGTTGATATAAGCTATCCGAAACATCCTGACCTACATTCGAACTCGTAAAATATGTAAATATGAACAAAACTATATTGCATTTAATTATTTCCTCATATTTTCATATTTTCCTTCTTTGCTCATAGAGTACACGACTCCGTTTTTCAATTTTGA
>NW_008709540.1:782506-783640 GCF_000327385.1 Lottia gigantea
CTGAACAAACCAACTAAGAAAAGCAATGTCTTGTGACAGATCAAAACATCGAGAAATTGATCAAGTACAAAAAAGATCCATTAAGTCAAATATCCGAGTAACAGCTGAGATGTGGGTCAACGGGTCAAATAGAAAACAGTTTCAATAGAATAACTAGGTCAAATATCCGAGTAACAGCTGAGATGTGGATCAGTGGGTCAAATAGAAAACAGTTTCAATAGAATAACTAGGTCGAATACCCGAGTAACAGCTGAGATGTGGGTCAGTGAGCCAATTAGAAAACAGTTTCAATAGAATAACTAGGTCAAATATCCGAGTAACCGCTGAGATGTGGGTCAATGGGTCAAATAGAAAACAGTTTCAATAGAATAACTAGGTCAAATACCCGAGTAACAGCTGAGATGTGGGTCAATGGGTCAAATAGAAAACAGTTTCAATAGAATAACTAGGTCGAATACCCGAGTAACAGCTGAGATGTGGGTCAGTGAGCCAAATAGAAAACAGTTTCAATAGAATAACTAGGTCAAATATCCGAGTAACAGCTGAGATATGGGTCAGTGAGCCAAATAGAAAACAGTTTCAATAGAATAACTAGGTCAAATACCCGAGTAACAGCTGAGATGTGGGTCAGTGAGCTAAATACAAAACAGTTTCAATAGAATAACTAGGTCAAATATCCGGGTAACAGCTGAGATATGGGTCAATGGGCCAAATTGAAAACAGTTTCAATAGAATAACTAGGTCAAATATCCGAGTAACAGCTGAGATGTGGATCAGTGAGCCAAATAAAAAACAGTTTCAATAGAATAACTAGGTCAAATACCCGAGTAACAATTGAGATATGGATCAATGGGCCAAATAGAAAACAGTTCCAATAGAATAACTAGGTCAAATATCCGAGTAACAGCTGAGAAATGGGTCAGTGAGCCAAATAGAAAACAGTTCCAATTCATTCCTGGCGACGGAGCTGTAAACGAGACTGCAAGTACAACATGACATGGTAATATATGAAATATAACGCTTGACTTATATCGTTTAGTTGAATGTAAAAACCAATATTATATACAGGTATAGTTATTTATTAACTTTATAATCATACATGTTTAGACAGCCCTCTTGCAGTCACCTTTAAAG
>NW_008709540.1:802242-803092 GCF_000327385.1 Lottia gigantea
TTCTAGGACTTTGGACCGCGCCTTTTTGTCCAATCCTTCACTCCACTCCTTTAAGCTTTCACAGTGGCGGCCCCAGTCTTCCAAGACTAGGGATATCGATAGGGGGCAGACTGACTCAATGGGGAACTACCTAGTTTGCGATATCAGCATCCGCTGGAAGCGAACGTTAACCTGCCATCTACCAACCAAGTCAACCAACTCAATGGGGGGCCTCCCCTGTACCCCAACTGGCGCCGCCACTGAGTTTTCATCCAGCAGGACAATGTGATTGAACTTGTAGCTATTTCAGTGTTTTTGTTTATTGATGGTATTACAGGTAGTCAATATGGAAGGTATACAGAATGTACGAATAGTTAGATTGAAACATGGTCTAGCAGATTGTTTTATTCTTTATACACCTGTACAGGTAAAACTATACAGTATCTATTAATCAACTATTAACAAATAAACATTTGCAAGAATTTGCATCAAGATATTTTGGAGTGCACTAAGCAACTGAAATTATTGCCCCTATTTCTAACCATTGAAGGGTAGGCCTAATTGCTTTGACTATTTGCATAATGATTTTGTAATTAATGATGCGAGCGCAAATACGTTCTAAATTGCATCGTGATTTTGTTTGAAAAACAAATTTCAGTAGGGCCTACAAAGATATGCTAATTTGCATTAGGGCCTATTGTTTTTGTGAATAAGAATGTGGATGCACAAATTGGCTAAAATTGTTAAAAAATAACCATTAAACCCTTACAAAAATTTGCACGATTTTCCCAATAACAACAATTAAAAATTGAGTGCAAGAATGCGCAAATTTGAATTATATTTAAGTCTTTTAATATGCTAATGTGTGTGT
>NW_008709540.1:803142-846079 GCF_000327385.1 Lottia gigantea
ACAAAGTTTTACGTCTGCCTCATTGCTCAATTTAATTATGTTTCTGGAGCACAAAAATAGAATCGCAGAAAATTTATTTTTGTTTACACAGATGTCTAAGCTGTTATTGGGTTCTGCATTTATTATCAGCTACAAAGCTGAGATTTTTTAAAGTGGTAGTAATGAGTTTTGTATTTGAAAGTGTTTCAAGCAAAAATCAGAAAATTTTGAAATCTGATTTTCAGCAAAGACATTACAAGCCCTGACAGAAATTTGGAGCCTTGTCTTTTGAAAAATTGCAAATAAAATATAACATAGATTCCTCTTCTAGCTTTCAAGTAAAGGCACGGTGTCTGAGGAATCAGCAAATGGCATATCGGTGCTGGAAGTTGACTCCGGGGTCACATAACTGGAATCTTGCGATGACTCGTCTTGAGTTCGTGCATCAGGAGTGTTAGAGTTATTATCACAATGTGGATCTGATATATTTAAGATATGTCTTGATGTAGTGGTGTTTAAGTCACTATTGGAAAAACTTGGCGCGTCACTATGCTCGCTTTCAGGTGTTAACGTGTCACTGGGCTCGCTCTCAGTTACTGGTGAGTCTCTGGGCGCAGTCTCAGGTATCTGCGAGTCACTCGGCTCAAGCTCAGTTGCAGTTGAGTCACTAACATCATTCGTAGATATATCAACTAAACAGTCAGTTTGTGCTGTAGATTTTGAGTCACTATCACAACTTGGAGAAGATTTTTCTGACAAATCCAGCAACAGGGTGTCGCCAGAATCATCCACGTGTAAACTTGAATTTGAATGCCACGCTGCTAACAGTCCGACATCTTGTGTCATCCTTATATGGACATCAGAATCCTCCGTTAAATCCAAAAGTTCGTCATCACTACTGGGACAGTTCATATTATCACATCCCGAGGTTTCTGAATCGCTATTTGATTCTGGAATCAACTCTGCGGTACAATTATCAGTTGCTATGGCAACAGTTGATGAGGCTTCATAAGGCGGAACAGGAAGTGGTCTATTAGCCATATTGATTTCTCCATTTGTTGTGGATCGTGAAATTATTTCCTGTCGAACTTCTTCGTAAGGTCGTGAGGTCAACATTGCCTCGTTATAAGAAGGTGGTGGGGGACGTCTGCCCATAATCTCTACCTGTAAACGGCTGAGGGGCGTACTGTGACGCTGCCTACAGCTGTCTCGAGTTCGGAATATATATAGACGACATGTACATCCTAGAGCCACCACTAGTAATAACGAACATATTAACGAACCAACTACTGCAGCTATTATTACTCGAGTTGGACTTCCTGTAATTATATAAAAACAAAATTCTCAAAATAAAATACAAGCTTTAGCATATAAAGAGGACTGTGTATTCACTGTGTCATTTGTCATATAATTATGAGCCTCATATTGAATTCAATATGGCTGATGTGTGAATAAAAACTATTATTGAAAGTCTATGACCCTGTTGAGTCAACTCACCACTACAATCAGCCTCGTCACTACCATCTCCGCAATCATCAGAATTATCACAGATCCATTTCTCATAGATACACCTTCCGTTCAGACACAGGTATAGACCATTATGACTACTACATTTATCACTTGCTGGAAAACAGACAAAATAACTCATTATGTCCGTTTAACTATCAATTCAAATCAACTCAGTAGATAGCGTTAAAAAATATCAAACTTCTCATTTACTAGGAAACAGAAATAGACATTCCTTTATTTCATTGCACACATACCAGTACACTGACTCTCGAACAATTGAGTGCCTTGCAAGACATGTCAAGCCTGCAGAGCTAAATGAATGGTGTTGGCATGAAAAATAAGAGATTAGTTTAGTAGGTTGCCATTCAACAGAAAGCACTGGCACAGGGTTAAGGTAATGTTCACTAATGTTAAAGTTAAGATTATCTAAATGGAAATTCATAGTAGTTATACGTGTATTTGAGTGTCATGTATGACCTATCTTGTCATCAGAACCAAATGATTGGCCCAGGGACCTTATTCTTGATATCTTAACTTGAGATGATTTTATAACTTGTCATTTGATTGATCAATCATTCAAATCTAATTTGAATTTAGTTTTATTAACCAATGAAAAAACTATATTTCTTAAAATGCAGGTTAAGCTTTAAGAATACAAAATATAAGTTCTACTTACTACAGTTTTTCTCATCGGAATAATCAGCACAGAATCCCTTACCATCACATCGGACATCTTCACGATAACATTTATAATCTCCTGGACCACAACTAAACTCACTCTTACTACAGTGATCTATCAACAAAACATAATTCAATATAAAATCAAATGAAACGTATTTGAGTCTGGGTTAATGAAGACTGGCAATGCAAGGCATTGTGCAATGAGGGAAATTTTGCCTTAATTTTGGTGAAAAGAAATTAAATGGAATCAAATAAATATGAAATACAGTTATACATCCTACATTTTTAAACATGTTTGGACAGGTAAAGTCATGAAGTATGACAGAAGCATGAGTCTATACTTTTTCAATTTCAATTTCAATTTCCATATGTTGAAGTTTCTGTTACAAACCTGGACCTTCAGGTAGAGATCACACATTTAACTCATTCAGACAGTGTGAGTGTGTGAAGTGTAGAATGAGGGAAAATTTCACAGGATTGAGGCATAAGCTTTTCAATATCGAAAAGCCGTAATTGACAAAAGACCAAATGAATCCATCTGGTCTTCTTAAAACTAATAAAGGAGTAAATCTTACCACAGCCGAGTTCATCAGTACCATGATGTTTACAATCCCAAACTCTATTACATTTCTGTTTACTGTCAAAACAATTTCTATCAGACCCTCCACAAGATGTCTGCCCTGCTATACACAGACCTACAACAAAATATGAAAATAGAAATCAAATGGCAAGGATTTGTTCTCAGTGGAATTTTTAGGGGTGGGCCATTTGGCCATGTCGCCCTTCCACCCTCAGGCATTTTCTAGATACACCCGTTTGTTCTAAAGAAGACAACAAAAATTATCATTTCTTTTTTCTGTTACAGGCATATTTTTTTTTAAAAGATTTTGATGTTTTTCGTCAAGATTGCATTTTTAAGTTTTTACAGAATAATACAGACATACTAGAAAATACAGGCAAGTCTAAAAGTATAGCCCATTATCAGTCTTTAGCGCCAACAATATTTAACTGGTAAATACAGCCCATTATCAGTCTATAGCTCCAACAATATTTAACTGATAAATACAGCCCATTATCAGTCTATAGCTCCAACAATATTTAACTGGTAAATACAGCCCATTATCAGTCTATAGCACCAACAATATTTAACTGGTAAATACAGCCCATTATCAGTCTATAGCTCCAACAATATTTAACTGGTAAATACAGCCCATTATCAGTCTATAGCACCAACAATATTTAACTGGTAAATACAGCCCATTATCAGTCTATAGCTCCAACAATATTTAACTGGTAAATACAGCCCATTATCAGTCTATAGCACCAACAATATTTAACTGGTAAATACAGCCCATTATCAGTCTATAGCACCAACAATATTTAACTGGTAAATACAGCCCATTATCAGTCTATAGCTCCAACAATATTTAACTGGTAAATACAACCCATTATCAGTCTATAGCACCAACAATATTTAACTGGTAAATACAACCCATTATCAGTCTATAGCACCAACAATATTTAACTGGTAAATACAGCCCATTATCAGTCTATAGCACTAACAATATTTAACTGGTAAATACAGTCCATTAACAATCTATAGCTCCAACAATATTTAACTGATAAATACTGCCCATTATCAGTCTATAGCTCCAACAATATCTAACAGGTAAATACAGCCCATTATCAGTCTATAGCTCCAACAATATTTAAGTGGTAAATACAGCCCATTATCAGTCTATAGCTCCAACAAAATTTAACTGATAAATACTGCCCATTATCAGTCTATAGCTCCAACAATATCTAACAGGTAAATACAGCCCATTATCAGTCTATAGCTCCAACAATATTTAACTGATAAATACTGCGCATTATCAGTCTATAGCTCCAACAATATCTAACAGGTAAATACAGCCCATTATCAGTCTATAGCTCCAACAATATTTAACTGATAAATACTGCCCATTATCAGTCTATAGCTCCAACAATATTTAACTGGTAAATACAGCCCATTATCAGTCTATAGCACCAACAATATTTAACTGGTAAATACAGCCCATTATCAGTCTATAGCTCCAACAATATTTAACTGGTAAATACAGCCCATTATCAGTCCATAGCTCCAACAATATTTAACTGATAAATACAGCCCATTATCAGTCTATAGCTCCAACAATATTTAACAGGTAAATACAGCCCATTATCAGTCTATAGCACCAACAATATTTAACTGGTAAATACTGCCCATTATCAGTCTATAGCTCCAACAATATTTAACTGGTAAATACAGCCCATTATCAGTCCATAGCTCCAACAATATTTAACTGATAAATACAGCCCATTATCAGTCTATAGCTCCAACAATATTTAACAGGTAAATACAGCCCATTATCAGTCTATAGCACCAACAATATTTAACTGGTAAATACAGCCCATTATCAGTCTATAGCACCAACAATATTTAACTGGTAAATACAGCCCATTATCAGTCTATAGCACCAACAATATTTAACTGGTAAATACAGCCCATTATCAGTCTATAGCTCCAACAATATTTAACTGATAAATACAGCCCATTATCAGTCTATAGCACCAACAATATTTAACTGGAAACTAAAACAGAATCTCTCACCTGCTGTTTGGTAAGTAATATTAAAACCTGTAGAGGTAATAGTAGAATCTGTTCGAAACCGTACTAGGACCCATTCTGTATTTGACTCCAACATATAGGGAGGATGTATTATACCATTATATACACCTAATAATGCACTGGTTCTATCTTGGCCATCATACACCACTAAATAATCTGTGTTCTTTACGGCTTGAAGATGGAAATCGTTGAAGCGTAGTTGTATAGCTCTGTTAGGTACAGTGCTATGTATCTGGTACTCACAGGATATAGAGTTAGGGTAGTTTCCAGGGTAACGTGGTGATAATATCGTTCCCTTATCTTGATGTATATATTCATGACAGGAATTATCTGATGAAATTAAACAAAACGAAATAAAAAATAAATGAATAAAGAAAGTGAAATAAAAAAATTGAAAAATTAATTTGAGCTCCATTATAAAGATAGCTTGCCAGGCAAGGTAATATACGCTCATTGATTTTGAATAAAAATATTTAGCAGTACAGTAACAATCACCAGTATGAAATATTCAACCTTCAGTCATACACTTCTTTTGAACTCTTTAGGTCGATACTGAATAATATTGAGTATGAGTTATTGCCCTTGATCTTGAAAACGTGTTCAATTTTTAGCTTGTAAAAACTTTACAAGGCAAATATTAAATCTTCAGTGCAGTACTGAATAATAAAACCAAGGTTTGTCAAAATCCGCCAAGAATCATGCCTTTTAGTGTTTAAAAGCTAAAATTTGAAAGCGTTTTCAAGAACGAGGTCAATAACTCCTATGAAAAATATTTCGATTTTTTTGATTTTCGATAGGATTCATCCACAGGTGATAATAAACAATTTCACCAGTTTCGTCAATATCTGTCAAGAATTGAGCCTTCTAGAATGTTTAAAAGCTAAAAATTGAATGCGTTTTCAAGAACAAGGGCAATAACTCATACTAAATATTTTTCCATTTTTCTGATTTTCAATAGGCTTTATCTTTGGGTGATAAACACTCATGCTAAGTTTGGTCAAAACTGTCAGGAATTGTCTCTTCTAGAGTGTTTACGAGCTAAAAATTTAACGCATTTTCAAGAACAAGGGCAATAACTCATACTAAATATTTTTCGATTTTTCTGATTTTCAATAGGGTTTATCCTTGGGTGATAACAAACACTCATGCCAAGTTTTGTCCAAATCCATCAAGAATTGTGCCTTCTAGAGTGTTTACAAGCAATTGTGGACGGACGGCAATATACGCCCCCCATTTCATGTGGGCGTATAAAAATGACTGAATGATGTTGTTTGCAAGTCAAGAAAATGGTCCCTCTTCCAGAACACCTGATGACACTTGTTACTGGGCTTGACAAATTGACATTCCTTTCAGAGAGTCTAGTTAAATATTGTTTATTTCTATATATATTTTTGTATATATTCTATCACCTTGAATAATTTTGTCTTCACTGAAAATTCCAGTCAACTGTACTAAAGACTTGATAAATACTATAAAACCATGAAGCATGAAACTCTGAGTAACTACATGTTTCAGTTTCTGTTTTAATATTTCTAAAGATATTAAGATAATTAATTACCATTAATTTGACAGAGAAGGGGATGTTCATCTTCTCCACTGACACAGTCCTCTTTTTCGTCACAATGATGTAATGAGGATAAACATCCAAGATGATTGGTTAATTTCAGACGACATTTTATCTCGTGGATACCACATTGTAATGGCTTCCTCTCTCGTACTTCCGGTGTAGTTGTCTGGGTTGATTCTAAAAAAATACAAATTTCAATTTTTTTTTCACCTTGACAGCTTATTTATCTTTTAAAGAGATTGTAAAGAGGTTTTCTAAAATTTTTATGTGTATTGGGACACTGATAGCATCAATTTGTACCATTCCAATTTTCAGTCAGATGTCTGTGGTTCCTGCAATTCCACACAAACTAAGTGTTTGATAACTTCACTAATCATGAAGGGCTTTAGGTGATAAAGCATTTAAAAGAAAAGTGCTATAGATAGTCAATAGCTGTAATAGTCCTGCCTTCATATTGAGGTCTATCAACCTTCCTAAAAAAAAAATTGTATTGGCCAAGAACGGGGATATTTGCACTTGTATATCCCCGTTAAAATGAATGTTCTTGTCAGCTTTATTAGCCTGACTATACATAGAGCTGTAACAGCCTGAAAAAGGAAATATTAATACATCCCTATCCCTGTGTTGTTATTGTCAATGTTCCTATATAAACTAATAAAAACCTACCAGACTGATAACAATTCTCTTCATCTGAGTTGTCAGGACAGTCTCTATATCCATTACATTTCTCTTCCAGTCTATAACACTCTCCATTACCACACTGATAGTAACAATAACTACTTCTAGCTTCTATATCCTTTTCATCCACTGTCATATTAAAATAATTATTATTAGTAAGAAATATTATCTTGACCAAATATTTATAATTCTACTATCACTCCCTATTATAAACCAGTTACACAAACTAGCGTTTAGTTTTGATAAACTGTATAAACATGACAGTAAGAGGGTATGAATACCTTTCAATGAAAAACAATGCCAAATTCTAAGATTTGTGGCATTGACAAATAGCTGATCAAATAAAACAGTGAAAACTAATAATAAAAGTATCTGAACATTAATATAAGATTTAAATGTTGGTCTCACTAGCACTATTGGTGTGTAAAGGCAATTGATCATACCGCAAACCTATGTTCGTGTGTATTAATTCAATGAACCATACATAGTTTCGTATAGAACCACATTGTGTATTGACAGAAGATTATATAGAATCGTTTTCATGCAAAATCTCTTTAGTAAGGTGCCAAACCAACCTCCTGAACTCAACATTAACCAACGAACTATACTTACCCACTTTGTAGATCAATTTAAACCCAGGGGCTGTTAGATGAGAATCTGTATAAAGTCGTATCCAAACATGAGAGGAACTAGAGATGTAGGGTGGTATACTGTTGAAAAGATTACAGTATGTTTTACTAGGAGTGGGTCCAAACTTCAACATATCATGGTCACAAAAACCTGGTACTGCATGCTGTTTATTAACATCACTTCCTGCTTCAGTCCTACAGATTAAAAAAAAATAATTAACATCTAATTAAAATAATATTACAATCTTGTATCCTTTTTGTTTCTGATATTTTTAGTCTACATTGTCATCTACATACATGTAGTTTTCTACCATAGGACTGTCCCAAGGGTAGTATTTCTAAAAAATCAAAGTATGTTATGTAAAACCTGTTTTTTTTATCAAGTATTGGGTTATAAAGGGCATGCTGGTTGAAAATACTTCCTTTTGGACAGGCCTTTGGTAGAAAACTACATGTATTTAGATAACAATGTAGTCCTACAATATCACATAACGAATAAGATATGAAATTGTAACTTTTAATTGGTTAGAAAATGGCTATTGAGAAATAACTCTAACATAGCCCTTCATCTCTACTTGTGATGGTTAGGTTTGAGGGGCTGATATGGAAAATGATTCTAAACACGTACATAAATCTTGTGTGCTATGTGTGCCAAAGATCCCCTTATGTGTTTCAGGTCCAAAAATAGTAAGCTGTCAGTGTATCATCCCACACGTTATTTAAAGCTAACCATGATTAATGTTGTTAAGAAAAGCTGAAGTTCTTTAGCTGGAACTAACCAAAATCACGAGTTCAGAGCAACATCTTTGAATACTTACTGGAGGATTATTCTCTTGCCTTCAGGTGCTTGGATAAACCATGTTTTACAATAATCACTGGGGTAATTCAGAGGATAGTTTGGACTTTTTATAACTCCACCCTCTTCAGCTGATATTGTCTCACGTCCACATCCTACAACACATCAATAATTAGAAATATTAAAACAGAACCAAAAAAACATGTTATTACTGTTAGTTTTTTCATCTTTCATCTTCCATCTCCAGTCAAACAATTATAATAATTATATAAATAAGCTTACAGGTATACCTTATTATCTAGAAGCTAATCAGGTGTTTTTATCCTTAATCTTTCTAGTACCCCTTTCAAGATCTTTGATCAATCGCATTTCCTCCCCTTCCCCTATAGATTCTTACTATTTTTTTTGAAGTTTTCTGTGCAATCTTCTTTAAGTTGGAGAATATAGCCTGACTGAGGTAATCAAATGACCTAAATAGTACTAAATAAAAAATTTCATTCTATACTATAACTCTGTTGATTCGTATGGGATCAAAATTCTTTACTGAATAACTGCTTAATATTGTACACTAACCTACTTTACTAGGGCATATCTTAACTGCCCCTTTATTAAAACATGTTAGTGAATAATATAAAATTAAACTATGTATAGAGATAGGTCATAATAACCTGACAATACTATAGCTCTTCTTCATAGTAATATACATAACAGGATTCAAAACACCTTTTCTACTAAATATTGTGTAATAGGACACTTGATTACAATCAGATTGGCTGTATTACACAAGGCTTTTTGTCAGTAACAACTATGCTCCCTTATTACAAAATAGATGGGATAATGGTTCATTTTATCCAAATACTGGTAATTTTATAAAAGTTGAAACGGCATTTCCCCTACAAGAGACATTTCATGAAGTTTGTGCATGTTTATAAATTCTATATAGTAGTAATGGCTCTGTACAAGCATGTTGATTGTTATCATGAAAAGAATGAAATGAAATTAATGGAGTTTTACATCCTACTTTTCACCACCATGTGGGCTAATGAAGACCGGCAACACCATGCAGGGCTCAATGAGAGAAATTTTATCAGGACAGCTGCAATAACCTTCACTTTTTCAATTTCCATCTTTAATTGGCATCTTGAAGATTTGTTTTTTGGCCCCCAATATGATGTTAACCTGCTTTAGTGAAACATGGTAGAAATATGAAATAGTTCCACATGTTGAAGAGACAGTGTGTGAAAAAATGTTAAAATCTAAATATTTTCAGATTTTATTTGCAAGATAGAAATAAACAATGAAGTGTTGCTTTAAAGAGATTGTAAAGAGGCTTTCTATAAAATGTTCTGTTTATTGAGAAAACTGAAAGCATCAAATTTTCAATCAGACGTTCGTGGTTTCTGCAATTCCATTATAACTAAGTGTTTGATGATGTCACTTATCACGAATGGCCTTACATCAAACACTTAGTTTTAGTGGAATTGGAGGAACACAGACATCTGACTGAAAATTGGAATGGTGTAAATTGATGCCTCCTGTATCCCCAATACACCGAATAAGTTCAGAAAATCTCTTTACAATACCTTTAATTTTGTTTGTTGATAACTTACCAAAGCTATCTGAGACATGGAAATACTGACACACCAGAAAACACACTAAAAATAAAAAATATAAAAATAAAAATCAGTAATGTCTTAATTAATTAATTAACTGATTGTGTTTGGTGACTTAATGACAATTATAACTGTTTACTGTGTGAAATCGGAATGTTAAAGACTTACACTTGATGTCTGCAAGGAGTCTATCAACCTAATATTTTGGGCGGCAATGAATGTGTTCAGAGTTGTAAACTCGTTTAAGTTAGCAAGGAGGCAGTGTTCCGGGCAGTCTTCTGGTCAAGGTTTGTCTAGGCCACTTCAATCTGAGAATTAGATGTTGATGTTGACAAATCTGAAGAAGCATTTTATGTTTTGATTAAATAGAAATTTATCGGCAAAAGGTTTGGACTAGCTTCTCCCTCCTCTACCTATTAATAATTCCCTGCCCTGAATACTGACAGACGTCATAACACACCCTTTTAAAAAAACTCATAAGGATGAAAATATCAATGACAAGGAAGTTTTAAAAAATAATCAAGACAAAATTTTTAACTAGGAATATAATTTCTCAAAATAAAACACAAAAACAAGGAAAAATTTCATCATGTGGACAGCAACTTGAAAAGAATGAATTAAGTATATTTTATAATGACTTCAAAGTATGGTACCAGTATTATAAGTTTGGTCTATCAAAACACAGTCAAATTAGACCTTCCTTTTCAAGTTTCCTCAAGATCTGCAATGGACTATACGCTTTAAATTGTGTTAGAAGTATGTGTGGACACATGGTTGGTTCTGCAGAAATTTTGGACTGGATTTTTTATCTATTCACAATGAAAATTTAAACAATAATAATTATTAAACGATTCATAATTTCTTATCTTATTTATTTTCTGTCAATCTTTAATTTAGACACTGATATACACTGTAATGATATCTTGTAACAAAATAAGGGTTTTAACAAAAATAAAATCATGTCCTTATCCATAAAAAGTTAGAGTATGTTTACATCAAATTAAAACTAGGCCGATACAAGGTGACTTAAGGACAGTAATTTATGTATTTACACTGAGTAAGTATATAGACCTGCACCACCCTGTTTCTTTTGAAACACTTAGCTAGATTGTTAACTTGATTCTATTCATGTCTGGTATCTAATAGAAGATACTTATTTTGTCATTGTTGTGATCCAATGTCAAATAGTTTTAAAATTTTCAGTCATAGTTTTGAGTTGTTTGTTGGATTTGTTCAAGACAATATCAAACAATTTTATCCATAGTAATAGTTATCTAACTTATCATTGATTTTAAAATATCATTTAGAGGATTATTATGCCATTTTGTTTCACCACTTAATTGAGCTCAATTTAAACTAGATGTGTCCCTTTGCAAATTAATATTTGAAGCCCTTTATCTCTTCAAAATCAAACCAAAGTTAAAACTTCATCACCCAATCCAACATATTTATAATTTATTTACCTACTTTCAACAAAATCAGTTTGATTTCTGCATAGGAGAATAAAGTTTCTATTCTATTCGAATTTCAGATCTCACAGTTGAATTTTCCGAATTGGAAAAATGAGTTTTTACATGTAAAGGTACGGTATGAATAATCTTTAAAGAGATGAAATCAGTGCATGACATTGAATGTGTCATCTGCCTTGTTCCGTTTCTCTCTATTATATCCTGTTTTAATTTGTTTTGATCAATTTTCAATCAATAACTGTTAAAGAGACACACCTACTCCTACTAAGTCTATGTGTTGATTGTTTAGCTTGAATAGACTAAAGCTCATGAATGTGCTATGAAACTCAGAATTTAAAGAATAAGCTTATAGTTTGATAATGACTTGATATGATGATTTGGCATTTCTTTGAATCATTAGATGAGGCTGGTCTGGGGCTCCCAGAGGTTCCCCATGAAAAATGATAAGAAAATTGAAGAAAGGGGGTAACACTAACAGAATTCTTACATCACCCAACAATAAGTCAAAGAGACAAAATGTTCCATAGCATAAAATTACAGGATTGACATTAAATATCCCTTTCCTTCTACATATACTATAAACTGACCATGACAACAAACAATAGGTCAGGTCAATTGAATAAGTTAACAAGATTTCATTACTAGTGCAAGTGTTGGACTATCCACTAAATACAGTATATACGACTGGACATTTCTTATCTGTCCAAGAGGACAATGAACAAAATTGAAAAAGAAAATATATTTAAGACTAAAAATTGTATCCGTCATTCTAGACGAACACCAAAGTCCATAGGTAGGCCTGTAGTATTTATGTTGATTATTAAAAATAAGAAAATAATAAAGATTCACACCTGTCAAAAACTGGAACCGAGAAACGCCTCCCAAATCCATCTGAGAAAGCGAAACGTTATTTCAAACGGATAATCCTTACATATTCCTTAATCTTCTTCCGTATGTTCAACTTGAAGGACTATTCAGGTCGCTGTTTACTTAAAATATTCAGTTAGTCATTTTATTGTCAGTTTCGGTCGCCATTTTCCTTATACGAAGTAAGAGAGGTAACTCCATTTAGTAGTCGCCGTTATCCGGTAATGTCAGACCACAGCTAATTTTGTTGTCCATTTAGGACTACAGAAAAGCTGACATTGTTTCAGGCAAAATAATATGTAATATTGGGAATGTATATTATATTGATTCACTACACTCTTAAAATTGGAGTGGACTACCTTTCAAAGAAGAAAAATAATTGATTCTAATGCGACAGTGGACACATACAATGAGACAATAATTCTAAATAATTTCTATGTTCGACGATAAGATCTGTGGAATCTTTTGGAAATTTGTTAATTGTAACACAAATGCTCAGATTTCTCTTTACTTCAAAATCTAGTCGGTACTTCTAAAATACAATTCATTGTGGATTATCAATGTATACAATAGAACAGAACAGAACATGATGGAACAGAACAGGATATGATAGAACAGAACGGGACATAATAGAACAGAACAGGACCTGATAGAACAGAACAGAACATGATAGAACAGAACGGGACATAATAGAACAGAACGGGACCTGATAGAACAGAACAGGACCTGATAGAACAGAACAGGACATGATAGAACAGAACAGAACATGAGAGAACAGAACAAGACATGATGGAACAGAACAGGACATGATGGAACAGAACAGGACCTGATAGAACAGAACAGAACATGATAGAACAGAACAAGACATGATAGAACAGAACGGGACATAATAGAACAGAACAGGACCTGATAGAACAGAACAGGACCTGATAGAACAGAACAGGACATGATAGAACAGAACAGGACATGATAGAACAGAACGGGACATGATAGAACAGAAAAGGACATGATAGAACAGAACGGGACCTGATAGAACAGAACAGGGCATGATAGAACAGAACAGGACATGATAGAACAGAACAAGACTGATAGAACAGAACAGGACACGATAGAACAGAACAGGACATGCTAGAACAGAACAGGACATGATAGAACAGAACGGGACCTGATAGAACAGAACAGAACATGATAGAACAGAACGGGACATCATCGAACAGAACAGGACATGATAGAACAGAACGGGACCTGATAGAACAGAACAGAACATGATAGAACAGAACGGGACATGATAGAACAGAACGGAACTTTGTAGGGACAGCTGCCAGAGGACATGATAAAGTAATTTACATTTCAGTAAAATTCGAGTTTACAATAGACCTACAAGATTACCGCTTTTTGTTTTCTACACTTCAAAGAAGCTCGGCAAAATTAAAATTGCAGACCCCACAGAAATAAATGCATTTATAATTAACTAATCCACACATTACGAAAATACACGAACTTTTTGTAGAACCAAAATCTAATTTCAACAGCCATATACCCTACAGGAGTTCTCGATAAATCTTTATTTCATTCTTTCAGCAAATTCGACAGGAAACCTACGCAATTTCACTAGTTCTATATCTCATACTTGGCACAATTTAAATATTTGAATATGACGTCACGACGATTCGTTCCATAGCAACTTCAATTTAAACTGAAGTTTACTTTCAGATAAATTCAAAACTGTGAACCGAGAGTTGATAAAACGGGAATTAGGAAGTAATTTATTTCTACCGTTTGGGAATTGTGTTTATCTTTTTATTCGTTGGAAATTATTTTATTTTATAATGTTAAACAAAGTTGATTGAAACACCAGGTGAAAATTGACATAAAGTTAGTATTTCATAATTTTATTTAAATCATAAAGATAAGACAATAACGTACGATATTCTTCGATATATTATGGAATGGAAATACATTGCACGACAATACTTCACTGTTTGGTGGTAACCCAGAGTTACGGGATGTGTAGGCCCTAATGTTTAAAAAAAGGTGGCATCGTTGATAATGTGTAGGGCTCTAAAAAGGTGGCGAACCACCTTCTGAAATATAACTCAGAGTTAAGTGATGTCTAGTTTTCTGCAAAGAACAATAGTACAGCAGTGGACCACCATCTAGAATATAACCCAGTGTTAGGTGATGTCTAGTTTTCTGTAAACAACAATAGTACAACAGTGGACCACCCTCTAGAATATAATCCAGAGTTAGGTGATATCTGATGTTTCTATAAACAGACAATAGTACAACAGTGGACCACCCTCTGGAATATAATCCAGAGTTAGGTGATATGTGATGTTTCTATAAACAGACAATAGTACAACAGTGGACCACCCTTTAAAATATAATCCAGAGTTAGGTGATATCTGGTGTTTCTATAAACAGACAATAGTACAACAGTGGACCATTCTCTAGAATATAACCCAGAGTTAGGTGATATCTGGTGTTTCTATAAACAGACAATAGTACAACAGTAGACCATTCTCTAGAATAAAACCCAGAGTTAGGTGATATCTGGCGTGTCTATAAACAGACAATAGTACAACAGTGGACCATTCTCTAGAATAAAACCCAGAGTTAGGTGATATCTGGTGTGTCTATAAGCAGACATTGGTACAACAGTAAACCACAGTAAAGTTTGATATGAAAAACTGTAATATCAAAATTCTTATGGATATTGTTGTTTTTAGCAACTATTTTATCAAAATGATCATAATACCAACTTTACCATAATTGACTGTGTGGACTCTCTGAAAGGGATTTCAGATAATTATGGCATTGCTTAATAGGATTTTTTTCCATACTTGGTCTAAATACAAAAGTAGCCTAAAACTTAAGTTATAACTTTATTATTTAGTGATTTCAAAATCTAAGCTTAATTGGATGTGTAGATTTAAATTTCATCACAAGGTAGGCACGTGGTGAGTTATTTATGGGTTTAATTATTCTTAAATTAATCATTGTTCAAAACATCAAGTTAAAGGGATAGCGTCGTATACTGTTGGTGATCAGTGGCGGAGGTTTACGTCCGAAGGGGGGGCGGGGGGGGGGGGGCATACCTGAAGTTGCCCATATTTCTAACCTAGTTATGAGATTTTTGCCCGTAAAACATGCCTTCGGGGCAATCAAATGTTCCTTGTGTTGTGTGTTGAATATTTAAACCATGTGGGTAAAGAGTTTGGAGTTGATGTATCCAATAACTTTTAAGCTGTAATCTACGTTGTTTGGGTTTAATAAAGGGCGTGGGTTTTATCTGTTCTATCGGCATAATCAACAAGTCTTCAATGGAATGGTCGGGTAGATTATAATGATATGAAATTGGAATATTTTTGCCATGTACGATATCGTAACGGTGGCCATTGAAGCGAGACCGTAACGCGTTCTGAGTTTCACCAATGTACTGAACGTTGCATTTTTTACATGAAATTAGGTAAATCAGATTTTGGTCACCGCATGAAAGTTGGTCAGTCATGGGAAAAGTTTTTCCAGTTTTACTACTTTTAAAGAAACGAGAAATAAGTATATGTTTACAGGTACGACAACCAGGACAACCACAAGGTTTTGAGCCAAATCCAGAAGGGGATTCAACTAAAAAGCGCAAACTAGGCCAAAAAATTGAGAGCACAAGCACAAGAAAGTGCAAACAGGCACGTGAACAATCGCCGACATATATCAAAAAATAGTAACTGAACAGGAAACAACGATATACAATGCGAAAACAAATTCTTAAATTGGACATAGCAATTATAGGCCTAGTATAATACGGTAAGTGAATGAATATAGAAACACTATAATAACGGGATATTTTAACGAAAATCCATAACGAAAATCCATTGCCTTCTTCGAAAGTATTATCACTAAGTTCTCAATTCTTCGGAAGTTTCAATTTAAGCTGGCGTCATTATCCTCTTTGGTCTTTCACTGAAAAAATGTGTACGCGGAATCAAAATCAGTCTGTTGAGAACAAATCCTATGGAACCTCGGTATTTGCGATTTGATTGTTCCAGAAATTGTATGCTTTAGATGAAACGAGCTTTTGGTTCCTATCAAAAAGCAACTTTTTAATGATAAAGTTAATATCCACTTTGGAAATCTTTTCGAAATCGTTTCCTTTGAGTACCGTAGTGTTTGATTCTGATTAAAGATGTAGCCGTTATAATATATTGTTCCT
Source organism: Lottia gigantea (assembly GCF_000327385.1). Taxonomy (NCBI): domain Eukaryota; kingdom Metazoa; phylum Mollusca; class Gastropoda; family Lottiidae; genus Lottia; species Lottia gigantea. The sequence goes on from NW_008709540.1 coordinate 819,791, forward strand.
GCTTGTTGGTAGAACCACGGGTTTAAATCTGGTAAACTATGAGGGTAGAAAGGTATATCAGTGAGATACTAGTACAAAATAAAAAGTTGTTACACACTGTACACATTGAACACTCTCGAGAATAATACATCCCCAACAAGATTACACTCGTTCAACTGTTTTAATACGTCCATTGTTTTAGTGAATATTTTGCTAAGTAATAATAAAGAGAGGTGACATCCAGAATAAAAACTGATTCAGTTGTGTAATGTCCGACGTGGTGGTAAGGTATATTATCCTTCACTAGAAATATTGAAATATAGTTCTATATACCTTCCACAGACAAACAGAACGATTTCACTATGTTATGGTATATTATCTTTCACTAGAAATATTGAAATATAGTTCTATATATCTTCCACAGACAAACAGAATGATTTCACTATGTTATGGTATATTATCTTTCACTAGAAATATTGAAATATAGTTCTATATACCTTCAACAGACAAATAGAATGATTTCACTATGTTATGGTATATTATCCTTCAATAGAAATATTGAAATATAGTTCTATATACCTTCCACAGACAAACAGAATGATTTCACTATGTTATGGTATATTATCTTTCACTAGAAATATTGAAATATAGTTCTATATACCTTCAACAGACAAACAGAATGATTTCACTATGTTATGGTATATTATCTTTCACTAGAAATATTGAAATATAGTTCTATATACCTTCAACAGACAAACAGAATGATTTCACTATGTTATGGTATATTAACTTTCACTAGAAATATTGAAATATAGTTCTATATACCTTCAACAGACAAACAGAATGATTTCACTATGTTATGGTATATTATCCTTCACTAGAAATATTGAAATATAGTTCTATATACCTTCAACAGACAAACAGAATGATTTCACTATGTTATGGTATATCATCTTTCACTAGAAATATTGAAATATAGTTATATATACCTTCAACAGACAAACAGAATGATTTCACTATGTTATGGTATATCATCTTTCACTAGAAATACTGAAATATAGTTATATATACCTTACAAACGATTCACTGTGATAAAATATTAAAATGGCTACCGGGATGTGTAATGTAGACCCTATTTCTAGTTAACTGAGCGTTTCAAAGAAAACTACGAGTTAAAACGTGTAAACTGATAAAACAACGTGTACTATTATATAATATTAATATTTACTGGATCAATTGACAAGATAAAATGAAACAATAGTAAAACCCTTGTCCTTAAGTTGTGATTCTAGTGCCAGATGAGGGTACCAGTAAACATCACAGAAAGTAACGAAGAACCCTGTTTTCAATGTAAATATATTTGTGGCTGTAGGTGAAAAAATTAAGGTAATTTTGTTTATAATATGAAACAACTTCTATCTAAAAACGATAGTTCGAAATCGTACTTAGATACGGTATCCCCTGTAATGTTAACTGGCACCCCCTGTGGTATTAGCTGGTACCCCTGTGGTGTGATAAAGTCAGTGGCTCAACCCCCACGGGCGCCACCATTGACTAAATATTCATTGAAAAGTTAAATACAATAAAATCGTCCAATCCATAATTATATTGTATACGAAACATACAATGAAATGTAATGAAATGAAATGAATGGAGTTTTACGTCCGGTTTATTGTCCGAACGACTAGACGCTTTTTCCATGTCAGCCCCTCGTACACGAAATATACAATGAAATGCAAGGTATATAATAGTTAGAATATTGTATGTAATAACAAATAATTTAAAAAGTAGCATGTAATACATGTACATATACTAATGTATAACTTTATCACAGCTTTCTAAATCACTTTACAGATTGGAAATCACATGTCTTGTTCAGCAGCTATGGTTTTAACGGCAGGAGACTCATAACCTTTAGATTTAAATGGAAATTTGATTTCATTCCAAAGTTACACAGTCTTCGCTTTTTCCAGTTTACTACCACTTGATTCAGTTTACTATCACTTGATTCAGTTTACTATCACTTGATTCAGTTTAGTTTACTATCACTTGATTCAGTTTACTATCACTTGATTCAGTTTACTATCACTTGATTCAGTTTACTATCACTTGATTCAGTTAAAAGTATTTCAAGTTAAGATATGTGAATTCAACTTTGATTGGAAGTTATAAACATTTTCAAAACACCGATACAGTTTGTATAGAAAACTCTTCAATTATCTTTCATCTGTAATCGTTTAGTTAAGTTGTTTGATATTATTGGAATAATTGTGATAAGTTGAGAGGAGATATATCAGCCATCATTAATGAGAAACGATTCGGAAAAAAGACTTTGAACAAAATTTTCTTAACAAATTGACAGATATCGTGAAGGTGTTTAAGTTTTAATCGTTTAAGATGATGACAATACGAAAAAGATATCCCAAAAACCTTAAATTTTCTGGTTTATTGAATATAGACAGACCAAATATTTTCTACAGGAAAACAGATAAATTACCCACCCTTAAGAAAATTCAAATCATTTTTTTTTTTCTATTCCAGATAGCTTCAGTAGTTGCAGTTTAAATAAGACTCTCTGGGAAATGACAAATTCTAAGATTTAAAGACATTGTGATAATGTGAACGAGTTAAAATGTGACTAAAACTATCAGTATTTGTAAGTTTGAAGTTTTGTGTCACGAGGGGACATAAAAAGGGGACAAAATGACCCTTTATGAGAAAATGCGGCGTCTTCACAGACATTTTAAGGATCTGAAGATAGTCACGTGGTTTGCTAGTCTTCTTCCAGATAGATTCACCAAGCGACCCTTAAAACAACCAAGTTTTAGGAAATGGTCGGCATCCATAGTGTTTGTGGCAACAGAATATAAACTGGATTTTAACCTAGCGGAACTACCTGAGTATTCTGGTGGATTTGAATTAAAAAGGGTAAGGTTTTTCTTGTTATATTCTTAGTTTAAAAGACCATGGTCCTGGTGTCTCTACGGTTGCACTTTCAAATTTGTTATCATTTAAAATAGGAAAGGAATTGCCTGTCAGCTCTCTTGATAATTCTGTCGCCCCTTATGTCCCTAACACATTATCATTCACAGAGGATGTCGATTTGTGGCTCCTCCTCATTTAGTTGGCTTACTTTGCTACCGATATTTCGTCAAGATGTTGTTACGGATTTCTGGTTTCGGATTTTGGGTTTTGTTTTGCGGTTCGGAACGTTGGTACGTGTTTTATTTGCTCACGTGCCTGATATTTTGATATTTTTCCCCCACAACGCTGTCCTGACGATTTCATATCCGTGTCGATAGCATGAGACGAGTTCTAGTAAATGAGATGATTTCTAGTAAATGAGATGAGTTCTAGTAAATGAGATGAGTTCTAGTAAATGAGACGAGTTCTAGTAAATGAGATGATTTCTAGTAAATGAGATGAGTTCTAGTAAATGAGATGAGTTCTAGTAAATGAGATGAGTTTTAGTAAATGAGATGAGTTCTAGTAAATGAGATGAGTTATAGTAAATGAGATGAGTTCTAGTAAATGAGATGAGTTCTAGTAAATGAGGATAATAGTGATTATGACGCCAATCTTGTTCTGGTTGAGTTTCTTTATGTGCTGGTCCCACGAGTAGAAGGGAAGCTCTAAATCAGGATAAAGGAGGGGGGAAGGGGGGCTTGAACTAGAATAAAATACCCTTCTCATATTGTGTTATGAAATGAGTTGATGTAGGTTAAGAACTAGTATTACAAAACGCGAGAAATGAAGTGTTTTAATAGATTTTAATCAGAACCGTCTGGATTTTGTTAAAAAGTAGCCCTTCTACTGGTAATTGAAAGTTAGTTTTAATAGTTGTTTAATTAACAATTAAACCAGAGAGTAACTTAAATAGATATGCCAAAAAATAATTGAAAATTAGCAATCGAGACACAAACACAGGAAATATGCAATGTTTACAATAACGAAGGCGAGGTTTCGTTTAACTTATGAGTAGCTCATTCATAATGTCTTTTTCAAAATTTAATAAACTTGCAACTGGTGTCACCTTGAACTAATATGAATATATATTGGGTTTTAATAGAATTATAGTTTAGAATAAGAAGACGCTATCGTTTCAACTTGGCATAAAATCAGTTACAAATTAGTGTAACTGCCCCATGAAAATTTGTTACAATTAAAGGGATTGTAAAGAGGTTTTCTAAAAATTTGTATGTATATCAGGGACACTGGTAGCATCAATTTACACCATTTACATTTTCAGTCAGGCATCTAAAGCTACTGCAAAATTTCACCGAAACTAAGTATTTGATTATAATCCCTCTAATAATTTTGAAGGGACGACAACCATCATCAGCATAATAATCAAATTTACAATCAAACCGTGGCTTGTAAAAAATTTACAACATAAAAATTGGACAAGTCCTCGACAGAAACACTGTAAACAATTTGGCTGCGCTTGTAATCGGGGGCTATAAACGTTTGATTGTATTCGCTAGCGTACAATCCAATCAAATCACTTTATTTACTACCATCTGTGATACAACAAAGGTATCTACTGTAGTCAAGGTATTAGATGCAGTTCGTAATAGCTTGACAGTGACGTGCTCGATGTAATCCACAGAAAGGGAACGAAACAAACAAAAATCTGCCTTGGTGTCAATCACTAGTATAGTGGTAGATTGGACAACAAAACAACAGTTTATAAATTATCGAGTGAATGATTCCAGGGCACTTGACTCTACTTGTCTCTGTATCTAACTCTATCTTTTCAAATATTTATAATAACTCTTAATTCAAACAGATTGGTTGGATTTACCATTCTGGTCTGGCCGTCAGAGGAAATTACCAATCGCAATCGGTGGTTTGAATTACTATAGTCTGCTAGTTATGTACCGAAGATTCGAATCCCCCCAAGACGGATCAAGTTTTGATGGGGATGGAGGATGCTTGCAACCACGTGAGCTACCACACGATACCCTTGTAAACAACTCGGCATCACCAACAAGCAAAACTAGATAGTTTACTTGGAAGATCTTTCGAGCCCACTACTTGCGAAGTGTGACAAGGACTGAGAGTAAAATTATCAAAACCCGAAAAATAAACCCCAAAAAGCATGGGCTACATCAGAACTCATAATTAGACATTAATTAACTATAGTTTTATAAGAAAACTGCAATCTTACTCTCAATTCTTAATCTCAAAACAGGTAACATGGCCATTGCATCAGAATTTTCTTACCTAAAGGAGGAATCGAACCCACGGCACCTAATCACCTTATAGTGTGATTACTGCTTGATATTTATGCCTATTGTATTATCCTCAAGCTACTCGACATCCTCAAGAGAGATATTAGCTAAGCAGAAAATTCTCACTCTTTCGAAACAACTGGTGGTACTTCTACTACTATATATACCTAGGCCAGTGCTTCTACAGGAGAGTATCTTCTATAAAACCTATAACTATAATATTTTGATTTTGCCATACTTTGAACGAGATATTTTTTTAACGGAATCGTCTTGCTCACACGGATTTTTTTGGCAAAAGTTTACAAATCTTTAAAATAAATTACCGTTAGTTTTTTCGCCTCTTAACTTCATTTCTTTGAAGGATGTTAGGTATATTGGACAAACCTTCGAGATAACTTCTATCACTTACCTCCTTAAATTCTAATTAATTTTAGTTCTTATAATAGTCTTTGTTTAGTACCAGCCAATTGTTTGATAATTGAGAGTTTATTAGATTTTAATTACCACTTGTCTTTTCAAATCTAACTCCAGAATGCTATAAATTACACCCGAATACCGTCCTGTCAGGGCGGATATCATCATGACGAGGTCACAAATTGTTGTTAATAACGTAAGATAGAACAGTCTGTAATCATATGACTCAAAATGTATTTTCGTTTGTCGATCAAACGTTTATTTTGTAAATAGCTAACTGTTTTCAAATCAAACCATGTATGTTTCAATTGTAAATATATATCCTACCCTCTCCCTCTGTTAGGCAATTATTTACATCTGTTGAGAGGAACATTAATATCTTTCAGAAATCAATTAAAAATATTTTTGTTTTTAGTTTGTCCCGAGTTGCATAATGAATCATGTTCATGGGTACAGAGATTAGATATCATGGACGATATATTACAGCACCTAAAGAACTTATTGAGCTTTACCATTGTCAGAGTCTTTTAATGGAACTCATAGTAAATCACCTTTCTGGACAAAGGTGCAGTCAGTGCAGCGATATGATGTCTATTCTGCTATCACCAACACCATGTCTATAAACATTACACCTACACCACCCTACTATAATTACCTGGTATCGTTTGAAGTAAATTCCACTACCGTAATATTGTAATATACCAGGTGTGGTACTAACATACACGACATCAGTTCCACTTGACTTTTTTCATAATATTTAGAAAAACTCGTTGGTTTTTAACAGAATAAGTTAACACTTTGTTCATTATAGTCCGAAACTTACTGTTTATAACAGTAGACGTTTGACAGACATAAATTTACAGCAGCTAAAAATCTGTATGACTCTTAGCTAGTCCCATCTCCTTATTGTAAAAAAACCTAGGTGTACTGATTGATTCAGGTCTAAGTTTCAATGACCACATCAATAACATTTGTAAGATTTGCCACTTCCATCTGCGAATGATCGGGTCTATTCGTCATCTCATAACAAAAGATGCTGCTGCTTGCTTAGATCGATCAGTTCTGCTATCCAGAATTGACTATTGCAATGCAATACTTACTGGTATAACAGAAGAACAGATTTCTAAGCTACAGATGATCCAAAATCGGGCCGCCCGAATTGTTACTTAAACCAAAACAAGATCACACATTACTCCTGTTTTAAATGATCTACACTTGCTTCGTGTTCGTGAAAGATCAATTTCTAAATATTATCGCTGACGTATAAGACCGTCAACAAAACTTCCCCATGCTATCTTCAAAATCTACTGTCACTATACAAGCCTACAAATGTTACTTGAGGTTCCTTCACTTCATACAACCTGAAAAAATTTGGCTCCAGAACTTTTCCATACCAGTGCATCAGTAATTTGGAATAAATTACCGAAATCAATTCGATAATGTGAATCTGTGTCTGCATTTAAATGTAAAGTGAAAACTTGGTTGTTTGGTTACTATCATTAACTCACCAATTGAGATCACTAGAGTGCGCCTTGAGAAATTTCACGAGGATTTAATTGCTGGTTTATATCGTCATTATTATTATTTATTAATCGTTAGCGTCCCTCGCACACTATCGATCACCAGTTAAGTTTGGCCTTATAAGAATTGCGGTCATTAGTTTCGAATGCAACTCTCATGCTACTGAGTAGTGGATTGTGTTCGGAACTTATGACCACTTTCATTTTTTCGCAACCATTCGCGTAATAACTTTTTTCCACCCCGTTGTTTCCCAAAAAGAATCAGCCTTAAAATAAATGATATGTCAATTGTGTTATTGGAAAAATCTAAATCAAAGTGTACCTCTTCGGACTCCCACAATTCAGCTATCTTATGTATAGATCGGTCTAAATGCTCTCCGTACAGAATTAGTAGCTAATTATGATATTTATAACCTGGAATAAGGTTGGGTTCAAAACAATTGACGAAACACACAATATATAAAAAAAGGTTGTTTAAAAAGTTGGTCAAAGGATTGGTAATTGTTTTGGGTTGATTGGTGCAATGATACTGTAAACTACTCAGTACAAACTAATATTCTTTATAAAATATCAACAAAATTCAATTGTTGTTATGATTCAGTAAAAGAAAAGATGGTGTAATTAGATCAAACGAAATGATATTAATCTATACGTCCTATTGTTTGTATGCTAACATACCTTATTATCATGCTTAGAATTCACCACAAAATAGCTCAGGTCGTTTCCTGTCGTTTTCCTGCTCGGTTCCTGGTCGTTTCACGTTTTCAATGGTTGTTTCCTGATCGTTTCTGGTCGTTTCCTGATCGATTCACTTTTTCATTGGTTGTTTCCTGATCGTTTCTGGTCGTTTCCTGGTCGTTTCTGGTCGTTTCCTGATCGATTCTGATCGTTTAATGTCGGTTCATGTTTTAGTAAGTACGGTATGTCAATGGTTTTTTTTTATTTCGCATCTAATTCTTACTGTCTATTTTTACGAAGAATACATTGAAATCACATATCACCTCGTCCTAAACTGTGACATATTTCTACCGATAAACCTCGTAATGGGGACTGAGGTCATATTCATGATGTCACGTGAATTTCAAACTATCCAATAAACACGCGTCTACATACGGTTTGTTTTGTAATTCTCTCGTATGAAAGAGATCACATTGATTGTTTAAACCACCGCTGCATTCGATACTATTTGGATGAGCCACACTCGCATGTGGTGTGGTTTAAACGAGGATGTAAACTATGCGGATCACAAGGTATCTATTTTATATGGGCGTTCATGAAGAAAACGAATTAAAAATTTTCCCACACCTTCAATCGAACGTTATCAAAAAACTTTCAAACCAAAAACACCAAATGTTGGCCATCATTTTTTACCTTACAACAGCTTGCTTATTTCAAATAATTTAAAAAACTCATTTTGATTCGGGAATATAGACAAGACTAGTTAGTGTTTATATCAGCCCACTGAAATAGTAACAAGGCTTATACTAACTCAGTATACCTCGTGGCTATCTGCACATCATACACGTTACATATCAGATATTATCTCCGCTATTCAATAAATATTTTAATGATTGCAGCAGATTCTACAATGTTTCATTAATTCTGACTCTATCACACTAGATTTGACATGTTTAGGTTCACTGAGCTCTGAAATATTCAGACAAAAAAAAAGAATAGATAAGCCAGACATCACCTTAAATAAACTCAAACGCAACTCCGTCCTTTCAAAGATGATTCACTCGACATCACCTTGATATGGGTTACATCAGTCACACCAGACATATCTAACTATCGCCTAACTTTTGGTTACACCAGACATTCATCCAACTATGGCCCAACTCTGGGTTACACCAGACATCACCCAACTATGACCCAACTATGGCCTAACTCTGGGTTATACCATACATAACCAAACTATGACCTAACTCTGGGTTACACCAGACATCACCCAACTATGACCCAAATATGGCCTAACTCTGGGTTATACCAGACATAACCAAACTATGACCTAACTCTGGGTTACACCAGACATCACCCAACAATGACCCAATTATGGCCTAACTCTGGGTTATACCAGACATAACCAAACTATGGCCTAACTCTGGGTTACACCAGACATCACCCAACTATGACCCAAATATGGCCTAACTCTGGGTTATACCATACATAACCAAACTATGGCCTAACTCTGGGTTACACCAGACATCACCCAACAATGACCCAATTATTGCCTAACTCTGGGTTATACCAGACATAACCAAACTATGACCTAACTCTGGGTTACACCAGACATCACCCAACTATGACCCAAATATGGCCTAACTCTGGGTTATAACAGACATAACCAAACTATGCCCTAACTCTGGGTTACACCAGACATCACCCAACTATGACCCAACTATGGTCTAACTCTGGATTATACCAGACATAACCAAACTATGGCCTAACTCTGGGTTACATCAGACATCACCCAACTATGGCCCAACTATGGCTTAACTCTGGGTTATACCAGACATAACAAAACTATGGCCTAACTCTGGGTTACACCAGACATCACCCAATTATGGCCTAACTCTGGGTTAAACAAGATATAACCAAACTATGGCCTAACACTGGGTTACACCAGACATCACCCAACTATGACCCAACTATGGCTTAGTTATTACGTCTTATACTTTGACTGTATTAGCCATCTTTCTTGTATCAAATAAGTTTTTAAGTGCTCATTTCGCTTGCCCCATAAGCTATAGACCAATTAGATGAAAAGCTCCGTTTGAATTCATATGCCAATAAAGTGCAGAACAATGTAACGTCTACAGGTACGAGTGTTTCTATTCCAGATCATTAGTCCAAAATTACAGATAGGACGTTAAACCTCACTTCAATCTTATCATGATAGCATAACGAACTAATAATGTTTATGAAAGGACTGAAATTCACTTGTTATACCGCACCTGATTGGCTCTGCAGGGGGTCGTACACATTACTTCAAATAACTCGAAGAATTCACCGCTTATCTCCATCGTTTTCAATACTCACTTCACGTGGCTTTGACTTATCAGAATTTAACATAGTTTGTAGTGCATGTATGATAAGTGAATGGGTTTAACAGTTGTAATCAACTTACTATTATATAATTCCCAGTGCTCTTAATTTCCTTTTATTTTATACAAAACTAAACACCTTTCTTTTCGGACAATGATTAGCTAGAGCTTTGTCCTACATCTTTCCACAGTATTCAAGCTATTTAGCTAAATGAAGACACTTTTCGTTCGGTCAATGATAAGCATGGGCTTTGTCCTACTTTAAGTTATATGTCTAATGAAAACTTGCTATGTTATGCAGGCAGTGTACATTGAGGGAAATTGTGTCATCACAACCTTCTGATTTCCAACTTACTGTTAAGGGAATGTTGACATTAAAGCCTTCAACACTGGGCCGAAGTAAAAAGGTAGAGGGTTTGGTGGAGAAAAAGACCCGCATGTTTCGTTTTGTGTTTGTTATGTGGGTTACTTCATATTGCTACTCACATAAAGCACAATACAAACACAAAATTTGAATCTGAATGAAAGCTCAGATGATGAATAAATCAAAAAAGAAACTCAGATGAAGGTCTTTTTCCGTGTATATTCTATAGCTACTAGACTTGTATATTGTCAGTAACATAACTAACAGAACACTCGCGAACCGAATGATCAAATCTGTATTTTAATCGGAATGTAAGAATAGGTAAAGATAGGTAAAGAATAGTAAGAGCTATTCTATATGAGAATATTTTCACCTGTTTCTTGATATAATTTATTACACACTGTTAATTCTGTCATTATTATTGATTACTGTGATACACTACTCATTTCTAACATTTATATAATCAACAGAACTAATGTAAAAATAGGTTATGAAAGATTCAAATGTATTCTATTAGAAGACAATATCACCCTTGACGCCGCCAGTGGGGGTACAGGAAGACTTAGTAAGTGCGCTAAATTGTACCCCTACTTCACTTCTAAGAATTTTTAAATATGATTTTTATTCGTTTTTTTTTCTTCAAATCTATGTGTCAGAAAGCATCTAATTGATTTAGTTTTTCAATTTTTTTGATCGACCCAATATCCCCACCCAAACCCTCACTGTGAGGCTATAAAGCTTACATCCCAATCTCGACCACTTTTTTGACCAATCATACTTTAGTCTCAGAAATTTTTCTGTTGAGCTAATCAGTAATAGTGTTCACAGCTCACCATCGAAATTTGAGCCTTCAAATCCACGTGTGTCCAGAATTATCCACGTTTGAGTGTTAAATTGATGACTCGTCTATTTAAGATACACTGTGATATATAGAAAATACATATATAGAAATAGTAAGTAAAAATCCTAGTTTGAAGTATTTTTAAAGGAATTGTGTGATTTCCGTTCATTTCTAGTACTTCTGAAGACTATTTACATATATTCATGACTAAAATCAACCCCCCAAAAATGGCACACTTGTCCCATTAAGTCAGTCTGCCCCTTATTTATACCCCAAGCTCAAAGATGCTGGCGCCGACACTACACCTGTTCTTTGATTTAATTTATTACAATTTGTACATTCTGTCATATTTATTGATTACTGTGATACACTGCCAATTTTAAACATTTGGGTGTTTTCTATACGCCTATACCTTTTGATAAATTTTTCTCGATTTTCTTTGAAAGAAGGGCATAATTGACATTGGGCGTCGTCAATTTTTATGCAACTCACTTTGTATCAAAGCAAATAGGGAGAAAGCTTTCATTTTGTATCTCCGAAACTGAAAAATATTTATTCGCTTCCTGCCTTTGCTCTCTGAAATATATTATGCACCGTTTTGACCCTTGTCGAATTCTGTAAACGCCTGTGGAGTCAGATCAGGAAATTAATGCCAATTGACTGCAAAACAAACATCATCAAGAAAACTTTGGCAATACAATCTTTAATATACAGATTCTTGAATGTTCACCCCACAGGCATTTGTAACACTTCAGAATCTGTATTGGTCATCTTACAATCAATATCCTCTGTTTCAGAATAAATCAAATGAATCGCTGGACAGTCGGACAGTGTCCGAATCGGAAGCAGGCGATCAGGATCCCGAGAAGGCACCACACAGAATGGACAGCGAAGAGGCCGGCGATTACTCTGATGTGCATCGTATTTATAACATAGACAATGACGTCCCTGAAACCTTCCCTCAGAATGAGGTGACAATCGAGCTTCCGGGAAGTGACCAAATTGAGTTACCGCCCGTGGAAAATGACGACGGCAACTCAGATGAGACGCAAACGATACTTGATAAGGATGACGGACCACGTGAAGTATGGAATAAGAAAGCGGAGTATTTACTGTCAGTTATTGGATATGCTGTAGATTTGGCCAATGTTTGGAGATTTCCTCATCTATGTTATAAAAATGGCGGAGGTAGGTTTTTTGTCTTCTTGCTCACCCCCCTTCAGTGAAACTCTTATCATTTCAAAAGCATAATAAGGTACTGAACTATCGAACGTAAAACGTAACATTCCATGTCATTACCCCAAAAAAGAATACGACTTTGACAAAAAAAATCCCCTTTATTTCTCTTCTAATCCAAATAACATGCGTATTCATGAGTTATCTTCACATTTAAGAATTAAGAAAAATATAATCTAATTTACTCGGTTAAAACTTTTCAGAATTGAAATTACAGTCGGTAGAATTTTCATTTTATCTAATGTAAGAATAGGTTTTAAAAAATACATGCGTAAACAATTTAATTAGAAGTTTTCACAAATGTTACAGGAAGGTTAATGTTTGGGAAAGTTTCAAAATAACAGAAGCTGAGGGATTATCCTTTCTCCATTTAACACAATATACTAACATGATGTGTTTACACTTATTTAATACAAATATGTTTTTAACTATGAGACATTGGCACTAATTCTTGGCGATTTCCGAATTAAATTTTCATGAAATTTGATATTTGTCCTAAACACGTCTTTTAGATTTTTTCTGACCAAGGGTGTTATTTTAATATTTGTCATTATTGGAACGACTTGGCAACTTACAGATGCGAATAATCGCCAACAATAGCTAACTTATGAACATGTAAAACATTATTGATTACCTAATCGTGCAATGAGATAACGGTTTTGGTAATATTTCTCACAAAAGATATGGTGCCGATGGCGCCAAACTTTTCTTAGTGTGTTTCCTTTGTGCCCGGGCTCATGGGCGAGCTCACCATCTCGAATAATATTATTGCAGAAACGTCCACTTCTACAAGGCTTCTGTATGTCCTGGGTCAATATATGAAGGTTTTTTGGACTCGGTGAAGTTTTTGGCTTCTTTGATTGCAGATAGTTCTACTTTAAATGAGGCTTTACCTTCAAAGTCGTGCCGACATTGATTAGTTTTAAATACTTCTCGAGTAAAATAAAAAATATCTAAATAGTTTGTTATCGAAAAGTCTGATTTAGAAATAGAAAAGCTTATAAAAAGATTGACCTTGAAAATGTTTCTCGATCCTAAAATTACTGGTTAAAATATTCGTAGGCGTCTAATACAGTCAATGTATCTCAAACCGTTTCAAACCCAGTTCACATTATTGTAATATTTTAAGCCCTGTCCACAATGTTGCAATCTAATCAGCATGTTAAAAGAACAGGTTAATGCCGCTGTCCTGGCAAAATTTCTCTCATTGTACCCTAAATGGAGTTGCTCATCTTCATTAGCCCACATGGTGCAGAAAAGTAGGACGTAAAACTCATTTCATTTCATTTTGATCAGTATAATAAAGTATCGGACTACTTATTACAGTCAAAGTATGTCAAACTATAGAACCTAGTGATAAAAATGCGATGGACAAAATTTGCATGACAATTCATCTTTAATCAAAAAGACACATTTTCTTTGCCGTTGTACATGTCCGTTCTGCATTTGTAAATATTCCAAAGATTTGGGAGCAATACAAATTCCAACTGTAGCTCCATATATGCTGTTTTCATTACGTAACAGTCGTATTTATTAAAAAAAAAACTAAACTGACAATTGGGCGAGTTTCGTGATTCTCTGGACCAATTATTGGTCTATTTAAATAGACATACTGTAGATGAATGCCCAAAGCGCTTGTGTGCTCCGAGCATCATCGTCTATTTTTTCTACTTTAAAGGGATTGTAATGAGGTTTTCTGAATTTTCTGTTTATGTGTATCAGTAACACTAATAGCATCAATTTGTGCCATTCCAATTTTCAATCAGACTTCTCTTTACAATCCCTTTAAAACACTAGGTAATTAGGCACTTGTTTGATAACAGTAAAATAACTCTACGATCATGTATCAAACTTTGTAAACTATATTTAAAAGTAACAACCTATACACCTGTTGCGGTTTGTTATCGATGAAAAATTTGGAATATAATACTATCATTACTGATCATACGAAACTTAAAGGGGTAGATAGATGTTCTCTTAACTTCACAATTTCTAGATATTGCGACCTTCGGCTTATACCTTGACTAAAGTAGCCACAATTCTTGTATTACGGAATGTAGCGATTTGATTGGATTGTAAGTCAGAGAATACAGCCAATCAGAGGCCTTGACAGAATGACTGTTAACAGTTAACAGATTTTTTTTCCAGGCATCTGATTGGCTGAAAATGTATTTGCTAATACAATCCAATTGCTGCATTAACACACTTCCGTGATACAAGACCCCTTGACAGATGAAATCGGAAAATAGAAGGTGGATGTCGGTGTAATGGTTGAATTAACCTTATTGCGCTAAGCTTGACGTACTGCCAACATAAGCAGGTGCAGTAGGACATAAAACAACAGTTTCTTCTCCAAACTTCCTAAAAATCAATTTCTATGGCAGGTGCTTTCCTGATTCCCTACTTCACCATGTTATTACTGTGTGCTATGCCAGTGTTTCTAATGGAGATGTGTCTGGGTCAATATCACCGTCTAGGGCCGATATCTATCTGGAGAATGACACCAATATTTAAAGGTAAGCTGGTCAAATAGGTCTTATTGTGGTTCATATTATGTTACTCGTACTATAATCTGGGATAACGAACCGGACCTTATTGTCTCATTTCGTTATTTGCTTTTATCTGGGTAAATTCATGTGGCATCCGAGGGTTTGACTTTTGTATCAATTGCTTATACTTTTATTTCGCTTTCAAACTTCATTGTTAATTCAAATATTAGCTTTTTATATCAGCCAATTTGATTAAATCGGATGCTTGCAGTCACCAGCTGCATGCTAAAGAGAATACGCCCAGAACTGAATTCAGTCTGTAGAATATTCATTACTTCTGGTGAAATAATAGAATTAAAAAAAAAACTCGAGCAAAAAAGTAATTAGACGTTTGTACATATGTGATGATATGCAGATGATATGCAGGTGCGTTGATAATGAAGTATAGAGCCTGAATAATTCGCACATGTACGTGTAAGGTGTTGAATGGTAGAAACCACACCAGACAATGCATTGAATACTTGTATTCGAAGGGATACAGTCATCTAAATATTTAACTTTAACATCTGAACTGATCCATTGCATTTCTCTTTCATTTCATTCCGTTCCATTCCGTTCCATTCCATTCCGTTCCATTCTGTTTCATTTCCATTTCAATTTATCTTTATCTTTATTTTAATCTTCCAGGTATTGGTTTCGCCTCTTGTTTTATGGCCTATATCGTAGCATTTTATTATAATATTATAATTGGTTGGGCCTTCTTTTACCTCTTCTCTTCCTTTACTACTGATCTTCCCTGGACAACTTGTGGCCATTCCTGGAACACTGGTAACTGTTGGCAACCAGAGTGGAACCGATCAGAACTCAATTCCTCTTATTATAATAAAACTGTTTCACCAACTAATGAATTCTTCGAGTGAGTATTTTTTCAATGTTTTATCTTGTGAATACCAAATGTCACTGGGCTTGTCAACAAGAATCCATAGAGCCCATGATCGTTATTTGATATTGTTGGATATTGGTTTCAAAGAGTCCACAAAGTAAGGAAATACAGCACACTAGAGAGAATGTAAAATGCATTTTATTTGCCCCAAAAAGTGAAACAAACCTTCTAGCACTAAAAGGTACAGATAATACGACATAGAATTCCAAATATAATTGCACATAGGGGTGTTTCCATAGTATCAATAACGTAGAAAGCATAAGAGCGTAATGCTTTTCATTTACCTTTTGAAAACATAGGAAGCAAAATCAAGCAATAAAGTCCAAAAAGTGTGGAATAAAGGATTGATTTTTTAGACGAGCAATGTTACATATAGATGAAAACAAGTTGCCGATATTAGGGCGTAAAACTCCATATATTTTTGCCTTTTAGACGAGGAATGTTACATATAGATAAAAGTAGCGGTATAGAAGATGTTGGAGGACTAAGATGGCCGCTTGTTTTCTGGACACTTCTCACCTTCATTATACTATATTTTAGTCTCTGGAAGGGGGTTAAAAGCTCCGGAAAGGTATGTTAACCATTCACAAAGACCCAGTATGTTAACCCTTCAACAACGTTGGGACACATTTAATATATCCCCATATTGCACACCATTAGAAAACTTCATTATATCAATCTTATAATAATCGCTAATTTTGATTGGTTCAATTATAATTCGTCAATTCAAATGGACCAATCACTTGGCCTTGAAAGATAAGTGTATCTTGACGCTTATGGTGTTTAGGAACTTTAAGAAAATACAATCGGGTTTCACTCTTCCCTCTCCTTTCAAATTCACGTTAGCTTTAAGTAGAAGTGTTTCCTCTGAGGTCCGCGCCCTGCTATAAATCCTTACGCAAATTTCTATTGTAAGCAGTTCGTTGTGTCTGTATATTATGTTGGCTTTTAAATTTTTCGCGAGGGGAATAATATTGTTCAGGATCCAAAACCTTTTACAGTTTAGTTTCTACTACGTTTTTCTGCCATTCGTATGACAGGGTTTTTGTTTTCCTCGAAATAACACATACTCAGGGTCAGATACACAGAGTTTCTCAGACGTATCTGGATATATTCTTATTCTATTGCAGGTAGTATGGTTTACGGCTACAGTTCCCTATATCATTCTAGCTATTTTATTGGTGCGCGGGTCAACCCTCCCCGGGGCTAAGGAGGGCATCAAATATTTTATTACACCCAATATCTCCAGGCTTAATAATCCACAGGTTTGATATATTTTTTTTTCTTTTATCAAAAATGAAATTGTTTTGATAATTGGCAAACATAACAGTGATAAATTTTAAATAGTTTATAGAAAAAACAAATTCACCCGAGATGGTTTCAGAATACAACTCATGAATTGTACATATATCCATTTGTATAATTGATGGAGTCAGGGGCAATAACCCAGGAAAAATCTGTCGAGAAATTGTGTGAAAGTCGAACTTAGCCGAAAAATATACACCAAAATACATTACTTTGAGTAAACTTCGGCGTAGTTTGACCAAGTTAAGGGCAATAGTCACAGATGAGTTCGTCAATATCGCGTGAAACTTGATGACACAAATTTATACATACTTATAGTTTATTAAGTAAAGACCAATAACCCAAGAACATTTTATCGAAATATCGTGAAAATTGAACCCATCCAAGAGATATGATTATTATATTGTAGGTCTGGATAGACGCTGCTGTGCAGATAATGTTTTCTGTAGGAGCAGGGTTTGGTACTCATATAGCCTATTCCAGCTATAACAGATTTAATAATAATTGCTTTAGGTAAGTATAACTACCTGTAAATTATATACATGTAGTCTGTATAATGAAAAAATTCTTATTGATTACAATTACTAACTTTATTTGAAAGACGTTTCGACCAGTGTTCTCTGGTCTTTATCATGCATTCATTGCTTGATAAAGACCAGAGAACACTGGTCGAAACGTCGCTCAAATAAAGTTAGTAATTGTAATCCATAAGAATTTGTTCATTATATCCAACACCTTTACTAAATGCCATTCAAAGATCATATATAGTCTGTAATTTCATTTTAAAGGTTTGAATGTTACGTCAAAGTCAAACTTTTCGTACCAATTTACCGCTGGTTCAATTGGAATAAAGGGAAAAAATGACAAAGATTATTCAAGGTCGTCAGGTTTTAAAACATCGACCGAGATACATATATAAAAACTACCGCCGATTGTTCAACATTACAAATATCAAATGACGTTAATATCCGTACGTTCTAACTGGGCTAAAGTGTGTCCTAGAAATATTAAGTTCATGTCATATCGTATATTAGTACTTTCCAGAGATGTCAACGCTCTAATAAACTCAGCTACAACCTGTCCTCAAAATATTTTGGCTACTTTTTATTCCAGAGGTTGTTTAATAACTGTTGCTGTAAATTGTTTTACCAGTTTAATTACATGCAATTATCTTAATATTTGGTTTCAAGGTTGTGACATTGAACGTTTTTTACACCCGAACGGAGCTTAAGAACTTAAGTTCGAAATGCTATTATTTTGTAATTTTATAATTTTCAGAGATTGTTTAATAACGGTGGCTGTAAATTGTTTTACCAGTGTATTCTCGGGCTTTGTGATATTCTCCTACCTGGGCTATATGTCTTTAAAATCACATAAAGAAATAGACCAGGTAGCTACAGAAGGTAAGAATAATCATTTTATTATTCAAGGGAGGACAAGACTGACTGATCCTCTTTTATTCCCCAATAATGGAAACAATATATATGTTTCAGGTCCTGGTTTAGTATTTATTGTATATCCTGAAGCTATCAGTACTCTTCCAGGCTCTACTATCTGGGCGTTAATATTCTTTTTAATGTTAATAACACTAGGATTAGATAGTGCGGTGAGTTATCATCTATTTCTGTACTGTACTGTATTTCTATACTTTCTAACCTGAATAATCTACATTTTTGGTCTTCCTTTCCATTTGATTTTAACCACTTCAGTTAGAGCCGTCTTTTTGATGACACCATCAAATTCTTGCCCCCTCCATAAGATAAGATAAGATAAGATAAGATAAGATAAGATAAGATAAGATAAGATAAGTTTATTGTATCAAATACGCCCATTAAAGACATCATACAATAAGACACATAGGACACTGAATGCAACTTTTGTTCGCGTCAAAAAAATTCCAGCGTTGGAGAAGATAGGATGTTGATTGGCTGGCGGTGTTTGATTTTAATTAGCTAACTCATATAGAGGGAATCACGGCCTTCACCCATATGCTTATACAGAGAGAATCAAAGCAGCAGAGGCTGAGTGATATGTGA
Source organism: Lottia gigantea (assembly GCF_000327385.1). NCBI lineage: Eukaryota > Metazoa > Mollusca > Gastropoda > Lottiidae > Lottia > Lottia gigantea. The sequence continues at coordinate 839,196 of NW_008709540.1, forward strand.
GCCCCCCCCCCCCCCCATGTAAATGGTGCATGTAGAAAGGTCTAACTTTGAGAGAACATAGGATAGAGCGAAATGTTATAAGAACTCTAATATAGGCAACTATCATTTCATTTTAAGTTAGGTGTAATAATTCACACTTATGTCTTGACCCACTGAAACTGAAAATCACAAGGTGCAAAATCCTTCTTGGGACAAATCCGAAGAGAGTATTTTGTTGAGATGCCAGGCCTTACCTATCCATTCTGAAGATTTAATTTGATTTCATATATGTTGATTTGATTTCTGTTTTCAGTTCGGTGGTTTAGAATCCCCTTTAACTGGGCTAAAAGACGAGTGCAAAAAATTACGAAAATTCCATTTTTCCAGAGAATTTTTAACTTTATGTGTCGTCGGTTCAGCGTTTATATTTTCATTGCCATGTTTAACAGAGGTACGCCGTCTTCTTATTCATAAAGTTCACCCCAATTACCTGCTGATAGAGCTAAATTTCAGCTATCTGTATAGTCGTTTAAATATTTGCTTTACCAGCTGATAGAGCTTAATTTCAGCTATCTGTATAGTTGCTTAAATATATACTTTACCAGCTGATAGAGCTCAATACCAGATATCTGTATTGTCGTTTAGATATTTACTTTACCAGCTGAAAGATCTTAATTTCAGCTATCGGTATACTGTGCTTTGTATCCAGATTTGATAAGCTGAAAAAGGTAGAGAAGGACGTCCAGCATTTGAATACTTAATAAGATAATACTAAGGGAAGCAACTCTTAACTTGTTAAGATTTCTTATTGAATGCTAAAGAAGTTGTTCTGTCTGTATATTGCAGGGTGGTGTTTATATCTTTAATATATTAGATACATTCGCAGCTGGTACATCCATATTATTCACAGTATTTTCACAGGTTATAGCTATATCGTGGTTCTACGGTAAGTGCTTTGTACAAGATAATCATGTACTTCTGCTTTGCTGTGGTCTGATTTTTGTTCAGAGTAAGGTCCCTTTAATAGGAAGATAATATTTGAGTTGTCACTGTGCTGCAAGTAATATTTAAATTTTAATATATTTAAAAAAAAAAATTACATCCCGTACCGTTTCTATTCTATTCTATTCTATTCTATTCTATTCTATTCTATTCTATTCTATTCTATTCTATTCTATTCCATTCCATTCCATTCCATTCTATTTCATTCTATTCTATTCCATTCCTTTCTATTCCATTCCATTCCATTCCATTCCATTCCATTCCATTCTATTCTATTCTATTCTATTCTATTCTATTCTATTCTATTCTATTCTATTCTATTCAGGTATAGAAGAGTTTTGTAACGATGTAGAGAAGATGACTGGAATAAGGCCAGGTCTTTATTGGAGAATCTGTTGGAAGTTTATCAGTCCTACTTTATTATTAGTAAGTTTTTACTTGAAATTAAAGAAATTATAAATACCTCGGGAATTTGCTTAAGTGGGGACGTTTTTCTCAAAAAATTATTTCATTTTGGGTAGGCACACCGACTGGAATATAAAAAGAAACATGTTTCAGGCTCTGTTTTTATATTCTAATCGCAATTGATGTATTGAGTAGGTTTTTTCACAGTATAGATATTTGTCATTTTTAATTAATACATGAAATATAAATTTGCAATCATAAACATCTGTTTGCTCTATTTGTCCCACACATACCTTTATTTTATGCCTTTTTTCACGTCATTAAACCATAATAACTTTTCATTAATTATAAAATTTAGTTGGACTCTCATATATAACATCACTCCAGAACTATATCATTTCCGGTGACAATATACAGAATTTGTGACGTCATTAAACCTTAATAACTGTTCTATTTCCAGATTTTAGTTATTACGAGTATAATCAACTATGTTCCATTGTCATATACCACATCACTCCAGACCTATATCTACCCAGGTTATTCCAATATTCTCGGCTGGTGTATAGCTCTCTCAGTTATTTTATTAATACCGGGATTCGCTGTTTATAAACTCATCAAAACCCCAGGAACATTCAAACAGGTATACATATCTTTATTTATAATGATAATGATATTAATAATGAAGAGGAGGATGGCGTCCTGGACGCAAACGAGGACGACTAGGACGAGTACAAGGATGATGACGACTGGAAAGAGGGCACAACAACAAGATCGATGACGACTAGGACATGGCCGATGACGACTAGGACATGGCCGATGACGACTAGGTTGAATATAACGTGAGGAAAATGAGGACAATGACGACTAGGGCGAGGTCGAAGAAGGCGACTAGGATGAGGACACGACGACTAGGACCAGGACAATGACGACTTGGACGAGGGCGAGGATGAAGACGACTAGGACGAAACCGAGAACATTTAGGACGAAGATGAGAACGACTATGACGAGGATTAAAAAAACGACGAGGACGAGGAATACTAGGACGACGACGAGGAACACTAGGACGATGACGAGGAACACTAGGACGATGACGAGGAACACTAGGACGATGACGAGGAACACTAGGACGATGACGAGGAACACTAGGACAATGACGAGGAACACTAGGACAATGACGAAGAACACTAGGACGATGACGAGGAACACTAGGACGATGACGAGGAACACTAGGACAATGACGAGGAACACTAGGACAATGACGAAGAACACTAGGACGATGACGAGGAACATTAGGACGATGACGAGGAACATTAGGACGGTGACGAGGAACACTAAGACGATGACGAGGAACACTAAGACGATGACGCGGAACACTAGGACGATGACGAGGAACACTAGGACGATGACGAGGAACACTAGGGCGATGAAGAGGAACACTAGGACAATGACGAGGAACACTAGGACGATGACGAGGAACACTAGGACGATGACGAGGAACACTAGGACGATGACGAGGAACACTAGGACGAGGATGGCGGCGACGTTATCGCTTCTCAAAATTATCATTCGCTTCAATTCATCAGAACGACGTAGATATAATACTGAGGTTCGGCATGTCGTCACCTCCTGATATTTATTAACTTCTCATTAATGTGTGGACTTGGTTCAACCAGTCCCTATGGTAGAAAATGTAGGCAGGGGAGACAAAGGTGTGATTCCTAATTATCTTATTCAGAGACTGGCATTGTGTATTTCTCCGGAATGGGAACATACAGAAATCAAAGAAGAAAAAGTTGTCAAAAGATTCAAGGTAGGCATGAAAAATCTAACTGCACAAATTGAAATTTCATCTAAATAAGTATTTAACGACTCACTAATCCCCAAAATATGCTTTATCATACAAGGTCCTTCACGATTAGAATTGGAATTTCGGGACTGATTGAAAGTCGGTTTTACTTAAAGTTATCAGTGTCCCCGATACACATAAAAATGTTAGAAAACCTCTTCATAATCCCTAAGAGTCATATATATTTGCTTTTAGCTTGTTATAACTTAACAAAAAAACCTAAAATACATGATGCACGAAATAGACACATGAAAAGTACTGTGTAATAATTTTTTAAACATTTTGTAAATATGAATATTTGTTTATATTTCAGGCGAAACACTGGTTATCAATTTGAACACGCACAACTAGCCACCGGCACGTCATCTCCGGTTTAGTTAGATGCAGTGGCATTTCCACCAGAAAAGAGGCTGGCCCGGCTTTGAACACCCCACTTTCAAATTGTTTACCATTTTATATAGTGAAAGAATGGCCTGTGGTCAACCCCCTAGAAAATTTTGTGGCCTCGACTCGGCCCCTTCACCTGATATTTTCTAGAAAGGCCACTGGTTAGGTGTTTAGTACATGAATTTCTTAGCCGCAAGTCCCCAATCAACATAAAGAAAATACTTTATAATCCCTTTAATAGTGATGTTTGATCTGGAACATCCACTGAAATATCATGATATCATGTGAACAGAATTGGTGATGTACAATTGCACAAAGTTCAGCCTGATTGGATGAAAACAATTATTAGCCAACAATCGGACCCATTTGCTGTGAATCTAGTCGGTAGCAAAGCATTTCTTGAACGTTGAAATAGAGACGTATTATGCATGGACGATAATTAATCTTTATTTCTTACTAGCAAACTTGATGGGGGTCCAAATCAGTCAACAAATAGCATTTTCTTGACCGGAAAGAGTAGCATCATATTAGCAATTTCCAATCGCCCCACCTTAATATTATTCCTATCTACCAAGCCCTCGGTTCTACACCTCTAACTCGCGACCCAAACATGAAATATTCAACGATAATGTTATATAAATGATGACCGTGGCTATTCGCACCGCGACGGTTCAAAAATGGGCATTAAAAAACATATGACCATCCTTACCTAACCCTAACAAAGTCACTTAATATCATTCTTGACAATCAAAATGGCTTCGTGCTTTAAAAAAAAAACTAGCGCGCCTATTGTGTCCTCTCTTATCCGTACCGTTGTTAGCAGCCATAGAGAACACGCATCGTGAAAATAGCCAGTCCGATAAATGATGTACTACAATACAATTGAGTAAAAGGTGAGAAATTGTTTCTACTTTGCCAGTTTCTGGAATGGGGTCGGTTCCCTAGAAAGGTTGGTAACCGTGGCACTACGCACACCGAGTAAGATCGTATTTCATTGTAAATTCCCATATTAACAGTGTTTGTGATAGTTTTATATCCGAAACACGGGTCGACAGTAATAGGAATGATATACAGTGTTTATATTATATTGTGTACATTGTAAGATAAAATATAGAAATATTATAATATAACTTAAATCATGTTGTTACTCAGCTTTTTCACGCTATGCGATCTTCAGACACTGTCGCATGAAACCCTGACTAACAACATGATTCAAATATCGCTCTACAATTGAAATACAGTGGTATTTCTATATCGCTCTACAATTGATGTATTGAGCACTATTTCAACAGTGGCATTTCTCTATCGCTCTACAATTGATGTATTGAGTACTATTTTAACTGTGGTATTTCTATATCGCTCTACAATTGATGTATTGAGCACTATTTTAACAGTGGCATTTCTCTATCGCTCTACAATTGATGTATTGAGCACTATTTTAACAGTGGCATTTCTCTATCGCTCTACAATTGATGTATTGAGTACTATTTTAACTGTGGTATTTCTATATCGCTCTACAATGGATGTATTGAGCATTATTTTAATAGTGGTATTTCTATATCGCTCTACAATTGATGTATTGAGCACTATTTTAACAGTGGTGTTTCTTTTTCGGTCTTCAATTGATGTATTGAGCACTATTTCAACAGTGGCATTTCTATTACGCTCTACAATTGATGTATTGACCACTATTATAACAGTAGTATTTCTATATCACTCTTCAATTGATGTATTGAGCACTATTTTAACTTTGGTATTTCTATATTGCTCTACAATTGATGTATTGAGCACTATTTTAACAGTGGCATTTCTATATTGCTCTACAATTGATGTATTGACCACTATTTTAACAGTAGTATTTCTATATTGCTCTACAATTGATGTATTGAACACGATTCTAACAGTGGTATTTCTATATCACTCTGCAATTGATGTATTGAGCACTATGTTAACAGTGGTATTTCTATATAGCTCTACAATTGATGTATTGAGCACTATTTTAACAGTGGTATTTCTATATAGCTCTACAATTGATGTATTGACCACGATTCTAACAGTGGTATTTCTATATCACTCCACAATTGATGTATTGAGCACTATTTTAACAGTGGTATTTCTATGTCGCTCTACTATTGATGTATTGAGCACTATTTTAACAGTGGTATTTATATATCACTCTACAACTGATGTAAAGAGTACTATTATAACAGTGGAATTTCTATATTGCTCTACAATTGATGTATTGATGACTATTTTAACAGTGGTATTTCTATATCGCTCTACAATTGATGTATTGATGACTATTTTAACAGTGGTATTTCTATGTCGGTCTACTATTGATGTATTGAGCACTATTTTAACAGTGGTATTTCTATGTCGGTCTAAAGTTGATGTATTGAGCACTATTTGAACAGTGGTATTTCTATGTCGCTCTACAATTAATGTATTGAGCACTATTTTAACAGTGGTATTTCTATGTCGGTCTACAATTGATGTATCAAGCACTATTTTAACAGTGGTATTTCTATATCACTCTGCAATTGATGTATTGAGTACTATTTTAACAGTGGTATTTCTATGTCGCTCTACAATTGATGTATTGAGCACTATTTTGCAATGATATTTCTATATTGCTCTATAATTGATGTATTGAGTACTATTTTAACAGTGGTATTTCTATGTCGCTCTACAATTGATGTATTGGGTACTATTTTAACAGTGGTATTTCTATGTCGCTCTACAATTGATGTATTGAGTACTATTTTAACAGTGGTATTTCTATATCGCTCTACAATTGATGTATTGAGCATTATTTTAACAATGATATTTCTATATTGCTCTATAATTGATGTATTGAGCACTATTTTAACAGTGGTATTTCTATGTCGCTCTACAATTGATGTATTGAGTACTATTTTAACAGTGGTATTTCTATGTCGCTCTACAATTGATGTATTGAGTACTATTTTAACAGTGGTATTTCTATGTCGCTCTACAATTGATGTATTGAGTACCATTTTAACAGTAGTATTTCTATATCGCTCTACAATTGATGTTTTGAGCACTATTTTAACAGTGGTATTTCTATGTCGCTCTACAATTGATGTATTGAGTACCATTTTAACAGTGGTATTTCTATATCGCTCTACAATTGATGTATTGAGCACTATTTTAACAGTGGTATTTCTATGTCGCTCTACAATTGATGTATTGAGCACTATTTTAACTTTGGTATTTCTATATCGCTCTACAATTAATGTATGAG
>NW_008709540.1:849953-867799 GCF_000327385.1 Lottia gigantea
AGTTAGATTTTAAATTCTGGTATTTTGCTGCTGATCTTGATAATGAGGATTGGAAAGTAAAAATAAAATATCCTGCTTACGTCAAGCCGCCATATTTTGCTGGTGGTTACGGACAATTTGTGGTAAGAAACGAGAAGGAGATGATTCAAGCTATTTCTAAAATTAAAAAATCTTCACATCCAGTCCAGGATATGTTCAAATCCATGTTTCTAAAATATTTGGACATTGAGAAATTCCCTCTTTGTATAAAAAACATTGTGCTAGTCGAAGAATTTGTTGAAGATAGCAAAATGATGGCGACTGAAGGATATGTAGACCAAGATGGCGCCTTCCATTTATGGGGTCATTTTGACGGTTTGAGTTTTTCTAAACCAGTTCCTTGTGATTTTCTGCGTTATACTCCGTCAACCACTCCGTCAGACGTTCTAGACGATATTAAAAAATTGGTTCAAACATTTTGTTCTAATTTAAATCTTCGATCTGTGTTTTTTAATGTCGATCTTTGGGTGACAACTGACCCAGAAACAGGGAAAGTCGACATCGAACTTATCGAGATTAACATAAGAGTTTCCCAGACACTTTTCTATCTTTTTGATTTCATAAAACAACCTAACAGTTTCCAGGCAGCGTTATCGGTGGCCCTGGCGCAGGATAATGAAATCAAGCGTCCGATTTTAACAGCTCAAAACGGCACAAGTGGAATTTTTTTAATTAAAACTTGTGTTTCCGGTCCAGCGACAGACATCTTTGATTTTTCCCAGATTCCCCTTCTGAAAAAAGAGCATGGTGGAAAGTTTTCTGTATATTTATATATTGATGAAGGAGATTACGTGAAACAGGATTATAATAAATATGGTAGGACAATTTGTCGCTGTCATCTGGTAGCTGAATCTTGTGAGGAGTTGAAACAACAAACGTATAAAATAACCAATCAGTTGTTAAAACAGATCTCTGATCATCGTCAATTTTAAAATCTTTGCAGTCATCGTCTGGTTATGGTGTATATTTATCCCAAATTATGAATACAGAATAGGCCACTGGCAATGACCTTATGCATAAATGCCCATGGCTTTGGTATTATGACATTTTAATTTTTTGTCGTAGATTCTAGAAAGAAAAATACTATATTATGAGTGATTAAACATAAAATTAAAACATAAACGATATAAGATTAGCCTACATACAATTACCATAAAATGGCCGCCCCTGGATGAAAATGATTCGACGTCACAACAGTCCACAGCTGTCAGTAATCTTAAAGGGATTGTGTCGAATACAATGAGACGATCACTTGGTAAATCGAGTTAGTCCCGTAGTTACGTGTTGTAGCAGTATTACTGGACTAACTTGATTTACCAAATGTTCGCCTCAATGTATTGAAAACCGGTCATATTATCACAAATAAGGATGTTTAGCGCTCTGATTTGTAAAGGTTTTCGTTAAAACTTCCGGATACCCCAAATTTTGTGAACGAAATACATAAAAAAAATTAAATATCTTGTTCTGTTTGAAGGAATTATGCAATTTTCGTTGTTGTAGTTACGAAGACTATTTACATATGATCGAGGTCCAAATCAACCCCCAGATATGCCGCATCTGTCTCTTTAAGTCAGTGGTTCCCAACCATCTTCAGTCTTAAAACCCCCGGAACAATCACCTGTACCTTTCACACCCCCAAAAATTTATTTCATCCACATTTTCAGCATGTGGTGAGTGGGGTGCTCTCTCAATTCAAAATAAATTCTTCTCCTACACCAGTTGGTCCCACCCCTGATAATCTAGTCCCACACCCCAAGGGGGGTGAAAACATCCTAGGTTGGGAACCAGGGCCTTAAGTGATATAATGAGCATCTGCCGTTCAAAATATAACAATGACAACCACAGATCCGATGTTATATAATTTCCACCTAAGAATGACACTAATGGATAATGATAATAATTTATTGTAATTCTTTCTACAAGATGGTCATACATCAAACACACAGCACTGGTCTTTCCTATATAATATGTTATTTGGAAATAATATTATGGAATTAAAATCCGTACTAGCAAGACAATTCCGTCAATCAAATAACTTGTCCTAAAACAGGCAAAATCCAGAGTAAAGGCAGTATAGCAGTGGACTCCTCGAAAGAGAAGTATCAACAGGTGTTACGAAAAGAGTAAGCCGGATCTGTTTCGCGCGCAACACCCATCCCTACTACAATAGTCATAATCATGAGATACAACCAGATCAGTGTCTGACCAAAAGTCATAACCCATACGGCTTCTAAATTTGACGATGATCAGAGATCTGTTTTAACAACTGATTGGTTATTTTATACGTTTGTTGTTTCAACTCCTCACAAGATTCAGCTACCAGATGACAGCGACAAATTGTCCTACCATATTTATTATAATCCTGTTTCACGTAATCTCCTTCATCAATATATAAATATACAGAAAACTTTCCACCATGCTCTTTTTTCAGAAGGGGAATCTGGGAAAAATCAAAGATGTCTGTCGCTGGACCGGAAACACAAGTTTTTATCATAAAACTTCCAAAGGTTTCCTCTTGGGGCTTTAAAATCGGATGCTTGATTTCTTTTTCTTGTCCCAGGGCCACCGATAACGCTGCCTGGAAACTGCTTGGTTGTTTCATGAAATCATACAGATTAGAAAGGGCCTGGGAAATTCTTTTGTTGATCTCGATAAGTTCGATGTCGACTTTCCCTGTTTCTGGGTCAGTTGTCACCCAAAGATCGACATTAAAAAACACAGATTTTAGATTTAAATTAGAACAAAATTTTTGAACCAATTTTTCAACATCGCATAGAACGTCTGACGTAGTGGTTGACGGAGTATAACGCAGAAAATCACAAGGAACTGGTTTAGAAAAACTCAAACCGTCAAAGTGTCCCCATAGATGAAAGGCACCATCTTGGTCTACATACCCTTCAGTCGCAATCATTTTGCTATCTTCAACAAATTCTTCGACTATCACAATGTTTTTCATGCTAAAAGGAAACTTCTTAATATCTAGATGTTTTAGAAACATCGATTTGAACATATCCTGGACTGGATTTGAAGATTTTTTAATTTTAGAAATAGCTTGAATCATCTCCTTCTCGTTTCTTACCACAAATTGTCCGTAACCACCAGCAAAATATGGTGGCTTGACGTAAGCAGGATATTTTATTTTTACTTTCCAATCCTCATTATCAAGATCAGCAGCAAAATACCAGAATTTAAAATCTAACTTGGAGAATATTTTGGTGTAATATTTGTGGTAACAAATAAAACTCGACTCTATCTTACATCCTGGTAGACCAGTTTTTTCTCGGACGATTCCAGCTATCATTTGTCCCAGATCACAATTCCCTATCACCAAATCAATATTCTGATCCTTGACGTATTTTATGGACTTTTCTATATAACCCACTATATCGAAATCTAAGTCCTCTATAGTGTCCACATTCAGAAACCACGCTGGTAACGACTCTCCTTCTTTCATCAGATGATGGAACTCATATTTGGTGTTTCTACAATGTTTTCTGTAAGCTTTGGTTTGTTCTTCTGTCCTCAACAAAAATAAAATCTGTATTCGTTTCATACTTTTTCAGATTCCAATTTTTAATTGATTCTATAAATAGATAAAAACTGATTAATTTGCATAATATCATTACATATTAAATTTAAAAAGGGAAAATGTTTGTACCATTTTGGAATGGGGAATATATTTTGAATTTAATTGCAGGTCAATAATAAATCAAGTATTAACCGTAAAACCGTAAAACGAAACCCGAAATCTAAAACAACATATTGGCGAATCATTGGTAGCAGCTATTCAATTTTTCACATGAGGAAGTATATCAATCATAAGCGAGTAAGTATTTCATAATAAAAAGTGGTATCAGGTGTCTAAAAGAGTAAGCATATCCTGACTGGCACCACACCCGTCACAGCTGCTCAATATACACAACAAAGGAAACAGATTACCAGAAGTGGTGCATTTAAAATAAAACAAAACACGCTTGTTTTATTTACCTAACACTGGTCCAATACTATTGTTCAACTGCACTCTCTTTCTTATTTTCTTAACTGAACTATTACACTAAACTTTATCGTCGTCTTTCATTGATCATTGTCACTGTAAGATATCGATTATTTTTATGTAATACAAAAATCATATTAATTATTCAAAACAAAGTAAAACATGCCTGAATTCGAGATGCTCTAGTGATCTAATGCATATGATAATTTGAGTGATTATGTGAATCAAATTGAAACTAACAACGATTCCAGTTTACCTTCTGTGAGAAATGTGATAAGAACTCAAATTATTTGATCAAAACTCCTTACATTTTGTAAATCTACACCATGTTTGATAGCAAATTATCGTTTTTTAGGTAATGGTACAGGAGGTAGGTTAAGCCTTGTATGGAGAATCCACGTTTAATAAAGTAATTGTCTATACCAGTGAAACATGACATGTTTTTATTGTTTTAGATCAAAACTTGTTACATTCTTATAAAAATGGTCGTTTAGGTTATGCTAAATCAGAAGGTATAATGACCGAGAACTAGACTCAGACCTAACCAAACCTACGCCTAGACATAGACCTAACCTAGATTGGATCTAACATATACCCATAGATATAGACTTAAACGTAGTCTAGACTTAGACCTAACCCTAGACGTAATAAAAACCTAAATGATATCTTAGTCCGTGGTAGATTACCCCCCATCCCCATTCCATAGGTTTTGTACATTTCCTTTAATTAATATTTCTTATTTATGATAACTTACAATTGAAGAGTTTCCTCGCAAAAATATCATACATGTATACTATTTTCACTTAATAAATTATATTTATTTTTTATATGAAATACGCATTTTCCATTTCATTTAATATAGGACAATTCCTCAGTTTCACCAGTGAAAATGTTTATTATGTTTATTTCAAATATTATGTATCATTCTTTTAAACAAACTTCACAAACATTGCTCTATCACTAGAGGTTACGCCTACATACCTGTGCCTGTGCTTAACCGTAAATTCCTAGACCTAATCTAACCTAGACTTAGACCTAATCTAGATTTAGCCTTAGATTTAGACATAGACTTAGGCCTTGACTTAGACCTAACCTAGACCTAACTACTCTATACCTATACATTAACCTAGACCTTTACCTTTAACTTACTTATTGTAGGAAATGGTTTTAATCCCCAATTGAACCCCAACTTTATTTCTTACGAATTTTATTGTCTGACCAAAGAACAAAGAATTTTATCTTTATTTTTTAATTGAGTTGGAATATCGGCCACAAAATAGTACATTTATCTAAGAATGTCTTTGTGTTGATGAAAATATAGTTTTTTTTCTGTAAGTCTACATTGAAGAGAAACACTTTATCCCCTAGAAATTCCAACCCAAAAAGTCCTAGATTTTGGCTGAAAATTGCCCTCTGTACAAATTTTGAAGACATTATGTGTGCTCATGTTTACGTTTTTATCAAGACAGAAGACATTCTGAAACTAACAGTATTTTGAGGCTGGTATGCCATTTCTCATAAAATGAATGGACAAAATTCGCTCTGATAATAGAATATAAAATGTATAATTATGTTTTACCTTCCAAATATGTGCAATTTGCTCCTTATTTGTACCCCAAGTCTCGGCGCCGCCACTTGCCTAATGTCTATAATTCTCTGTTAACCAGTTAGTCGATAAACATCAATAGGATACAGAGTATAAAAGTCTTTTGTTTCCAGTTCTTGAAATAATAAGAGACAGTATCAGTAGAATGTTTTTAATGGCGTAATATAAATAATAATGTAAACATATACAATAATAAGTAATCATACGTGGGGGTGTAATGCAGAGCAACTCTCCTGACTTGCTCAGAGGTACAATTTATACGAAAGGAGTGAACACCTAATAATAAATAAGAATAACTATATTAAGTTTCTATAAAAACCAAGTATGCATAGACACACATATCAAACCAAACTACGGCAGTATTAAGTAGCTGCTTATGTAGTCAGGATTGGTATGTTCTTTCATTCCAAGATATTGTCAACAAGTACAATAATATAAAAATATAAAAATATAAAACTTGCTTACCTTGAAATAATAGAAGAGACAGTTAAGTATCAATAGAATGTTTTTAATGAAGACTATAGGTAGGTAGGTAGGTAGATGAAGACTATAGCGATGTACCGTTTATAAAGGCTTGTGAGGCTTCCCAAAATGCATAGGAAACTCTAAGAACCCATTGGCCAATAACAGGATTAAATCCACTTGGGTAATTAATCTGCCAGCCTTAATCCTTTGATAAGTTTATGGTTCTTGCCTCTTAGAACAAACTTCATTAAAACAATCTACTAATCAAATACCGTCTCTTGGTTAATTATCTTAAGGTAGCTTAGTGTCATTCTAATTACATATATTGTTCATACATTTTACATAAATAATAGTTCATAAAACAATGGCGTAAATGGACTGGTACAATACTCCTCCCTACCGTTTTGCTTTTGTCCTCAAAAGCTTGAATGAAATATAGTGCCAATATGGATTATAAACCATACTATACATGAAATGCAAAATGAATATACATACTTAAACATAATTATATGAAATGAAAAAAATGAATATATATATATACATAAAATGTATAACAATGTTATATCATACATAACATAATTCTAACTTTTGAAGATAGTTATGATTTATTATAGATAACGTTTTCCTCGAAATCTCTTTTTATCGAATTTAAAGGAAATAAAAAAGAATTGTTAGGTGCCATTAAAATATAAACCGTAAACGGCTGTACATTAGTATAGGCAGGAGAATCTGCAATTTTGTCTCAAAATAAGAAATAAGTTGTGTGGACTTAAGTAAATTTAAAGTATCTCTTACACAAAGGTTTTTTGTGTCGTTTGCCCGAAAGAGTTTTCTTTATATGAAATTCTTGAATTAGATTAGGTTCTATATTTCGTGATGATTCCCTTTGACCTTTAATTTTGATTTTATATGTCCTGTCGTTGTTGTGACCTTTTGAGTACATCATCTTTTCAACATCTAAATATTTATTAATAATATCTACTTGTGTTGTCTGTTCATATACGTCATGTCTTCCAGATCTTCAAGTTTATTAGTGGGTGTCGAATCCTTACTAACTTCTTTGTTAGTTATTTGGTTTGTTTGTGTTTGTGAAATAAATAACTTTAAGCGTCATGCATTTACAAAGGAACCATATTCTTTATTATCTGAACATGTTCGTATTTTGTAAGTGTAATTTGGCCCTAATTCTGTAATATAATATGGACCAATAAATTTATCTTGTATTTTTGGCGAAAGTCCTTTAACCTTTCTGACATTAGTTAACATGACTTTATCACCTATTTTGAAATTTGGTGTTGTTGCGGTTTTGTCGTGATACTTCTTATTTCGCTCTTGTGATTTTTTTATGTTGTCATCTGCAATTGATCGTGCTATTTTTAAATTATCTAAAATATGATTTAAGTATGTTTGGTTATTTTTACCTACAGTTTCTTTGGGTATCATTTCTATACCGAACGGTAGCAACATTTCTCGACTAAATAGAAGACGATGCGGAGATAATTCTGTAGTTTGGGAAAAGGTTGATCTGAATGACATCATAATTAAAGGAAGAATGGAAGGCCAGTTGGTTTGTTTCTCATTACAATAAGCTCGTAAGACTTTTTCAATGTCAGCATTGCGCCTTTCACAACTTGTGTTTGTTGCAGGATGATATGAACTGGTAAGTTTAGGCTTAACGCTAAACAGTTCACAAACGGCATTTACAAGTTTAGACATACAGGCAGCTCCTCTATCACTTATTGGAGATCTGGGACAACCGTATCGTGTGAATATTTCATTATAGAGCTTGTTGCTGACTTCAACTGCCTCTTGTGTTTTGGTAGGAAATGCCTCGCTGTATCAATCAACCACAAGGAGAATGTGTTTAAAACCATCCTCACTTGTAGGAAGAGGGCCTAGAAAATCTATGTGTAAATGTGAAAATGGTTGTTCTATTGGCATGGAAGTAAGTGGGACTTTAGAAAGATGACCTGGTTTTATCCTTTGACAAGTATCGTATTTTGTAATATAATCAGATATATGTTGATACATCTTAGGCCGATAGTATATTTGAATTAGGGATTTGCGTGTATCGTCTCGTCCGCCGTGACAGCCACCAGGTAAGGAATCGTGATAGTTATATAAGGTTTTATCACGATATATCCTTAGGAGAGCTAACTGTTTAATTGGCAAATCATCGTTTTTCTGTTTCTTTCGACGAGGCTGGTAGAAGTGATATAAATTCCAATTAACATAGCATATTGGCTAACTGTTGCAACAAGACCTTTTGCCTGTCCAGAAGAAAACGTGGACGCAATTACTCCTGTTTCAAGATACTTGCGTTGTTTGCTTGCTAATTCGGGAATGGGAGATTCTTCTGTAGGTTGATCAGAAATAGGACAAATAAAAGAAGGGTCTGGTTCATTTGCATAGAGGAAAACAACCGACTCAGTTGTAATTTTTGAACCAATTGTCTGTATTGCTGCGATTAGTATTTCTTCGTCTTCAGCAATGTATTCGGGATATGTTCGTCTCGATAATACATCTGCGTTTATATTCTTTTTGCCAGGTTTATGTTCTATCTTAAATTTATAACCGTGCAGTTCTAATGCCCATCTTTGTAAACGACCATTATTTGATTTTGTATCTAGTAATGAGGTTAATGCTTTATGGTCAGCGAGACAGTGAATTCTGCATTTGATAAGTGAACATTGAACATTGAACAAGACATTCTTGTTCAGTTACACACCATTTCTTTTCAAATGAATTTAAAGAACGACCACCGTAACAATGACATGTTCTAATCCATCGTCACTATCTGACCAAGAATGTATCCAATGGCATAACCGGATGCGTCAGTTGTGAGAATAAATGGTTTAGACATGTCAGGATAAACTAAAACTGGTGATGTTGTTAATGCTTGTTTGAGTCTATCGAAAGCGTGTTGGCGTTCATCAGGCCATTTGAATTAAATGTCTTTTGGTAATAATTGATTAAGCGGATTAACTATTTTAGCATAATTATAAATAAATTTGCGATAATAATTACAAAGGCCTAAATGTCGTAAATAGTTTGAATATCTTCGACTTTTGAGCTGTCAACTGCAATTCCATCTGGCGAAAAGATATACCCCAAATACTTGACTTTTTTACATGCAAATTTACATTTTGTCGGTTTTAACGTGATGCCAGCATTAGTAAGCTTTTCGAATACATTACTTAAATGATGTAAGTGTTGTTCGAATGTATCTGAAAAGATGATAATATCATCTATATAAACTAAAACATATTCCCAATTCATGTCTCTTAAAATGTCAGTCATTACCATCTGAAAACTCATAGGGGCGTTTTTCAACCCGAATGGCATACGTTGCCATTCGAAAACTCCATCAGCAGTAATGAACGATGCTTTGTGTTTTGTTTGTTTATCCATACCTCTTTGCCAGAAGCACAATCAAGTACGGAAAATATTTAGCTTTAGCTTTAGCTTTGCCGATGTAATCATTAACGTCTTCAAATCTTATGATTGAAAAAAAAGTGCTTTTAGTTATGTTATTTAATTTTCGTAATCTACGGCAAAACGAAACTCGCCATTAGATTTTTTTACCATAACAACTGGTGAGCGCCAATCTGAATTTGATTTTCTAATTATGTCTGCATCTAACATGTTGTTTATCTGTTTGGAACATTCTTCCCGCATTGCAGGTGATTGTCTGTACAGAAGGAGCATCTCCCGTGTCAATGTTATGTTCGTAAATATTAGTCTTACCCAATCCATTGAGATTATTTGCAAAAACTTGTCTATTTGTACGTAAGAATTGTTGTAATTTTTGTTTCTGTTTTCATTTAGAGCAGAATTTGAAAGATCGAATTCTATCTTTTCGGTTAGAACTTCTGTCGTATCTTTGCTTATATTAATCTTGCTTATATACCATCATTGTTCCTATCGATAGACGTACAGGACGGGTTTCAATTTGATATTGTAGGCTATATAGAGATAGCAGTACAATATGTCAAGGACAATAACATTCAGCAGGTGCTTGCTGCCACTGATTTAGGCGATCTTGTTGCTGGAATTGAGATTTAGCCCTAGATTTAGACATAGACTTACGCATTAACCTAGACCTAATCTACTCTATACCTATACATTAACCTAGACTTAGATCACATCTAGGCTTAGATCACACCTAGACTTAGATCAGACCTATACCTAGACTTAGACCTAGTCTAGATTTATACCTTAACATAGACCTAACATAGACCTAACATAGACCTATACCTTTACCTTTACTTTTACCTTTAGTTTTACCTTACTTAACTCTCTCTTTCCTTCCCTCCCTACAAAAGATCTAATCAGATCAGATCCCAGGCTTGGATCTGTCCACAGTTCTTGTTTATTGTTAAACATGCAAAGTAGTGGTTCTAAACCTTTTTCAGACCTCATACCCCCAGAACAATCATTTAACCCCTTACATCTCCAAAACAATAAGCACTCAAAGCATTGTAAATTGTATCATTTCACATTCAAGCCAATCAGGTTCCCAACCGGACAAGGTTGGCTCTATGGTAATGACGTTACACGTCCATTAATTGTAAAACATGCACCAGATATCCTGACACCATATAAATCTCAAAAGATAAAATTCTTCTACAACAGTTGCCATATCCCAGACACTCCTACTCCCCTAGTCTGGGAACAGGGGTGAAGTAAGCATGTAGACGCAGTCCACAAATAAATGGTTATATAATTTTTATAGTTGCGTCCCTTTAACTGGTAGATAACCGATGGAAAAAACAACAAATTTGTAATGAATAAACATTTTATTACAAACGTTTCAAGATGCCTTCTCAATTGAGTTACGAACTGCCAGATTTACACAGGTCGCAATATTATTATCACTTGAGAAATCCCTGTAAAATGCCGTATGTAAGAAGAAGCGATTTTCAACTGCCATTTTGAGACAGTCACGTGAATCAATCAATCAATTTTTCTTCCTACTTCTACTTTCAGTCTACTGCTATGCGATAGCTGTCAAAATTTCAAGAAATTCACACAATCCAAATCAGATTAGTAAATGATTATTTTGAAATGTTTCTTTATTTGCCGAAAGTATTTTTTGACAAGAATCCCTAACTTTATTTCTTACGAATTTTATTGTCTAACCAGAGTACAAGGTTTTTTTGAATTTTTTCTTTTATCTTTATTTTTCAATTGAGTTGGAATATCGGCCACAAAATAGTACATTTATCTAAGAATGTCTTTGTGTTGATGAAAATATAGTTTTTTTTCTGTAAGTCTACATTGAAGAGAAACACTTTATCCCCTAGAAATTCCAACCCAAAAAGTCCTAGATTCTGGCTGAAAATTCGCTCAGATTTGCTCAAACAATAGAATATAAAATGTCTTATTATGTTTTAGCTCCCAAATATGTGACGTTTGCCCCTTATTTGTACCCCAAGTCTCGGCGCCGCCACTTGCCTAATGTCTATAATTCTCTGTTAACCAGTTAGTCGATAAACATCAATAGGATACAAAGGACTAAAACGTTTTATATGAAATTGTCCATGACATTTAACAACTTGACATAGGACATTGATAGTCGTTCCCTGTCATCGATGAAAAGAAAATCAATACAGGGCCCCACTGTATATGGACTCATGCGTTCAACACTTGAATAAATCCTGAAAACAATGGACCTACAATAAAATGTTCATTGCATGGGAATTTTGAAACCTATGGCACATAATCGTCTAACCTATTGGGAAGAGTTTTATATTCACTGGTACAGATATACATTATATAGGATTGTTGACTATAATAATAGACTACCCCTTTATACTACTTATATAATACACATATTCATTGAAATATATACGATCATTCTAGGTATAGTCAGTGTTATAAATATAATTCTGTATAAACATGTTATAACTTATTGCTACCTAATACATTAAAGGTGTAAATAGACGAGACGAAGTAAATGATGTAAATAGTTTGATTGGACCCGGACCTAGTCTCTTTCGAATTTCTATTGTATGAAGGCGTAGTTGTTTTGAGAGCAGCGGGTGAAAAATACAAACCCAGTGGCGCTAGAGATGGGTATTCTCTAGTGAGATATTGTCTATATACTTATACTGATTATTATATTATATATAGTCAATAGAAATTGATGAAATGACGAAATCTACTGGGGTCCCCAGCGAAGAGTCGAAGCAACTGATAGAGGCTATGAAACCAAAACTTAAAAAGAATCTGGAACCATCTGAAATTCTAAAAACTTTAAAAGGCTTTGATCGTAAGTTTGTGCTTTCCTTCCATTTTTTTTCTTTACTTTCCTCTATGTTGTATAGTTATATGGTATATCCACTGATTAATAGAGCCTCTAATTAGTCAACAATTGGGAATTTAAATTTCATGTTCATTAAAAGAGGTTAATAATCCTTTAAGATTGTTGTATTTACAGGAGAAACGCACGAAAATATAGTTGGTACAGAGATTTTAGGTGATAGAGAAGGAGCAGTCGACCATCTCATAGACGCTGTTCTTAAACAAAATATCGTTGGGGAATTTTTTCAGGTCCTGAGACAGACAGGTAAGTTGACTTTACAGGGTATTTTCTTGGTGTATATTTTGAATATTCTATATGTAGTCTATCTTGTTTACAGCCTGTCTGTCAAGGGCTCCTATTAGTGGGGTAGGGGTACAGAGGGGAAAATGGTTTGCACCCCCAATTTTACCCTCACTTTATTCTTTGCAAATTAAAAAAAATATAAAATATGATCTTTTATGCCCCACAATTTATGTCAGAATGCACCAAATCAATAATAAATATCTTGCAATCACCATGGAAATGATGATTGACTGATAAAGATGAGTGTATCATCATCGAAACTTTGTAAGATATTTATTGAAGTATTTATCTGTATCACTTTGTCTGGTTATTTATATCCAAGTTCAATTTGTATTTTTCAGGATATTTGGATGATGGGGACGAATTGAAAGTACCAGATGAGACCAGTAAGTTTCTGGTATACGTTGACTGTCCTACACGTGTCTTTCCAATCAAAATGAAACAGTCTTAAAACAGAACCAGAATGTTGTTATGTTGTTTCACGTTGTGTTTTTCAGACAACTGACCTATTTCAGCCCGAGTCGGTACTGAAGTTTTGTATTGCTCTAGAATTGGTGTTTTGGGTACTATTTAACAACTAACATTTTGCGTCTTGTATTTGGTAAATATTTCATTAACTGTGTGATTTGATTTGATTTGAAATTTGGTCAATTACAGTTGATGTATATAGTCCTGCTAGTGGACCGACTGATCAAGGACAAGATCTTCCTATTCAAGGTGATACCTCACGATCCGAGGGAGATGAAGATGCGAATGGTTTTTCGGATGAGGAAGAGGAGATGGAAGCATCGGGTAGGTTGATGCATCTAGCTATTGAAAAAGAATTCTCAAAAAATACTAACAAAGTAAAAAAAAAAAGAATGGCTGAATTGTATCCTTGTAAAATCACCAAGAGATTTGACTAAGGATTATTAGCTGGTAGGCACGATTACCCGGATTTGTATACGCCCACATCCGTCTGCCCGTCCATCCGTCCACAAATGCTCGTAAACACCCTAGAAGGTACAATTCTTGACTAATTTTGACGAAACATGGTATGATTGCTTGTTGTTTGTTATCATCAAAGGATGAACCCTATTGAAAATCAGAAAAATAGAAAAATATTTACTATGAGTTATTGCCCATGTTCATGAAATGCTCGTAAACACTCTAGGAGTATAATTTTTGATGGATTTTGATGAAACTTGGTGTGAGTGTTTGATATCACCCAAGGATGAACTCTATCGAAAATCAGAAAAATCGAAAATTATTTAGTATGAGTTATTTTCCTTGTTCTTGAAAACGTGTTCAATTTTTTTTAGCTCGTAAACACTCTAGAAGGCACAATTCATGACAGATTTTGACGAAACTTGGTGTGGGTGTTATAACCCAAGGATGAACACTATTGAAAATCTGAAAATATTTAGTATGAGTTATTGTCCTCGTTTTTGGGAAACGCGTTCAATTTTTAGCTCGTCAACATTCTAGTTGGCACAATTCTTGACAGATTTTGACAAAACTAATATTATTCAGTACCGCCCAAAAAAGTTAAAACGAAGTGTAAGACTGAACCTAAAATCTAAATTCTATCTAACCTGGTAGCTATATTTTGGTATTTGTATGAACTTTCAGAAAATGCAGATGAACTGCCTATGCGGAAATATCAATATGAACTGAGCCAAGCCGCCATTGAAGGAGAAAACACAATCATCTGTGCTCCTACTGGATCAGGAAAAACTCGTGTTGCTCTGTATATTGTCCGAAAGCATCTTAGCGACATGTCTCATGGAGGTAAGTGTCTAACAGTTGAAAACAAATAACTATCTCAATTCTTGTCGCCTAATATTCTCCAATCCTTAGGCATGGAGACCAAAATATTTAGGAAAGCAGATGGGGGTGGGGGTTTTATATATCCACCCAAAAACACCATTTTCGTGTCCTCGTTGAAAACGGGGTTTATTGTCCCCAACCATTCCGAGAGGGAGGTAAACAGTTCGATTTTTATGCCGACATACAACAAAAGATCATATTCGTAATGTTAAAGTGGCATTTTTTAGAAAAATATGTATAACATAGATTTGGAAATAAAACTAATGATATATTTCTTTTTAAATATGACCAAACGAAATTTATGAAAATAAGGAAACTTCCTATATTTACATGAATAGAAAAACATAAAATCGCACACTGGGAGAAAAAAACTTCTGTTTCATAAAGCTTGAATATTATCTACAACAATGAATTACTTCTGTTAGCAGGAAAGAAGAAAATAGTATTTTTAGCAAGAACCACACTTTTAGTGAATCAACAGGCTAAAACGTTCCGGAAACATTTACCTCCGGAATACAGTGATAAGGTAAGTGCAGTCCCGTAGCCAGACTTGATTGTTCGGAGGAGTGTATGATGGTTGCAGTAAAGGAATTCATCATTTTCTTCAGGGAAGGGGGGGGGGGGGGGGGATCCTTTTTTTCGGGGGAGCATTAACCCCCTTGCCCCTTTATAGCTACAGACTTGGGTAAGTGGGTCTGAACCTAGGAGGGATGTGAAATCAACATCAACATTCCATGAACAGTTTACAGGTACAAAACTAAATACCTGTTTACCGATTAGTGTAACTAATTGGTGGAATTTTGTCTGTTTCCAAGTTTTATGTTATGGTTGGAAATCTACAAGAGCTCATTCTATAATAAAATGTTCGTAAAGATTAGATTTGACGAGGTACGGACATTCGTTGTAGAATAACCAACACGAAACACGGACTTGGCACGTTGCGGACACAATTGACTTTTTCTGTTTTCTATTATATTTACAATTCCACACCGGACACCGTACCTCGTTTATTCTTACCCTTTTTATAAAAGCCCTTACAAACTTCCTAACTATACATTGACTGCAATAGCCACCTTTCTTGTATCATGGAAGTTTGTAAATGCGACGATTCGGTTGCATTGTACTCTAGAAAATACAACCAACCAGGGGCCTAGACAGAAAGTCTGTGAACAACCAACCAGGGGCCTAGACAGAAAGTCTGTGAACAACCAACCAGGGGCCTAGACAGAAAGTCTGTGAACAACCAACCAGGGGCCTAGACAGAAAGTCTGTGAACAACCAACCAGGGGCCTAGACAGAAAGTCTGTGAACAACCAACCAGGGGCCTAGACAGAAAGTCCGTGAACAACCAACCAGGGGCCTAGACAGAAAGTCTGTGAACAACCAACCAGGGGCCTAGACAGAAAGTCTGTGAACACAAAGTCATATCAGTTTACAGACTTTCTGTCGAGTACTCTGATTAGCTTTATCCCTGGCGAACAATCCAATCAAATCGCTGCATTCCGTGATACAAGAATAGTGGCTATTGCAGTCAAGGTATTAGTACGAAGATGATTCTTATCCAGAATGGTTTACTTTTGTAGGTCTGTGATGTAACAGGAGAGAGTGGGTTCTCCACGCAGCTGCACACGGCGTTTGATTTCTATAATATTGTTGTTCTGACGCCTCAGATATTAGACAACAATCTTAAAGATGGAAAGATAAAATCGTTGAGCGAGTTTTCTCTACTGATACTGGATGAATGTCATCATACTCGGAAAGGAGAACCTTATAATAATCTGATGAAGAAATATCTGAAAGCCAAAAATGCGAGAGAAGATGGGCTTCCTCAGGTAAGGTGTATGTATAGTACTTGATTTGTATTCAAGTATTTAATAACATACTAGATTTGTGATTCAGATACCCCAGTTACAGTTTGAGGTCATCAGGTTAGGTCAAAAGGTTTTTTGGGATGAATGTTCAAGAGGGCAGACGTTAGATCCTAACTGTAGTTGCTACATTAAATGTACGAGTTAATGAAAAACGGAACAAAAGTTTGGTCAATTGTTAACAAAACTGTCTCAGACCTCAAAGACAAATTAACTTCTTACATATTTTTTACATAATTAAGATTATCGGGCTGACAGCATCCCTTGGTGTAGAAAAAGCAACAACAGTTGGAGAGGCGACGATCAGCATTTTAAAACTCTGTGCCAATCTGGATGTCGAAAAACTCTCAACTGTAACAGTTCATAAAGAGGAGTTAGAAAGAACCGTTCCTAAACCTGATGAAAGTAAGTATTATTTGTTATATTCAGATTGTATGAGCACTGCTTGGAACGGTATGACATATTGAACAACTGGACACATTTTATGGTATAGTACCCGATGATGATAATGTAAATTGTTTAAACATTATGTACAATAAAACTCGGGAGTAGTATACCATATAAACTGGTGATGACAATGTACATTGTAAAAACATTGTGTACAATAAAACTCGAGAGTAGTATACCATATAAACTGATGATGACAATGTAAATTGTTGAAACATTGTCTACAATAAAACTCAAGAGTAGTATACCATATAAACTGATGATGACAATGTAAATTGTTTAAACATTATGTACAATAAAACTCAGGAGTAGTATACTATATAAACTGATGATGACAATGTAAATTGTTGAAACGTTGTGTACAATAAAACTCGGGAGTAGTATACTATATAAACTGATGATGACAATGTAAATTGTTGAAACATTGTCTACAATAAAACTCAAGAGTAGTATACCACATAAACTGATGATGACAATGTAAATTGTTTAAACATTATGTACAATAAAACTCAGGAGTAGTATACTATATAAACTGATGATGACAATGTAAATTGTTGAAACGTTGTGTACAATAAAACTCGGGAGTAGTATACTATATAAACTGATGATGACAATGTAAATTGTAGAAACATTGTGTACAATAAAACTCAGGAGTAGTATACCATATAAACTGATGATGACAATGTAAATTGTTGAAACATTGTCTACAATAAAACTCATGAGTAGTATACCATATAAACTGATGATGACAATGTAAATTGTTTAAACATTATGTACAATAAAACTCAGGAGTAGTATACCATATAAACTGGTGATGACAATGTAAATTGTTTAAACATTATGTACAATAAAACTCAGGAGTAGTATACCATATAAACTGGTGATGACAATGTAAATTGTTTAAACATTATGTACAATAAAACTCAGGAGTAGTATACTATATAAATCTGATGATGACAATGTAAATTGTTTAAACATTCTGTACAATAAAACTCGAGAGTAGTATAC
>NW_008709540.1:867849-926764 GCF_000327385.1 Lottia gigantea
TCAGGAGTAGTATACTATATAAACTGATGATGACAATGTAAATTGTTGAAACGTTGTGTACAATAAAACTCAGGAGTAGTATACTATATAAACTGGTTATGACAATGTAAATTGTAGAAACATTGTGTACAATAAAACTCGGGAGTAGTATACTATATAAACTGATGATGACAATGTAAATTGTTGAAACATTGTCTACAATAAAACTCAAGAGTAGTATACCATATAAACTGATGATGACAATGTAAATTATTTAAACATTATGTACAATAAAACTCAGGAGTAGTATACTATATAAACTGATGACGACAATGTAAATTGTTGAAACGTTGTGTACAATAAAACTCGGGAGTAGTATACTATATAAACTGATGATGACAATGTAAATTGTAGAAACATTGTGTACAATAAAACTCAGGAGTAGTATACCATATAAACTGGTGATGACAATGTAAATTGTTGAAACGTTGTGTACAATAAAACTCGAGAGTAGTATACCATATAAACTGGTGATGACAATGTAAATTGTAAAAACATTGTGTACAATAAAACTCAGGAGTAGTATACCATATAAACTGGTGATGACAATGTAAATTGTTGAAACGTTGTGTACAATAAAACTCGAGAGTAGTATACCATATAAACTGATGATGACAATGTAAATTGTTTAAACATTATGTACAATAAAACTCGAGAGTAGTATACTATATAAACTGATGATGACAATGTAAATTGTTGAAACATTGTGTACAAACTCGAGAGTAGTATACTATATAAACTGATGATGACAATGTAAATTGTAAAAACATTGTGTACAATAAAACTCAGGAGTAGTATACCATATAAACTGATGATGACAATGTAAATTGTAAAAACATTGTGTACAATAAAACTCAGGAGTAGTATACCATATAAACTGATGATGACAATGTAAATTGTAGAAACGTTGTGTACAATAAAACTCAAGAGTAGTATACCATATAAACTGATGATGACAATGTAAATTGTTTAAACATTATGTACAATAAAACTCAGGAGTAGTATACCATATAAACTGATGATGACAATGTAAATTGTTTAAACATTATGTACAATAAAACTCAGGAGTAGTATACCATATAAACTGATGATGACAATGTAAATTGTTGAAACATTGTGTACAATAAAACTCGAGAGTAGTATACCGTATAAACTGGTGATGACAATGTAAATTGTAGAAACATTGTGTACAATAAAACTAAGGAGTAGTATACCATATTACGGAAGAGTATTAGGGCCATTCATTTTTTTTTTCGAATTTTCATGTTAGTATGTTGAATTTTCAAGCTAGTATGTTGAATTTTCAAGTTAGCATGTTGAATTTAGTATGTTGAATTTTCAAGCTAGTATGTTGTATTTTCAAGCTAGTATGTTGAATTTTCAAGCTAGTATGTTCAAGTTAGTATGGTAAATTTTCAAGTTAGTATGTTGAATTTTCAAGTAAGTATCTTGAATTTTCAAGTTAGTAACTTGAAAATACAACGACTTTTCAAGTTAGTAACTTGAATTTTCAAGTTAGTAACTTGAATTTTCAAGTTAGTATGTTGAATTTTCAAGTTAGCATGTTGAATTTTCAAGTTACTAAATTGAACATTCTAACTTCAAAATTCCCCAAAAAAAAATGAATGGCCCTAATACGCTTCCGTACCATATAATTGTGTTCTGTTATTTAATGTGATTTCTACCCCTCAGTGTCGTTTAAGAATACATGTATATTATGATTTGTTAGGGAAAATGAGTCAAAAGATGTAAGTTACTGGCGATTATGGTACTACAGAGGGGTAAAAATTCTGAGCCAATGACTTTTTTTGAAATATTCTCTGATCAGTCTACTACAAAATCAGGTGTTCTGGAAAAAATACCAGTGAATTTAAACTACATTCATTGCCCGTGAAAGCAGTCTTTCTCAAACATGTGACCAGTCAGTATCATCGCGGAAGAAGTAGAAAATAATGGCTATAATAACTTTTTTGAAACCAATACAAAAGTCGTACCTATTAACCAAATCACAGTACAGTGTCGTGTCACGTACACTTACAGAGATGAGGGGACAGAATAAAAGAGGAATAAAACGAAATCAACACTTTGGTTTGTGGTCCAAGTATAAAAATTAAGGGTAGTCAACAAGGAGGAAGACTGTCAATTTACGGGCATCTTCAAAATGTCAAGCTAATACAAACTTCGTATTATACCTTGACTGCAATTACCACTTTTACTGTATCATGGAAGATTGTAAATGTAGCGAATACAGTCAATAAGAACTCTCGACAGAACGATTTTTAACCATAAGCAATAGTGTTTACAATGCAATCAAATCACTGCATTCTGTGATACAAGGATTGCAGTCAAAGTAAAAGACGCAGTTCGTAATAGCATCCCCAATTGTGAAGATGATTAAAGGTATAATTTGTCTTCGCCGCTAATAGAAGTTAATTTCAGCTACCTGCATATTACTTTTCAGAATGAAATCTTAAACTTCTTTAGTATATAATATAGTTTTTTCCGATCAGTGTTCTTACAGTCATTACGTATTCTACAGTGTACATTGGAAATTTCCTGAATACTTAAACTGACGTCACTGTTGAGCTGTATCAGCTGGTATACTTTGATGACTGTATCAATTTATAGGAATACTTCCGCTTAGAATTGTCTCAAATTTGTTCAATAAGAGTATATATTCATCAGTTGGACTAGGTTTCATTACTAAAGAATAGAATCTCTTTATAAGACGATAAACTTAGTGGATATTGAAAAACGCTTATAAGTGTGTTTCACAATTACTTAGTGGATTAGTAATTTTAGTAGTTATATGGATTAATGGGATTCTGTCGTATAGTTTTGACATCAGATATGTCCACTAATGAACAAAGACTCATTTTGGCCAAGTTTATAAAAGTCATTTTCAGTCATCCTAAGAGGTAGTATACCTTTAAAATCAAAAGTTAAATTATAGGAAGAGTCAAGTTACATGGAAGTCGATGTGACGAAGCTAGAGACCAAATTCACGACACTATGTTAAAAATAGAAAACCACTTAGACGAGGCCGTGTGTAAGTATCTGAAATTCCCAATTATCATCGATGCAAATTTTAACTGCCTTATCAAATATAAAGTCTAGCTCACTTGTCGCCGGTATCACGTTTTTAGACACGAGTTGCTTCCCTTAGCCAGAAGTTGTCTCTCCCTGAGAATGTTTTTGGATTTATGAACAATAGAGAACGCGTTGGTAAACCCCAGAGGCCATGTTGAGGAGCAAGTTTTGTTGGAGCGACGCGTTTTGTCTTACTTTATGTATTGTTAATGAGATTGGGTATAATGGAGTCGTGACGTATGGTCTCCTTCGATGATGCAGACTCCACCAGGTTGTAGACGAACGCCAAACACATTACAAATAGTCTAGTTCACTGGTTGTTGAACTGACCGAGCCTTCAAGGCACAAGTTGCGCCCCTTATTTCATCATCATTTTTAAACCCCAGCAAAGAGTCCTTGTCGGTTTATAAGTCAAAACGTGTTTTAAAAAAGTATTACAGTATTTAAAACAATGTCCCTCGTAAAATCACAATGGAGATTAGAATTATCAGAAAGCATAACAATACGTAATTTAGTATTTAATCTATTAAAATATCTTGTGAAAAAAAAAAGAAATTAAACTAGCTATGTCAAATAACTAATGATTTAATTTTTCTCTTTCGTCTTTATATCAGTGACACTGAGAGATCGTGGAATAAGTGCATTGAAAAAAAAGCGACCATCAAACCTAAACAGTCAGAGTTATGGTCAGTGGGCGGTGAAAATAAAACGATCCACCATGGAAATCATCGGACAGACAGAGGAGGCAAAGGCGTTAACACGTACTATAATTGTTACTGCTAGGCAACTAGAGGTAAGTAATAATATATGCGATATAAACTATTCTGATTCATGTGTAAAATGGTTATAAACTATTCTTTAATGAATATAAACTATTCTGATTCAGGTGTACAAGGCTTCAATGAATATAAACTATTCTGATTCAGGTGTACACGGCTTCAATGAATATAAACTATTCTGATTCAGGTGTACAATGCTTCAAAGAATATAAACTATTCTGATTCAGGTGTACAATTCTTCAATGAATATAAACTATTCTGATTCAGGTGTACACTGCTTCAATGAATATAAACTATTCTGATTCAGGTGTACAATGCTTCAATGAATATAAACTATTCTGATTCAGGTGTACAATTCTTCAATGAATATAAACTATTCTGATTCAGGTGTACACTGCTTCAATGAATATAAACTATTCTGATTCAGGTGTACAATGCTTCAAAGAATATAAACTATTCTGATTCAGGTGTACAATGCTTCAATGAATATAAACTATTCTGATTCAGGTGTACAATTCTTCAATGAATATAAACTATTCTGATTCAGGTGTACAATGCTTCAGTGAATATAAACTATTCTGATTCAGGTGTACAATTCTTCAATGAATATAAACTATTCTGATTCAGGTGTACAATGCTTCAATGAATATAAACTATTCTGATTCAGGTGTACAATGCTTCAGTGAATATAAACTATTCTGATTCAGGTGTACAAGGCTTCAATGAATATAAACTATTCTGATTCAGGTGTACACTGCTTCAATGAATATAAACTATTCTGATTCAGGTGTACAATGCTTCAATGAATATAAACTATTCTGATTCAGGTGTACAAGGCTTCAATGAATATAAACTATTCTGATTCAGGTGTACACTGCTTCAATGAATATAAACTATTCTGATTCAGGTGTACAATGCTTCAGTGAATATAAACTATTCTGATTCAGGTGTACAATTCTTCAATGAATATAAACTATTCTGATTCAGGTGTACAATTCTTCAATGAATATAAACTATTCTGATTCAGGTGTACAATGCTTCAATGGATATCCACGACCTGGTGAGGTTATCTGATGTTTTAGAATATCTAGAGCGAAACCTGACAGACAACCTGGAAAAAGATAAACATTTCCCCGTGGAAGATGAGTTATCAAAATATTTTACAGGTAAGATATATTAATCGTATTTTAAATCTTCCGTTTCCTGTCTAATATAGTTTGTATGCGATAACAATTCCTTGGTATAAAAGAGTAAGTTTAGGTCGCTGTCAGTTCTGTTTCACTGCAAAACTATATTACTTTGCCCTTGACTCAATGTTCTACTCAGAAACACTTTTGTTGTCGAATAGAAAATGGGTCAAATTATAAGCTAAAGTTGAAGCACATTTTTACCTTATGGGGTAATTTTTCTTTTCATCAAACAAGGATTCATCAGCAAACGATTAAAGCATTAAATGTTATGGTCTGATATCGTAACTTAGAAATAATGATAGGGTAGACATTGGTTTTATTTCTCTCCATATTCTTTTTCTATTGTAGGCCTGAAATTAAATTTACGAAAAATTGCCATCAAAGATGAAAATCCAAATTTAAGGATTTTAAAGGATGAGATAATAAAATTACGGAACGAGAAAGGAGATGATTCGTTGGGTATAATTTTTGTCAGAACTCGAGGAACGTGTTATGCTATTCGTGATTGGATGAAGTCGGATAGAGAGTTAAGGAAATTAAATTTCTGAACCATTCACCGGAGCTGGTGCTCATGAAGAGGAAGGAGGTCTGTTAATTTACTGATTATGGAGGTTGCATTTCGTAATGGTATTGCTTATATTAGATTATATTCCATGGCAGCCATATAAATTTGATAAAAATTGCAAATCTTAATTTTTCGTTTTGTGTAAAATCCTCTCGTTACTACGCTGGTATTTCATCATCTGTTGAAATTGTAATAAATCTCTTGTTCTTACTTATAATATTCTATATTTTTAGATTTTATTAGAATACGTGACGAATGTGCGATATTCATTGTGAAACATAGACTTATTATAATCTTACCACTTTTAACAGTGTGTCTGATTGGTTGATTGGTTTGATAGATCATGTCCATAGCAAACTTATTCTTTTCGAAACACCTGATGATACTTCTCATTTGAGCAGTTCACTAGTATGCAATTATTCCCCCCAATTTTTGTCATTTCTAACACGACATTTTTGCTTCACGGCATTATTTTGATTGTACGGATTTTTATGACAATTCCACAGAACTCAATTTAAAGGCAAATCTCGCCAGATGATGGATGACAATTGTAATAACCTCTGAGCAAAGGTGAAATAAAAACCACCTTTTAATAAGGCCGTAACTAGGGTATTTTTTCTAAGGCAAAAATCATGTTGTCTTCATTTCGTTTATATTTTTTTAGTGTAACGGGATTTATCGTTGAAATCAAATGTATATCTTTAATTGTTTTAAATGAAATGTCTTTTTTGTCAAAATCGGCATGATACATTTGCCACACTTGGCTTGATGTCACTGTAGACTACAGACTCTTTGAGAGTATATGTTTATTGACCGACCAAAATATCTTTTCTGTTGACTAGAAGCGAGACTGTGGTTTGTTTTATAGGAATGACACAGAACGAACAGGACGCTGCTATAGAAAGGTTTAGATCTGGTGAAACCAAGTTTCTGGTAGCTACTAGTGTAGCCGAAGAAGGAATGGACATTCCAGATTGTAATATAGTGATACGATACAATCATGTGGGCAATGAAATAACTACTGTTCAAACTAGAGGTATACTTTTTTTTAATTTAAGAATACAGTTTTAGTTTGAAGTACATTAAAATTTGAAGGGATTTTGCTATTTTATTTTCGTGCAGTTCTAGTACTTCTTAAGACTATAATTTACGTATCTGCAAGACCCAAATCAACTTCTCAAAATGACGAATCTGTCCCTTAAAGAGACACACACATAATGCCTTATCTTGGAAGTTACAATTGTAAGCATGCAGCGACAAGATAAAAAAACAAGACAGTTATATAAAGTGGATAAAAAATGATAAATATTTGCCATCTGTGCGATGTTCTCCAGGTTAACTTTTTGTCTGAAGTCATTCTGCAATCCTCGGCAGTGTCTGAATATGTTTTGGTAATTAATGACATTGTGTCTTCATGGGCGAGACTTGATTTGTCAAGTGATAGTAATATTGTGACCTAAATATAGTCCATAACTTAAGAGCATAACTGGGGGATAACTTTGGGAAAACTGACACTTTCAAACGCAATACATGTTATAATGTGACTATCTTTTTACCAATGATATATTTTAATATCAGTTTGAATCCAGATCTTACAGATGAATTGTTTTCATTGACTTTGCTTACAAACACTTGTAGTCGCGAACGACCACAATCATGTGATCACGTAGCGATATTGACATAGTTCCGGCAGACTATTGATGCCAATCATTACTGTGATATGCTACAGAGCTCAAGAGAAACTTTGGGTCGTTTGGTCGAAGTAAGTAAAGTTTTTTTTTTTAATTGTACTTGCAGGCAGAAGTCGAAAAAGAGGTGGGACATCGCTTCTGTTAGGAGTTGAAGAGGTATTACAAAGGGAAATTTTAAACATTGGAAGATCTAAAATGATGGATGATGCCATTCTCCAGTTCAGACGGATGTCTTTGCCCAAGGTGAAGAAACAGATCAAGGATCACCAAGAGAAGATAATCCAAGATGAAGAGCTGAAAGAAGAGGTCAGTAAAGGAAATCAAAAAAACAAAATTAACAGCCATTTTCAACTACTGTGTTTTAAATGTAAGGAATTAACGATTAACAACGAGTTCATCAAAACCATCAATAAAACCCATCACGTCGTTACTGACCCAGAATTTAGGTCAAAATTATACTTGAGGTCAGACCAATCACCACGGAATCCATTTGATGGAATCCAAATTACTGGTAAAATATATTGTAAGGAATGCAATAATCACCTGGGCGTCATGTTTCGGTACAAGGGTATTATGTTCCCATCGATTAGAATGGAGGGTTTTCAAATTGTAACATCTACCGGTCAACCAATGATGCGTAAGAAGTGGAAAGATTTGCCCTTCATGGTGAAGGAAATGAGTCATGAGGACTATCTGGGGATGATTTCTAGTAGAAGAGAGACACGGAATCCTGAGCGGAGAGATAATGATGTTATTGTACCGACCTGCCAAGATAATCAATTTGAAGAAGACATGGATGAAACGTAGGAAAATTTTCTTTCAATAGGAAGTAGATTGATAGGGTAGAGCATAGAAAGTGTTTCTACTTATAAATGTGCGAGTTTCCGTATGTTCTTATTCCCGTTAGGGCTTGAGCTTCTTTTTACTGCTACTATGATACTAAAACAGATTAACAGAGCTACTTAGTAATCATTCCTAATATAAAGATTATGTATAAAAGATACTGCTTGCTTGGGTTGAAATGTTTCTAATCATAAATGTTATCAATTATAAACAAATATTTGTACTTATTTTTTAATAGCTTGCAAGATATTACATACTTCAGAAAAAAATCACTATAATATGTAACGTTTTAGAATGGCCCTGTTGGACAAGCGTCTTAATATTAATCCTGATTTTAATTAGCTCCCTTTGTTGAATAAATTTTATTTTATAATGAGTTACACAAATGAGGCAAATGTTTTAATTGATATAGATTTAAAACAAAAAGATTTGTTACCAGCGTTTTAGATAATTTTTAACTATTTCATGAGTGCCGTGGCTTTTAAATAATTTATACACTTTTTAATATAATATATTTCATTTTTATCGCCTTTTTGTGACAATCACTATCTTCTTGTTTTAAGGTCAATTTTATGTTTATTTGAATTGTTTTATACGTTTGCACTTTATTTGAATTATTTATTTTATTTTTTAGAATTGAAATTTTAAGTGTTTTGTGCCTCATTTAGCTGGAAATCTCAATGGTCTAAAAGTTTTGGTATAAGTTTATAAACTAATTTATTATTATCATTCCTAAATTATAAAAAATATTTTTGACAATAAATTTTAACAATCAAGCAAACTGTCCTGTAATGGAAATTGCTAGCTCAGCGCCAGTTCACGAAGTAATGATGATTTTTATTGGCGTATATCGCCGTTGCCCCATTCGGTTGTCCGTCCATCTGTCAACATTTCTTGTAGACAAGATATAAGCTACAGTTTAAATCCGATCTTAATGATATCCTTTCCCCTGTTGTTGGAATACCAAAATACTCGAGGTAGATGTTGAATCTGATTAAGAGTTTTAACCAATCATAAATGACCATGTAAGAACAAACTGGGTAATAAAAAAGACCTTTTGACTTCTCCTGATCGGTCACTCGTGGAAATTTCCCAAGGAATTATCTTCTTAACTAGCTAAATACGAATTAATTATAGAGACAAAATTGTTATTTTTTCCCAGTCCAATGATCAAATAATTATATCTGAATGATTAAAAATAAGGTTACCCATATTTAAAGAATATTTAGAATTAAGATCCGTACAAGCAAAACAATCCAAAAATCTCGTCCAAAAAATGACAAGATTTGGAGCAATAATTGTATAGTGCAAGGTGGTGCACAAATTCGGGAATCAAAACATTTTACATCAAAAAACGAATATTTTTACAAGCTTTCATTTGGTCAAATCACAATTTCTTTCTATATTTTTCGTGTACACCGTGCTAGTTTATAATGATGCCGTCTTACTCACTGCATGTTATCACTAGCCCTTACCACCCTAGGGTCATAATATCATAAGCTCTTAGCACACTAGGATCATGATATCAGAAGGCCTTACCACACTAGGGTCATAATACCACATACATTCACCACCCTAGGTTCATAATATCACAGACATTTACCACCCTAGGATCATGAGATAAAAAGCCCTTACTACCTAGGTTCATTAGATCACATAACTTTACCAATCTAAGGTCATAATATCACCAGCGCTGACCATCCTAAGTGTAGATGTAGTTGTAAGTTTAACTCTAGGTCTTAACCTAGGCCTTACCCTTTTTTTAGGTCTTACTCTAAGCCTTACCCTAGATCTTACCCTACGTCTTACCCTAACCTAGGACTAACTCTAGGCCTTAACCTAGGTCCTACCCTAGGACTAAACATAGGTCTTACCCTAAGCCTTACTCTAGGTTTAACTCTAGGTCTTAACCTAGGCCTTACCCTGGGACTTACCATAGGTCTTACCATAGGTCTTACCCTAACTTTAGGCTTTAACCTAGGCCTCAACCTATGTCTTACCCTAGGCCTTTACCTAGGTCCTACCCTAACCTAGGACTAACTGTAGGTCTTACCTTAGGCCTTAACCTAGATCTTACCCCAAGCCTTACTCTAGGTTTAACTCTAGGTTTTAACCTAGGTCTTAACCTAGGCCTTACCCTTACCTAGGACTAATTCTAAGTTTAACTCAAGGCGTAACCCTAGGCCTTACCCTAGGACTTAGCATAGGTCTTACTCTGACCTAGGCATAACTCAAGGTTTCACTCTAGGCCTTAACCTACGCCTTAACCTAGGTCTTACCCTTAACAAGGCCTAACTCTAGGTTTAACTCTAGGCCTTAACCTAGGTCTTACACTAACCTAGGACTTACTCTAGGTCTTACTCTAGACCTTAACCTAGGCCTTATCCTTAGGACTAACTGTAGGTTTAACTCTAGGCGTAACCCTAGGCCTTACTCTAGGCCTTATCCTAATCTACGACCTGCTATAGGTCTTACCCTAACCTAGGACTAATTTTAGGTTTAACTCTAGGCGTAACCCTAGGCTTTACTCTAAGCTTTAACCTAGGTCTTACCCTAACATAAGTCTTACTCTAGACCTTACCAGAGGTCTTACCCTAACATAGGTCTTATCCAAACCTAGGCCTAAGTCTAGGTTTAACTCTATGATTTAATCTAGGTCCTACCCTAGGCCTTAACCTAGTTCTTACCCTAACCTAAGCCTAATTCTAGGTTTAACCTTAAGACTTAACCTAGGTCTTACCCTAGATCTTACCCCAACCTAACTCTAGGTTTACATCTAGGCCTTACCATATGCCTTACCCTAGGTCTTAGCCTAGTCCTTACCCTAGGTCTTACCCTAACCTAGGCCTTACCATAGGTCTTACCATAGGTCTTTCCCTAACCTAGGTTTAACTCTAGGCTTAACCCTAGGATTTACCATAGGTCTTACCCTAACCTAGGCCTAACTCTAGGTTTTACTCTAAGCCTTACCCTAGGTCTTACGCAAACCTAGGCCTAACTATAGGATTAACTCTAGGCCTTAGCCTAGGTCCTACCCTAGGTCTTAACCTAGGTCTTACCCTAACCCAAGCCTAATTCTAGGTTTAACCTTAGGCCTTAACCTAGGCCTTACCCTAACCTAGAACTAACTCTAGGTTTACATCTAGGCCTTAGCATATGCCTTTCCCTAGGTCTTAGCCTAGTCCTTACCCTAGGTCTTACCCTAACCTAGGCCTAACTTTAGGTTTACATCTAGTCCTTACCCTAGGCCTTATCCTAGGTCATAACCTAGGCCTAACCCTAGGTCTTACCCTAGGTCTTACCCAAACCTAGGCCTAACTCTAGATTTAACTCTAGGCCTTAACCTAGGTCCTACTCTAGGCCTTAACCTAGGTCTTATACTAACCTAGGACTAACTCTAGGTTTAACTTAAGGCCTTAACCTAGGTCTTAACCTATGTCTTACCCTGAGACTTACTCTATGTCTTACCCTAGGTCTTACCACAGTCCTTACCCTAGTCCTTACCCTAGGTCTTACCCTAGACCTTACCGTAGGTCTTACCCTAACCTAGGTTTAACTCTAGGCCTTAACCTAGGTCTTACCTTAGGCCTTTCCTTAGGTCTTACCCTAGGCCTTACTCCAACCTAGGCCTTACCCTAGCCCTGACCCTAGGTCTTTCCCTAGACCTTACCCTAGGTCTTACTCTAACCTAGGTTTAACTCTAGGCCATAACCTAGGTCTTACCCTAGGCCTTTCCTTAGGTCTTACCCTAGGTCTTACTCCAACCTAGGTCTTACCCTAATCCTTACCCTAAGTTATGATATAATTCTATTACAAAATGTATATCATGATATAACTCTATTATAATATGTTTATCATGATGTAACTCTATTATAACATGTTTATCATGATATAACTCTATTATAACATGTTTATCATGATATAACTCTATTATAATATGTTTATCATGATATAACTCTATTATAATATGTTTATCATGATATAACTCTATTATAATATGTTTATCATGATATAACTCTATTATAATATGTTTATCATGATATAACTCTATTATAATATGTTTATCATTATATAACTCTATTATAATATGTTTATCATGATATAACTCTATTATAATATGTTTATCATTATATAACTCTATTATAATATGTTTATCATTAGTTTATCATGATATAACTCTATTATAACATGTTTATCATAATATAACTCTATTATAACATGTTTATTATGATATAACTCTATTATAACATGTTTATCATGATATAACTCTATTATAACATGTTTATCATGATATAACTCTATTATAACATGTTTATCATGATATAACTCAATTATAACATGTTTATCATAATATAACTCTATTGTTACATGTTTATCATGATATAACTCTATTATAATATGTTTATCATGATGTAACTCTGTTATTACATGTTTATCATGATATAACTCTATTATAACATGTTTATCATAATATAACTCTATTATAACATGTTTATCATGATATAACTCTATTATAACATGTTTATCATGATATAACTCTATTATAATATGTTTATCATGATATAACTCTATTATAATATGTTTATCATAATATAACTCTAAACTCATTCGCTTAGATATCTCGGTCCTGTACTTAGAACATATAACTACTTTATAATAGTTTAGGGGTGTCGATCCAGCATATCCATACCGACCTCCAGCTCTAAAATTTCGACCAATGTGTCCCTGATACACATAAAAATGCTAGAAAACCAATCCCTTTAAAACTGCTATTGTCTACAACTGTATATAAATTCAAAAGAAACTAGAACATATAGCCCACATATGCTGAAAATGACAAATACCTAGCTTTGCTAAAAAGACCAAAAAAACATCCTGAACCGTGGGACGGTACAAATACAGTGCGTATCGAGTCTACTACATCGGTGAAATATAACATCTTGAATTCATAGTAGGAGATTTGTCCTGACCATTGTGAAATGCCACTCCACTTAACACTGGTCAGTATAAATCATGTGAACACGTTGGTACTCATTCGACAACCTAGAAGTTTCCAAAATATCTGCAGCCATCTGATCTGCTACATCGGTGACAAGTTGCATCATAGTGGATTTTTTCCGAAAATAAAAGCATGTTAACATTTGGTAGTAATAAGTCGCTAAACCATTTCACGTCTGGTAGTGAAAAGAAGTATTAATTTTGATATTATTTGGTAGGAAAATAACGATTCTTATAATCGCTGTAAATTACACAAAAATACAAATATTATTGAACAGAAATCGTCAAACAAAATAACATTTTTTTTGGTCAAAATGTCAACAAAGGTCGTCTGCAAAACAGGAAGTGAATGTCGGACATCAAAGATCAAAGGTTGAATGGACATCTTGAGTCAGTGTTAAAAACTAGGAAGTAGTTAAAGCAGTATCCCATTTATATATAAAGTTTAAAGAATGAAAAATACATACTTTGAGAGTCATAAAAAATTTCAGATTACATTAGGTAATGTGTATCTAACCCGGATGTGCCACGCCCAACACAAATTGTGTTATGTTCCTTGTCAAGTGTACAATATTACATTATGTTCAAAGTTTCAAACGTCTACAATTATTAGATCGTGAGATATTCGTTGTTTTACCTTCAAGGCCCGAGTTCATACACACAGTTACTATACAAGTCGGGGCACTAAGAATCGGTATTAAAAGTGTTAACA
The DNA here is from genome assembly GCF_000327385.1 of Lottia gigantea. Classification (NCBI taxonomy): domain Eukaryota; kingdom Metazoa; phylum Mollusca; class Gastropoda; family Lottiidae; genus Lottia; species Lottia gigantea. The sequence goes on from NW_008709540.1 coordinate 881,757, forward strand.
TTTGATAGTAAACACTTGATTTTCAAATCGCTGTAAAAATGAAAGTAAACATCGTACAACGAAAGATATTATATTTGAATAAATTTCGTCGAGCACAATGACTTTTGTTTAGGTCATCAAACTTCAACTAAAAGAAGATAAGAGCCTTGAAAATTCCGGCAATTGATGTTTCCGGACGTCTGTAACACCGAAAGTAAATGTCGAACATCAAAGATTAATTTATGAATTCGGCAGTTTCCGTAAGCTGAATCTGACTGGATAATCAATGGTGAATTCTGTTGTGTCTTCTTGGACGAGACTTTATACATCCGGTATTTAGCAGTGATTTGTGACACGGCAAAAAGCAAATTAGGCCTACGCACAGTTTTAAATTTCAAAAAGCGCAGTTGTGATCAAAAGTGCGATTTTCAAAGTGCTCTAGAACCGGAAGATCACATCGCTTGATGTGAATATAATTTTGGATAGATCATGTCAGGGGCAGCAACTTTCGTTCAGGTCACAAGGTCATCAAAGGTCAAGGTTACGAGATATTAACCTTGACAGATTTGGCTATATGAAAATATTAATTAAATCTGAAAAAAAAAAAAATGAATCGAAATTAAAAACTCGGCTTCCAGCGTTTTGTTAGCAATCGATTGTAGATTTGATAAACATCACATTTATGCAAATCGGATGATACCCTATTCTGAAATGCGATTCACAGTCGGTCATTTCAAGATCTGTCACCAGGTAGAATCCAGAGGGTTCAAAGATACACATGTTTGTTATAGATTTAGGCTTTGATAACTCACTTATTCTGTCTACTAACTGTAAATATTAAATTAGGTATGTCGTTAATAAAAAGGTTTTATCGTATAGAAAATATACAGTCAATAGATTTAATCTTTGATAACCCTCATTAAACTTCTACTGTTACTAAATGTATTAAAAACTTTGCTAAAAAAAAATAACAATTGAGGTTTGGACTTTTCCTAACAATCAGTACTCAGGGACTTGGAAAAACACTTAAAACCTACTTAAACAACAAGACCAAAAATGACAAATGTCCAGCTTTGCTGAGAAAAAAACTATGAAGCTCAAATTTTGGACTTTTTCCACTAAAGGACTTGGAAAAACATTTAAAACAATTACTGAAAATTGTTTAAAGAAACCAGTCGACGAAAAGGGCTTATATATGCAAATAATTTTTTATAAAAAACAAAACTCAAATATCTGCCAAATAAGGAATTAGGTTAGAAACTATAGCAGACTGTATAGACTGAAAACGACAAATACCTTACTTTGCTCAAAAACAATTAAGTTTTGGACTTTTTCTACTAATTGGACCCCAAGGATTGAAAAAAACATTTAAAACTTAATTAAAAACAATTCCCGAAAAAATGGAAATTTTTGAAGGCCATGTAGCTTTGCTAAATAACCTAATGTTGCTCAAGTATCAAGAAGTTTCCTACTAGTTAGACCCCAAAACAGAAAACACTTAAATCTAATAGAAAACAATTACTGAAAAAAAATGGAAATTTTTTTAAGGCCATTTTAGACCGAAATGACAAATACCTAGATATACTGAAAAAAAATCAATAAAACAATTAAAGGTCTAGACCGGTTTTTTCGATTTGTGGTCTTGATCATGAAATACATACATACGTACATAATTCTTCATACCAACACGTAGAGGAAGATGTGAAAGTTTCAACGTGAAAAATCCAAGCGTTAAGTCACAATAAAAGTACACAAGGTACTACTGCATTGAAAGTGGCCATATCCAAATAACGTTTATCTTGACAAATTACAAAGCTACAAAGCCGAAATTTGCAGGGAATATCCACATTGACTATGGCACGAGATACTCAAATTTGGATAGTTTTAGATAGCTCTCAGTTCAGCAGTCACTCTGAGGAATAACGATTTCATTTTGAAACTATCGCTCAATTTTCGCTTATTTACAAATTTCCCCCTTCGTGTATAATTCACACTCAAATCCCCCACTTTTCTTATAACACCGCGATTGAGAAGCACAGATTTGTACAATCGGCGCAGTTTTCTTGGCCAATTTGCAACCACCACTGAGTGACACCAGTTTATTTTTAGTGGAATTAAAAAATGAACCACAGATGTCTGATTGAAAATTGGAATTAATTAGATTGACGTATATCAATGTTCCATATACACATTAACATTTTACAAACCCATTACAATCCTTTTAAACCTGAATTTTAAAAAATTCACAAATCTGTTTAATCGGGGAAATTTAACATCGATTTCAAATATACACATATATATGTTATAGATTTAGGCTTTGATGACTCATTTATTCTCTCTACTAACTGTATATATTAAACTTGTTTGATGGAACTGATAAATTGTTAATTGTCCATTTTATCGTTCAGAAAATATACAGTCAATAGATTTAATCTTTGATAATTCTCGTAAAATCTGCTACTGTCTAACTTCAAACTCTACACTCAAATAGCCTATTTATCCAACAACTTTCATTACAACTGTCAACTTCATTACCAACATCTTCCAGACCCATATCCCCATTTTTACTATGTAATGTTTACTTGTTACAGCTTACAGACGAAATAAAAATTATCAGTAATATCTTAGTCCATGGTAAACTAATCGCTAAGGGTCTTATGTGATGAACCATATTTAGCGCTCATTCTCCATTGCGAGCCCAAACAAAATTTGGTGCGTTTTGACTAAGTCAAGGTCAATAACTCGAAAAAAGGGTCATAGAAAAATCGTAAAATTCCAATATCAATATAAATGATCACAGCAAATTTCATTTAAATCATATGCAAATTATAGTTTCTACTGTGCTCACAAACTATTTTTAAGGACAGGGACAACGGCAATGATATCACATTTCCATAAAAAGCGGGAAGAGCTTAGGGGAAACTGGTTGTCGTGACAGTCGAAATCACTTTTATGATTTATTGTGAAACGCTTGTAAGACTTAAATACTTCTGTTGTTAATATGTGTAGAAGAAACTACAAATACCGCAGATAAAGTTTTGCCTAAAGATCGATTTAGTAATATGTCTTGCCATATATCATTGTTTACATGTCTATCATAATACTACCACGTAACGAATCAGCGATTTCGACTCAAATAAGATGTCAAAATACGTTTTTCATAAAGCTAATTATTAAATGATAACAAATGTACACACACACAAGCGAATAATTGCTCTTGAACAAAATGTAAAGAAAAACTAGCTCGTGTGGACTAGGCTTTATAAATGTTTTGATGAAAAGATTGAAGTTCAGACGAGTTTATTGATTGGTAATTTTCAAAGAAACATATGTTCATTAGAAGGCTTAGAATTTAGTATAAATATCGGAATCAAATCTAGCTTTCAACAATGAATCCAAACGTTTCCACAAGTCTTGTCAAGTCTACTATTAATAGCTATGAATAACTTATTCTGTTCCGTATTGCTATTAGCCGTAACAACACTGATTCTTATTGATGCCGGTAAATATTGATATTTATTATTTTATGGTGGTATATTCATTTGGTGTATTCTGCTCTGAGATTGAAGTAAAGTTAACGTAATCAGCCTTTATACTGTAGGAGTCAGAAACTTTGCTGTTCTGCACTCCAGATTATTTATCAATCCTTAAAACAGAACATTTATCCGATCAATCTCTGACAGGATATAGCTATCAGGGACCAGAGCATCTGCACAATGATTCAGGCATTACGGCTTCATCTCCAAACTCTTTACGATGCCTTTAAAAGGATAGACCAATTAAGAAATCACATACTAAATTGTGAATGAATACTTTACCCACATTTATTTAATTTATTATTTATATTTTAGCTTGTAATTACGTGTATACAGATCGATTATTTATATATGCTGAACCTAGACAAGTCGACTGTAATAAATTATGTACCGGTAACGAAGATACCCAATGTGCCACTTCTGCATTATATTCTGATGGTAATTGTTATACATTTGAATCTCCAGTCATCGCCGTGATTCTTGATATAGATCTGAACCAATGTGAAATGAAATGTTCCGAAATGAAAGAATGTAAAATTTTCACTCATGCGTTTAGTATGTGTAGTTTGTTTGGCGTTACCCTTGGCGAAATACCTGCTGATAATCTTTGGAAGGGGACTGAAGCCAAAGTTGCAGAAAAAGTCTGTCAATAATTACAAGTAAAAGAAATGTTATCATGATATAACTCTATTAAAGCATAATGTTTTGTTCTTGAACGATGGTTTGTTATAACGACCATTCCTTCTTTAAGGCGCCCGCACACGGAGAGAAAATAGCACAGCGCCAATTACACTCGACTATTAGCGCTTCGTGTGCGGGTAAATTTTAGTGTGCATTTGGCCACTCGTGGTCGTGTGGAAAATATCTATCGTGTTTGATATTTCATTTACATCGGCCTTTTTATTGTATGCAGATCTGCAAATAATGTAAATAGCATCTGAAATCGAGCTCATCTATGTCTGTTTCAAAATCAGTCTATGTTTTTGGTTCAAAATTACTGAAGTTATCACCTAATTCGCACCTGGGTGAAAATCAAAATTTTGAATTCAAAATTACAAGTATTATCACCATATTTTCACCTAGTTTGTAATTCAAAATAAAAAGAGAAATATGTCGTATATGTAAATTAGGAGGCAAAACCTAAACATAACGTGAAATACTCACAGTTATTTCTGTAGCTTACTATGCACTGTTATGACTATAACAATTAAATTGTGTGTCTGGCAGCGACCGATTAGCTACCCAATATACATAAATTGTCATATCTTTCCATCTATAATATCTATTCGATCTTGGATCTTTTCCAGATGTTCCCTGTGCATTGACATAGTATGTTTGCTTCATTTCGTTAGCTAGTTCATACAATAAATAGAATTATCTCTTAATATATATAACTACGTGTATTTAAGGTTTGAAATAGTTCTATTCTGCTTAATTTAATTTTATTTTGATGCATACCGGCCATTATCTTCAAATTTATTTTCATATGTTAATTTGTTTTTATCTAATTTATTTTGGAATCGAATGCCTGAAAAGTGTTTATCAGAATCTGAAACTGGTCGTATACTATTATAAACTGAAAGTAGTTTTTCTGGTTGTTAAAATCGAAGAACAGAAAATGTCGGCTTGTACTGTGCAAACAGAGGCTGCGCAGACCTTCCGAGACTGGTGGGTACATAGAGGGGTCAGACTGATTCAATGGAGGACAAGTATCGAGGCTGAAATCAAAATGCGACCCCCTTAAGGATAGGGTAAATGCCTGTATTGCAACTGGCGCCGCCCCTGTATGGAAACTATTCTTAATCTAGCATCCAATAAAATTAAGCCTAATTTCATTCTATTCTGCGCGACTAGCAGTAAGTTTTAATCTAATTTTATATCATGTGTGTAATCTTGCAAGATAGTTAATTTGTTTAGTGAAGAAGAGAGATTTATAGATGATTTATGTAGTTAAATAGTTTTATATTTTTTAGTATCAGGTTATACCTATTCACATTATTACTATTGTATTATCTCCGTATTGTATAATATATTGTGTCTATCTATATATCATGCTGATGAGTCTTAATGGCTCTTTGCAATAAACATCACATTACATCCTAAATATATATACAAATTGGCTAATCTAGCACATAAAGCTCCCTAGATCAATTTTAACTTTTAATTCTATTTCTCATATAAATGCAAATCTGACTGTTTCGTATCATATTCAGTCTGTAAGTTTGACAAGTAGAGATCTTCAGACAACTGATCTATTTCAATCTGTGTCCCTTAGAATTTTGGCAAGTAGAGATCTTCAGACAACTGATCTATTTCAATCTGTGTCCCTACTGAATTTTGGCAAGTAGAGATCTTCAGACAACTGATCTATTTCAATCTGTCTCACTACTGAATTTTGACAAGTAGAGATCCTCAGACAACTGATCTATTTCAGTCTGTGTCACTACTGAATTTTGACAAGTAGAGATCTCCAGACAACTGATCTATTTCAGTCTGTGTCCCTTAGAATTTTGGCAAGTAGAGATTCTCAGACAACTGATCTATTTCAGTTTGTGTCCCTATTTTAGTTTGACAAGTAGAGATATTCAAACAATTGATCTTTTTTACTCTTTATCCATATTGATGTTTCACAAGTACAGATCTTCAGATAAATGGAAAGTCCAACGAAAGAACAACTACGTTTTCAGGGATAATAACAAAGGTGATCCAGGATCTTATCTACAAGTCCTTCCTGAGTTATATATACCCATTTCTTTATTCAAAAATATATCTGACCTTTAATGTTTATATCTAACGGTGTGGTTTTAATAATAAAAAAAACTCATTACTATAATTGACTTTAAACAATTAATTGATTCAGTTAACAACCTTTCTAAAAGTCACCCGATGTCTGGGTTGATGATTGTGTACAATAAATATTATTTGTGGTGTCATCAATTTTACCCAGGGGTACCAATTGTAAAGGGGAGGGGGCATTAGGGGAGGGGTGAGAGGACTTGTGCTCTTGCAATGTAGGTTATAATCCAGCTTGGATGTGGTATTCTGTTGTACTATTGCCTGTATATATAAACACCAGACATCACCCGACTCTGGGTTATAATATAGAGAATGGTCCACTGTTGTACTATTGTCTGCATATAAAAACACCAGGCATCAACCTACTCTGGGTTATAATCTTGCTTGGATGTGGTATTTTGTTGTACTATTGCCTGTATATATAAACACCAGACATCAACCTACTCTGGGTTATAATCTAGAGAATGGTCCACTGTTGTACTATTGGCTGTATATAAAAACACCAGACATCAACCTACTCTGGGTTATAATCTAGCTTGGATGTGGTATTTTGTTGTACTATTGCCTGTATATATAAACACCAGACATCAACCAACTCTGGGTTATAATCTAGAGAATGGTCCACTGTTGTACTATTGGCTGTATATAAAAACACCAGGCATCAACCTACTCTGGGTTATAATCTAGCTTGGATGTGGTATTTTGTTGTACTATTGCCTGTATATATAAACACCAGACATCAACCTACTCTGGGTTATAATCTTGCTTGGATGTGGTATTTTGTTGTACTATTGCCTGTATATATAAACACCAGACATCAACCAACTCTGGGTTATAATCTAGCTTGGATGTGGTATTCTGTTGTATTATTGCCTGTATATATAAACACCAGACATCACCCGACTCTGGGTTATAATCTATCTTGGATGTGGTATTCTGTTGTATTATTGCCTGTATATATAAACACCAGACATCAACCGACTCTGGGTTATAATCTAGCTTGGATGTGGTATTCTGTTGTATTATTGCCTGTATATATAAACACCAGACATCAACCTACTCTGGGTTATAATCTTGCTTGGATGTGGTATTCTGTTGTATTATTGCCTGTGTATATAAACACCAGACATCACCCGGCTGGCTTGAGAGTAGTCCACTGTACGGATTTGAGTAAAATAAACGCCTAATTGTAGCGAAATATATCTCCTATGTTTTCAAAAGATTCCAATTAAATATAACGAGCTATTTTAACGCCAATCACCGAAACTGGCTTAATTAACAATTATTACTCTCAGTTTTTAATTAACCCTTTTAACAAAATTCAATTTGATCAAGTAGATACATAGATATAAAAATATTTTGATTTTATTTGATGCATACGGACCATTATCTTCAATTTTATTTTCATATTCTTAATTCTTAATCTATTTTTTTTTTTTTGGCCCGCATGCACCAAGTAAAACTAATCCTAATTTAATTCTATTCTGCCCGAATAACTACTACTAGACAACTGCATGGCACATTTATTTTGAAAAAATGAAACAAATGGATTTCATATCACATTTATTCTACCATTTATTTGTTCCATCCTCGGAGAAAAATAAAAATAAAGATATCTTCTATCTAACTGAATATTCACAATAGTTCTCAGAGTCCATAAAGTTTCAAAATCGTCACTGAATACGACAGTGACGCAAATGTCAAAAATGAAATATGTCTTGTTGACCTAACTTAAAGACTCTTTTGTCGCATATATTTTTGGTTTTGGTATAGTGTGTGCTTCGAATGGAAAATACGGTTTCAATTACATTAAAGATAAATATATTTAGTTAATTGTTAGCAAGTAAAAACAATAAATAGAATTATATCTTAATATATATAATATAATTGCATTTGAGATTTAAACTAATTCTATTCTTGATTTGATTTTATTTCGTGCATACTGGCCATTATTCTTAAATCTATTTTCATGTTTTAATTTCTTTTATCTTATTTGTTCACAAACCGAATGTTGAAAAGTGTTTATCAAGATCTGAAACTGGTCGTATACTATTATAAACTGAAAGTAGTTTTTTTCTGGTTGTGCAAATGTCAATTTATACTGTGCAAACAGAGACCTCCCGAGACTGGGGGTACATATAGGGGTCAGACTGACTCAATGGAGGGCAACTGTCGAAGCTGAAATCAAAATGTGGCCCCCTAGGTATAGGGCGAATGCCTGTATCCCCACTGATACCGCCCCTGTATGGAAACAATCAAGCATCCAATAAAATTAAGCCTAATTTAATTCTATTCTGCACGACAAGTAATTTGAATATAATTTCATATTTTGTATGCACCACATAGATTCATGATAAATACATTTAAAAAATTAGCTAATCTAACGCTCTAGATCAACCTCAGCTTTTAATTCTAATTGTTATAACATTTTTAGTAGCAATTCTGTTTGGGGAGGGTTTCGAAATAGATGATTAATTAGACGCTATAGTTTTCCTTATTTACAGGATCCTTGATCGATTTCATTAACCCTCTTCCCCCAATAAATCCTTATTATTTTGTGATTTTATCTTAGGATTTTGCTGCAATCTTTTTCATGTCGCAGAATATAGCCTATTTGAGAAGAACGACTTAAAATAAGCAGCGTTCATACACAAGCCTTATAACGCTAGGGTTATAATATTCAAAATTATAACGATATAGCTATTCACACACAACGCTTCTTATAACGCTTTCCCAACGTTAGGGGTAGATCGCCAAATTTAGCGTTTTCGTTGCGTTCCAGCTGTACCGTTTTATCTCACAACGATAAAACAAAGTGTGAGAATTCTTATAGCGATACAGCTGAATCGGTGAGTCCGACACATGCGTAGACAGTGTTTCCTTTCCTTTTTCCGTTGTCAAGCGTAGATCGTTGGAATTGGTGTCTGCAATTATATCTGTGTTCTTTGATATGGCTGAAAATGTAAACAGGAGGCAACCCTGGGGCCCATCTGAAACTCTGCCGCTAGCAGAGATTTGGCGAGACGAAGATAGCGAGGGCCAAGGTGTTCGCAGGAATATGCCAGTTTACCAAAGAATCGCACAAAATTGATGGAACTATTTCAGTCTGTGTCTATTGAAATTTGTCAAGTAGTGATTTACAGACAGCTGATCTATTTCAATCTGTATCCCTACTGAGGTTTAACAAGTAGAGAACTATTTCAGACGAGGGTGGGAGAGGGTTCTATAGGCGAAAGCCTGTTCCCTAATCCTATTATGTAAATAAATATTGTTTATACAAACAAAAACTATTTCAGACTATGTCTCTACTGAAGTTTGACAGGTAGAGATCATCAAACAACGGGACTATTTCAATCTGTATCCCCATTGAGGTTTGACAAGAAAAGACCTTCAGATAACTGGAAAGTCCAGTGAAAGTAATAAAAAAGAAATGACTTTTTTTATAAAGAAAACAACGTAGGTTCACGAAGATCCTGTCTACCAGATGGTCCTTGGCCAAACCTTTATATGGCACTGATCTTTCCCGGATTATCTATATCCATTTCCATATTCCAGAAATACAACTTACCTTTCATGTGTATATCTAACGGAGTTGTTTTAATAAAAAAAAAACCTCATTACTATAATTGATTTTAAACAATTACCTTGTCCAGTCAACCAACATCTTTCTAAAAGTCACCCGATGTCTGAATTTCACACAGGGATACCAATTGTAAAAGGAAGGGGGCATTAGATGGGCGGTGAAAGGACTTGTACCTCCTTCCTGAAATATGCTACTGTTGCAAAAATTGTATAATGTATATTGCATTCACATACAATATGGACAAGCTGTGTAAAAACCTAACACAGATAATACAGTACATCAATTCTTGGCTGTCGGTATATCATAACTATACGTTACCTACATTAAAGATGGGTTCCCTTTTTATGAAAATGCTTATACTTATATGAATAGAAAGTAGAGGTGTTCTAGTGACTTGGAAAAATACCAGTTTGTTTCACATAATTAATTCATAATTAGCTAAACTAGAAGAGAATTATCAACAGAACTCTAATTAAGAAAGGTCAAAAAGTATTTTTTTTGTTTATCCAGACTGTACATACATAGACATTTATGATTGGTTAAAACTCTTAATTATATGCAATAAGAATATAATGATATGATTAAGAATACACAACAATTCATTAGAAACACCAATTAATGAAATATTTAGCTTAATTTGACTCTAAAAAATAAGGAAACTCATCTTTAAAGTTTAAATTATCAACCCACCGCGGATCCTTCTTGCTGTGAAAATATAAGTGGCACTACCCCTTTATGTCAACCTGTTAGCCTACTGCAATTATTGCAAACGACTAAAAGGTTCAAATTAAAAGCTGTTACTCCTTTTGAAAAGGGGAATTCTAAACATAAGTACTAACACATCTTTAGAAGATTGGAAAGCAGATCAACAAGTTTGAAAACCGTAAACGTAAGTATAAGCCTGTTTTTGGTCTGGATGTCTTTAGAATCTTTTCAATCAATTTCAAATGCACGAAATCTCAATTTTTCTGGAATGAAATCGCCCTATATCGTTGAAGGATATATGATTGACATACACATACATTTTGCTAAAGATTTTAGCCCAAGTCACCTTAAAGTATAATAAGGATAGAGCAGAATTAGTTGATTATCAGATGAGTGTCTATATGCTTTCCCTGATGTGCATTTCAGAATCATGGAGAAAAAAGAAGTTTTGTTTATACTGAGAAGAAAAGATCAAACTAAAGCTTACAGGGAGCTTCTGGGAACGGAGAAATATAATTTTCATCATCTGGACCAGGAAGGACAGACTTTACCATCATTGTTCCTATCGATAGACGTACAGGACGGGTTTCAATTTGATATTGTAGGCTATATAGAGATAGCAGTACAATATGTCAAGGACAATAACATTCAGCAGGTGCTTGCTGCCACTGATTTAGGTGATCTTGTTGCTGGAATCGTTCGAGAAAAAACAGGTCTACCAGGATGTAAGATAGAGTCCAGTTTTATTTGTTACCACAAATATTACACCAAAATATTCTCCAAGTTAGATTTTAAATTCTGGTATTTTGCTGCTGATCTTGATAATGACGATTGGAAAGTAAAAATAAAATATCCTGCTTACGTCAAGCCACCATATTTTGCTGGTGGTTACGGACAATTTGTGGTAAGAAACGAGAACGAGATGATTCAAGCTATTTCTAAAATTAAAAAATCTTCAAATCCAATCCAGGATATGTTCAAATCGATGTTTCTCAAACATCTAGATATTAAGAAGTTTCCTCTTAGTATAAAAAATATTGTGCTAGTCGAAGAATTGGTGGAAGATAGCAAAATGATGGTAACAGAGGGGTGGGTAGACCAAGATGGTGCCTTTCATCTATGGGGACACTTTGACGGTTTGAGTTTTTCTAAACCAGTTCCTTGTGATTTTCTGCGTTATACTCCGTCAACCACTCCCTCAGACGTTCTGGACGATATTGAAAAATTGGTTCAAAAATTTTGCTCAAATTTAAATCTTCGATCTGTGTTTTTTAATGTCGATCTTTGGGTGACAACTGACCCAGAAACAGGGAAAGTCGCCATCGAACTTATCGAGATCAACAAAAGAATATCTCAAGGCCTATTTTACTTGTATGATTTTATGAATGTAAACAGCAACTTTGAAGCCGCATTTCTGGTATCTCTAAGGGAGTCCGATCATATCCAGCGTCCGATTATAACATCTCAACACAGTACTAGTGGATTTTTTCTTATCAAAACGTGTATTTCCGGTCCAGCGACAGACATCTTTGATTTTTCCCAGATTCCCCTTCTGAAAAAAGAACACGGAGGAAAGTTTTCTGTGTATTTGTATATTGATGAAGGAGATTACGTGAAACAGGATTATAATAAATATGGTAGGACAATTTGTCGCTGTCATCTGGTAGCTGAATCTTGTGAGGAGTTGAAACAACAAGCGTATAAAATAACCAATCAGTTGTTAAAACAGATATCTGATCATCGTCAAATTTAGAAAAGAGTTACTACAGTCAGAATTCGGATAATCCGGAAAAGGCAATAAAAATCCACACAAGCAAGACAATTCCATTAATTAACATCTTGTCCGAAGTTTGGCAAAGGGGTAAAGGTTGTATAGTAGTGGTTCCTCCAAAGAGAAGTACCACCAGGTGTTTCGAAAAGATAAGCATAGATGCTAGCGACTCCCGTCACTACTATATAGGTCAAAGTTATGAGATACAACCAGGAGATTTATTCCACAAAACGTAATTTAGATAAAAATCCATATTTATAGAAATACAGTAATCCGATTGGATAACAAAACTAAATCTGATATCAATTTTAGTGATTGACCAGTCAGTAACCGGAACACTAAAACCATTTTAATTCATGTCCGACCAAACGAATGTTAAGTAACTTGAATAAGATTCAGATATGGGTGTTTCGATCTGACACTTTTATTTACCATACTTTCTATGGGGTATACAACAGTTATTATCATAGCCAGAAAACTTAGTAAAAGTGTAATACATTTTATATTCCTGTGATAGTGGGGTTCAGATGGTCACATTCAGATAGCCACACCCAGACAGTCACACTTAGACATTCACACTCCGATAATCAGTGACTCAGATAGTCACACTCAGATAGCCACACCCAGATAGTCATACTCAGACAGTCACACTCAGATAGTCACACTCAGATAGTCACACTCAGATAGTCATACTCAGATATTCATACTCAGATAGTCATACTTAGATAGTCACACCCAGATAGCAACACTCAGATAGTCATACTCAGATGAAAACACTCAGATGGAAACACTCAGATAGTCACACCCAGATAGTCATACTCAGACATTCACACTCAGATAACCACACTTACATAGTCACACTCAGATAGTCATATTGAGATACTCATACTCATTGACAGTCACACCCAGATAGCAACACTCAGATAGTCACACTCAGATAGTCATACTCAGATAGTCACACTCAGATAATCATACTTAGATAGTCACACTCAGATAGTCACACTCAGATAGTCACACTCAGATAGTCATACACAGACAGCCACGCCCAGATAGTCATACTCAGATAGTCACACCCAGATAGTCATACTCAGAAAGTCATACTCAGAAAGTCATACTGAGATAGTCATACTGAGATAGTCACACTCAGATAGTCACACTCAGATAGTCATACTGAGATAGTCATACTGAGATAGTCACACTCAGATAGTCACATTCAGATAGTCACACTCAGATAGTCATACTCAGATAGTCACACTCAGATAGTCATACTCAGATAGTCATACTCAGATAGTCACACTCAGATAGTCATACTCAGATAGTCACACCCAGATAGTCACACCCAGATAGTCACACTCAGATAGTCATACTCAGATAGTCATACCCAGATTATCACATCCAGACAATCAGATAGTTATATTTTGGTAGTTAGTTAGCAACACTCAGAAGATTTCAGTCAGCCTAACAAAGCCACTAAAAGGGTACGTATGAAGGCAGCAACCCCAAATCACCAAAAATTGATTTTCGGATCGAGGCTGTCAGTCACCCAGGGGAATATTGAAATATATAAATTCTAATTACTTCAGTGAGGCACAAATTCATTTAAAAACTAACACTAAATTTGAGTTTCATGTTGAAATTGTTGCTGGTAGCTTGACTAAAAGTCAGCATCTGTATCCCTTTAAAATATTCTTATCGCAAGTATAACTTTAGCTCTATTATAATATTAAATAGCCACTTGAGTTAGCATTCATTACACTGCCATTAATCAAGATATCTCGTTTAAAAAGTTTAATTGAAAAATAATGAAGCGAAGTAAACCTGGGTATTGATTGTTTAGGTCTACTCTAATCAGTCATTCAACTAAATATATGTTATAGAAGTGATATGGTTGTAGGTGGTAAGATCGAATAAACACATTGGCGTAACCAGGGAGAAAAAAATGAATGAAATTTTAAGTCCTACTCTTTTGCATCGAATAAGGCTAATGAAGACGGGCAACTTCATGCAGTGTGGAATGAGATCGATTTTGCCGGGACAGTAGCATTAGCCTAACCTTTTTCGAATTTTAGCTGTCGATGGATCTTGAATGTGCACACTCTGTAGCACACATGTCCTAGGTTTATTGTAACCCATCCCAACGCTACATTTATATCAAATTGATATCCAAAATGGTTCATGAGGCCTCTCGCGATTGGTGTTACCTACATCATCATTCCAGAATGACTGATTATGATATAAAAAAAACATTCCAGCGCTCTAGTCGACTGTCTTACAGTCCGCCCTCAGATATGGAGTACAGGATAGCCTACAAGGGTAACAACTTTACACCAATACGCAATATTTTGCATGAATAAATCGAAGCGGTCTTGATATAAAACCCGAACCCTTGCCGCCCTTTCCCTTGCAGCCGGAAGTAATTAGACTTAAACTATGCAACACACGATTCGGTAATTCTCGACAGTTTCCTTAAAGCTGAATCTGTCTCGGTCATGAATGGTTGATTTCGTTTCGTCTTTACTTCCGGCATTAAGCAGTGATGTGCCAAGTGATAGTAATATTTCGACCTGAATATATTCCAAGCTTCTGAGGCCCTGGGGGTCTAATTCTGATATTTACATGTACATGTAACGCTATAATGTGACTATCGGT
The DNA here is from genome assembly GCF_000327385.1 of Lottia gigantea. Classification (NCBI taxonomy): domain Eukaryota; kingdom Metazoa; phylum Mollusca; class Gastropoda; family Lottiidae; genus Lottia; species Lottia gigantea. The sequence goes on from NW_008709540.1 coordinate 896,776, forward strand.
TAACTATTCAAACATTCATTTCAAAGTTTTTTTGTTTTTATTGACCTTTCAAACATTTGTAGTCCGGGACAACCCGGCTCTGATGTCTGAAATACCAGAATCACGTGATCACGTGATAAACTAGGCATAGTTCTGGAAAGTTTTGGCTGCCATTCATTCTCGTGATATGTTGAAGAGCGCCAACGGAATTTTCACTGTCGATCGTTTGGCAATTTACTTGAAATTCGTTTCCGGCGTTTATGTGTGGTTTCTTTGTCCCTTTGATCTCAATTTCATTTCATTTATTCAATCAAGTCGTGCAGTGCTTGCCTGATAAAAGTCAGTCAATACAATCCAGATTTTAGTTTACACAAACTGTTTTATTGTTTGTTTCCATCAATAAAATCACGATTAACTAACTTATTGCCTCCGAGAGAAATATCAGAATCTTATGAAGAATTAAGAATTGAAGTGGTCACTTTTTTTGATTGACCCGTATAACACATTTTGCCATCACAGTTTATAATCTGCTAGCTAGCTGAATGCGATCGTTGGTAAAACGTAAATCCCCTTTGTTACCCGCTGTAGAGAATAAATGAGTACTCATTTCGGAAACTTGTGATTCTATTTGCACCATTCGGCTTGCCCCGGTTCTTGAAATTCCATGACAAAAATCATTCCATAGGCTCCTTTTTTAAATTCCTAGCATATTACGCATGTGCCGATAGCTACGTGGAATAATATGTATGTAATCGCAGGCTTTTTATACATAGCATATATAGCGTCCCTTCGCACGATAATACCTATAGAATCACATGAACTGAAACTCAGTTCTGAGAAAAAGTGGTTTACTCCAGTCACAGCAATCTCTGCAGTGAGTTGGACGATTGCACTCTAATCTAAAAAGGTCCAGGGTTCAGTCGCGGCATAGGTCGAGATATTACCTCATCAGTGATGCAGGTAAGAGGGGCTGACATGGTCTTTCGGGTGGCATAATAAACCAAGACCCCAGTGATACAGGCAGGTGTATTTCCCTCATTGCACCCTACATAGCGTTGCCCGTCTTCATTAGCCCATGGTGAAGAAAAGTAGGACGTAAAACTCCATTCATTTCATTTGATTTCATTTCCAATCACTCCCAGTTGTGTTAGACTAAGAATGATGTTATTTGCGAAATGGTGGTTGAAATTTTAGTTTAATTGGAGTTGCATCCCTTATTTTATCTTATTAATTGTTTTTAAGCAAACAGATATACATAACAAGAAATCTTTGTCGATTTATAGGTCAGATGAAACGCTCACCTTGGGGTTTTTATGTTATTTTAAACCCTTTCCGTCAGAAACACCCTCAAGACATGCCCCTCGTGATCAAATATTTCAGGGCGTGGGTTTTAATTAACATGAAATCCCTCGGGAGTGTTTTTTCCACTGTACACTGACTCTTTTAATGTATATTAGTAGGTGATAATCAAATATGACAACTAGTCGTAATATTTAATTCTATTCTGTATCATGGTCTCCTTACAGAGGGGTGAAGGACGTGAAGCTTACATTACTGTAACTAAACACCATACACCATTGCCCCTCTAGATATATTACTTGCCCCTCCGAACAATCAAGTCTGGCTCTAACATCTAACTACTATAATAAATAATTCCATGTAATTCTTTTTAGTCTCACTGGACTAGTAAATAGTACCTCATACCCTTTCCTTTCATTTTCATTTCCACAGTGGCAAGTTATAAAGAACTTCATCTTATACCTTGACTGTAATAGTCACCTTTCTTATAACATGAACGTTTTGAATGAAGAGATTTGTTTGGTTATTCGTTAGCGAATACAGCCAATCAGTGTCCTCGACAGAAAGTCTGCGAACACGAAGCCATAATGTTTACAGCCATTCTGTCTAGTGTACTGATTGGCTGTCAATCAAATCGCTGCATCCGTGATACAAGAATAGAGGCTATTGTATAAGTAGGAGCTTCGTTAGCCGTTATATCCCGTAAGAAAACATTCATAAATTCATGTAATAAGACGTTACCCATTAGTTAATGTTATTGGACTAGACGAAGATATACAGTGATACGTAAAGCTCCATTTCATATTATGAAGAGTACTTGTCCTACAACTCCCGAGTCCAACCAGTGGCGGAGCCAACGTCGGGGTAGTGGGTTTTTTCCCCCCCCCCCCCCCCCTAAAGGCATATGTTTCGGGCAAAATTACCACAACTTAGTTAGAAATTCGGGCAACCTCAGGTATTTTGCCCCCCTCGGAAGTAAACCTGGCTCCACCAGGACATCAGATAGCCTATCATGAAGAGAACTAAGACTAAGACGTAAAAGTACAAGTCTGTTAATTATTTCTGTATCATAACAAAACTATGTGATGTAAAGCTCTTATCTTTTTTTAATTCATTTTAAGTCTGTTAGACTTAATCATGAAATTCTAAGTAGGTGATGAAATACCTTGACTACGCGGAATAACATGATGAATAATTGACGAAGTTTAGAAGAAAATTAACAATTGTTAATAACGGGATTAGGGTTAAGGAAGGTGGAATTCGTTACAGTGGCGTTTCTTTGGGTGTCCTGGGAGGTTGGCAAAATTAAGACTGACCCGAATTTTGCCTCCCACTTTCAAATTTCTTATCATATAACGGAATGAGTTGCCCTTTGGCCACCTCGACATTTTTTTGGCTCCTAAAAAATATAAAAAACTAGAATTTTATAAGAATAACAACTTAGGTTCACAATTAGCTTAAGGATTCTTTATATCAGCTATCAAACCTATTGATCTTTCCTGGTTTATCCGCGACCATTTACAGCTGGGTCGACTGTAATTTTTACTAAAGATAACTTATTCAAGGTCATCGGACTTTCACACGCCGATTTAGAATTAAATTCACAGCTCTCCACCATTTGCTCGACGTAACCAAGCAAACGACGTCATATTGAGAACAGACGCTATAACCGACTATGCTGTAGAACCCACTCGCCCGAGTATATTCGGGTATCAATATTACTATCGCTTGTGAAATAATTGGGGAATGTCAGATGTAAAGAGTCTCGCCCCAGAAGACACAACGAAATCTACCATTCATTGTCGAGACAGTTTACGGAAACTGCTGGGGATTGCCGAATATTAATATATGTTTCCGGCCAAACTACTATCAAACTCGTCTAACGAGTACACAATCTAAATTTGGGATCATAATTCCCCCTATTGACAAGATTTTAACTTTCGACATTTCAACAACTATTCTCACAAAGTTGAAGGTAAAAGGTTGAAATCTTTTAGTCATGCCTGGATATTTCTGAATGGCAACGAACTATTATTACTAAACAAATAAAGTCATCAACAAAAAGATCAAATTTTCCCTTTCTTCCAGTCATCAATATTCAGAATGTGTTATGTGTCGTCTTTCAAGATGGCATGTTGCTACTTTGTTAATTATTTCACCCAGACGATGTTGCTTTGATGAATTTACCTGAATAAAAATCTGGTTGCTGTTATTGTCTCTCGCTGTTTACGTGTTTCCTTTGATGGATTTACCTGTAAAAAATGTGTTTGCTTTTATTCTTTCTTTCTGTTGTTTGTGTTTGCTGTTTTACAATTATGAGATTACCTTTGAAAAAATGTGCTTGCTATTATTATTTTTGTTCTCTCTACTGTTTGCTTTTCTTTATTGTTCTTTTGACGTCGAGCATAACGTTGTGTTCAAGATAAACTGGGGTTATCTCTGCCCAAACCTTTTCAAAATGTGAATCAATTGATTTGCTTCGTGGTTTATGGTGCTTTTTTTCAATAGGATTAAAATGCAGACCTGAATGTTTTTTCTTCTTTTGTCTTTTTTTAAATCTAATCAAAGCTGTACCAAGATATGAATTTCTTTGCATGCAAGATTGCAAGTACATTGGCCATCAAAGATTCTTCTTGTTTTGTAGAATTTTGTCCAAATTTGTAGCATATTTTCTTTTATCGTTTACTGCAATGTTTCAGTGTTTGCTTGCGATATTCAGTTTTGGGTGCAATTACATTTGTCATCTATGAAACTTGTTTAATCTTGTTCTGTAGAATAATGTCAGAATTCATATAATTGTGAATACTTTCCAGGATAAAAATCAAACTTAAGTCAATGACGGCACCGTGAAAACAATTGTTATTCTTTCCTGACCTGTATTATGACAATAATGGTAACAACTGAATGTAATAATACTAATAGCTTAATATCTCTGACAGTGACGACCGTTTAAATGAGCATGATAAAAAAATCAAACTTGCCTAGTTAGACAGTTGTCATTTCCAGAAACTTATTAACATTCAAATAATAAGTTATTCTGACCGGTAAATATAAATCTTTAATCTTTCGTTCTTTGTCAACGATTTGTCAGTTTTAGATTTTATGGCAGTTAGGAGAAGACGTATACGTTCCTAATGAAGGGTCATTATAGATATAAAACAGGTTAAACAAGAAACTATCCACTTGCATATAAGTTAATTATGAAGTAATTGGATATCCATCGATTTTTCTATCAACTCTGGTTTGTAGCGTGTTGATTTATTTTAAATGAATACTACCTCTTAGAATGCACATAAAATCCAACTTCAAAAACTTGGCCAATAGGAGTATTACATTTAACAAATACACAACAGAATTATTGTATAATCTTGTAAATCCATAAAATAACGGAATTACGTAGGTCTAAGGATTACTACTTAGTTTTATGGATTTATAAGAGGAATTCTGTTGTACATGTATGTATAGTTATGACACTGGGGTAGGTCCACTGATGAATATATACTCTCGTTGGCAAAGTTTGATTATCTAAATTTTATGTTCATTCTAAGAGGTAATATTCCTTTAAAGCCTGCTTTTATTTGTACATGTATTGATTTTGCATCAACCTGCATATTGGTAATTTTGTCTGGTTCAACGGTGCATAGTTTTATTGCTTGGAATAAAGGAATAAAATCAACACCTAAGGCCTAATCCGTTATCTAAAATCAAACTTAAATGTCATCGTAAAATGAGAATTCAGAAAACATTAATCTTACTAAGTGGGTTGCATTATATTTGTAGCCTTCAGGCTTATACATGTAACACTTGGCTTATCAAAAGAACAAAACAAAACAATCATTTAAAGAATTTTTAAGGTTTAAAGATGTGATCTATATTGATAATACGCTGTGTCTGTGTGCTTCAACAAGTCTTAAATATGTGTCCGTCTCAGTCTTACAATTTTATTGATCAAAACAAACTACATTTAAAACTATTTGTTGATCATTTCAAACCAGTTTTCATCTTCATCATTGAACACCACGCTTATTCCTTTACTCTTCCAACCGAATCCAAGTTATATCCTTTGGTTTGATTTTAAGTACCATTATCCAGTTTTAAAGTCAAAGTTATAAAGACGTGTGAGATATCTCTCGCTATAGGTATGTTATTAGTATGACTTATCTACATCACTACACAAGGTATTGTAAAGACAAAACGAGATAAAAACTTTAAGGCTTTCACTTAAATTGTATGTGCCAAAATCTAGTTTTGAAGTCAACTTTATAAAGAGGTGTGATATACAGCTAGCCGTGGATGAAAGTTGGAAGCCATAACATAAGTGTGTCACTGGAAGGTAGTGTAAAAACGTGGAATCACTTTAGTCTTTATAAAATCGATGTTTAGAATTGTAATTGCCAAAATCCAGTTTTCAAGTCAACTTTATTAAAAAGTGTAATATATTTCGCCGTGCATGCAAGGTAGCTATATCAGTATAATATAACTAAACTACTGTAAGGTAATGTAAAAGACAAGGAATCACTGTCTATAAATATAAAACCATTAAGTTTGATTTTTGGTATAATCCAGTTTTCAAGTCAAATTTATAGAGTAGTTTGATATAACTCGCCGTGAATGCAATATAGCTATACTGGTATATATATCTATACCACTGCAAGATATTGTAAAAGACTAGAAATCACTTTAGTCGATATAATCTATAGATTTTACTTTCGTTTGAATCGTAATTGCCAAAATCCAGTTTTCAAGTCAACTTTATAGAGAAGTTTGATATATCGCTAATCATGAAAGGAATGTAGCTATAATATATATATACTACTAGAAGGTAGTGTGGAAGACGACGAATCACTAAAGTCGATATAAAACCTATAAGTTTGATTTGTTTTATCCTCATTGACTACGGGGGCTGGATATTCAACTCGTTCACTCTGTATCATTGTTTATTTTGTATTGTTCTTGTTGTAGATTGTAAGGATGTCGTTGTAACATTTCCTATTTACAGTTATCTTTTCTCGGCTGCACATCGTCAAGTGTTATAATTGTGACTTAAACAATACAGTTAATATTTGATTCTGATACCAAACTCTGGGATATAATTGTAATGGGATTTTCTACCCGGAGCATTTTATAATTAAACTGTTCTCTGTTTGAAAAAAAGAATAATATTCTCTTGAGAATTCTGCGTTTTTGTATTATGAATAAACGTACGACGGACTTGATTTCGGGTTAACTGCTTATAAATGATTTACACGAAGTTTTAACACTGGTTCCCTAATATTCTCCCTCATCTATTGTAGTGTATTGATTTACAGTAAAGTGGCACCAGGTTATTATATTAGATTGTATTCAAGATTAATCTTATGTGTATAACAATCAGTTGAAAAGAACATTGTTAACATGGATAATGAAATTGGATTCTGTACTTGAGTTTTGTAAACATACAAGGTAAGGTAATGTAATTGTTCTTTTCTACTAATTACTGTAGTTGATGCCGTTGTCTTAAAGAGATTTTCTAAAAAAAAACAATATATGTGTATTGGGGACAATGATAGCATCAATTTGAACCATTCCAGTTTTCAATCAGATGTCTGTGGTTCCTGCAATTCCACTAAAACTATGTGTTTGATGAACAAAATATCGCGAAAGGGACTTAATAGATAATGTAATTATGCAATTAGTAACGTCATCAAACCCCTGGTTTTAGTGGAATAAAAAATTTAGAAAGCCTATTTACAATCCCTTTAAATAATATTTGAAACAAATTTATTTAAATAAACTGATTCATAAAAATGATAAGTAATCTTTTCCTAGATTAGAATTGCTCATATAAAATAAACAGATCATAACTTTAACAGTTTTAAAATGAAATAAATAAGATAAGTCCTGATGGAAGATGACTCTATAAAAAAAAAAGTGGTGAAGCTATCTGACCGAGGTCTTTTAATGAGGCAAAATGTCAAAGATGAGATAAGAAACTTAAAATATATAAATCTAAGTTGAAATCAAGTAGAAAATGTATCATAAGAAGCTTATGTTATTGAATTGAGATTATTAAGTGGCGAATTAGGTCAAAATGTACAATCTGCGAGAAAGCAAAAAAAAACGAAAAACGAAGAAATCAAATACAGGCCTTTTTAAATCTTTACGATGGTTGCTACATTTGACTCAATAGTGAAGTCCCTTTTTTCCTGTTTCTTTCAAATAAGTGGTCAATTTATGCTACCATGGTTAAATTTCATTTTGATATGCGATAATAAAAAAAATGTTGAATTCAGACCATACGAAACTATGTATGATTCTTACATGGAAATTGCACACACGAACGTAGTTCACGACCATTTTGAATAACTTCTTCGACTTTCGAAGTCGAATTTTGAAAAAGGTACAATATTTCAAATAAGCCTTCAAATCATATTTAAAAAGGTTTAGAAAAGGCTTTAAAAGTTATTTGAAGGTATTGTTAAAATATTACAGCCTTTTTAAAAATTTGACTTATCAAGTCGAGGTAGTGATTCAAATTGGCTGTAACCTATGTTCGTGTGAGTTTTAAGAAGAATCATACGTAGTTTCGTATAGAATACAGACATGACAATCTCAGTCTCAGAATATTATCAGGTACGACCTTCCTCGATTCCACCACCCTTTAAAACAATTCTAATGGATCCACAATTCTTTTTTGGTATATAACGTGAATTAGCGTTTTGCACTTATACTCAAGAATTTTAACACAATTGAAAAAAAAATTGTGACGTCAATTATATGATAATTGTAATTGTATACCTATGATGACGTCATATGTCACACCTGAAGAACTGAAAAAAGCCACTTGTGTAGGTTAAGAAATGTTGTACACAGTCGGTTATGACCAAAGAGACATTAATAAATAAATAAATTCGAAGGTATTGACACGATATCGACATGCGATGGAAAAAAATCACTCACAACAATTGAATAAGTTTTGAATATTTGAACCGCCCTGGAGGAAACATTAAACCCAATTGAAATAAGTGGCCGGGAAATTGATTGGAAAATAAGAGATAATAAGGCCAACATAATATCTAGTTTATATACCGATCAATCAATTGAAATAATCGAATATCGATCAGGGGTAGTATTCTATTACATCTCATCCATTATACTCCCATATCAAATAATGACGTATTTTAAATTATAGCCAATCATAACCTCATAATTTTAGAATTTTATGAGAAATATTGATAAGTTTATTGGCGATATAATTGTTATGTTTATCATTTTTTATTTACCGATGTCCTTCTGATATGTCGTCGTTTTAATTGAAATTTTTTCAAAGAAACTCGATATGTGATCATATTGAAGTTGTTTTTCTATTATGAAAAGCCGGGTCAAGTCTGAAGATGATGATCTGGTAAATTGCTACAAGGTAAAGAGGTTATTCTGATCTGTATATGTATATTATTAATACTGATTCTATTTGCACCATTCCAATTTTCAATATATAAACCAAGTACTAACGACCCGAACCGCAAAACGAAACCCATTTTAACATTTTAACGAAATATTGGTAGCAGCTAGTGAACTTTTGACAGTGGGAAGTATATCAATCATAAGTAAGTGTGTATTTGATGTTTGTGGACCAAAAATAATTGTTTTATGATGTTTCTATCGCAATGGTCCTTTACAAACCCTTTAAGTGAGTCAGTAAGAGAAAACGAGAAATACATATAACAAAACACAAGACAATATTATGGAATATAACACACTTCTTTAATAAGGTTGGGTACATAACGTTTCAACACAATATACACATGTCGTTATCAGATGTAATACATGTAAAACTTTACCAACTCAAGATATATGGATATACTACTTCTACTACAGTAAAATGATTAACACCAAACAATACAGGATATATTAGGTAAATCTTGATAACGTTACCTGTATGCGTTTTGAAACGTAGTATGTAATAATATGTAATAGAAGTAGTATATCTATATATCTTATGTTCTTAATGTTTACCTTCCTGTTTGGTAGTATATAATAAACCTAGAAGTAGTATATCTATATATCTTGTGTTCTTAATGTTTACCTTCCTGTTTGGTAGTATATAATAAACCTAGAAGTAGTATATCAATACAACCTGTATTCTTAATGTTTACCTTCCTGCTTGGTAGTTTGTAATAAACCTAGAAGTAGTATATCAATATAACTTGTGTTCTTAATGTTTACCTTCCTGTTTGGTAGTATGTAATAAATCTAGAAGTAGTATATCTATATAACCTGTATTCTTGATGTTTACCTTCCTACTTCTATATGTCTTACAAAGATTACATGCAGAACTGTTTCACATGAACTCAGATGAGATCAAGATATAAAAAAAGCATTTTTTCTGATTCTAACAAAACTGAATCAAAAAATGTAATTCGGGGACTAAAGAATCAATTGGTTATGACAATATCATCCAGTTGTATTTGCCTTAAACTTGCCCCTGTATTTTGGAGCCACGGTTGCTCAGTAAGTTAGATGAAGGCTCACTAACATGGAATTCCAGAGTTAAACCCCAGCATAGGTCGAGATTTTTCAACCAGGCTTCCCTAACACTCTGCATGACGTTGCCCGTCTTCATTAGCCCAATGAGGCGCAGAAGAGTAGAACGTAACACTCCATTCTACTCATTTGTTTTGAAAAGTTTCAGTTATCAATATAACACAATATAACCAATGATTTAGATGATAATGTTATGTTTCAGGTAGTAATAATGATAGTTGTTATGAAGACTATTAGAGAAGTAATGATACAGATATTGTTTCTGTGGGTCGCTGTTGAAGGTGAGTTTGAGAAAATCTTTTGGCTGAATATTTCGTCTTGATTGTAATCTTTGATGTTATTTACCACCTTTGCACTCTTTTACCAATCAATGAAGGGCCTGTTTCTTGCTACAGTGAGGAAATGATGGATGGCGAAAACGTGCCCTTTCCTGATAAAAAATGAACTATGAAACGACTATACGCTCTTTTTCATTCCAGCGCATGCGACCTGCAATAATTCAAATGCTTAAAAAAACGTCAATGCAAATTCCGCCTTTGGTTATTTTTCTGTACTCAAAATCTTAATCTCTTGGTGTCATTATCCTAGGTATCAAATAAAAACATCAAACAATGGAAGGATCCCCATGTTTAACCTTGACATTTTTAATTGTATTGTATTCACCACTAGTTGATTTTGTTTGTTTTTATAAACTATCGACAACTTTATGACATTATTTGATTGATCATCGGACCCTGATCTCACGTGACATCACGATACATCACCACACAATTTCATAAATAAAGTAAAAATTGTTATATTTTTTTCTTGTCACGCCATTTTAAAGATATTCTAGGTAAACGGTGTGTTTATATTATAAGAATTATTTAACAAACAGTTTTCGTGAAGCTGAATCGGTCTGAGTACAGTTGTCAATCTTATGCAATATACGTAAAGCTAAATCTATGTTGCAGAGTACAAGCGGAACTTTCACAGCAGACCTTTTGTATTAGAATTACATGTAATGCCAATTATTCAGAATTGATTTTATGAACCTAGCAAATCATCATTTTTAATGCACAACTTAAAATAATGTCGCATGTAAATTTAAGGATTTCATCAATGGAAGAAAAGAATATCTCACAGCTCTGGTTGCTTTAACTTCGTACATTACCCCGAGATCTTTACTTTGAATGTACGTTTAATACATTAATATTCACAAGTAATAGGTCTATTACTCCCTTCCATGAGGAAATATCACGTAATGAGAAATACTGAAATATTCATCTTAAGTAGGCCTACTGTCCATTCTTCCTCAAGTTATAAAATATGTATTATAAATCTTTATTGTCTTATTTTCCTCTAACACGAACATAATATCAGAATATATCAAATATTTATTATCTTTCTCAAAAGTCTGGTATCTTCATTGTGAAGGTGGCGCTTTCCTGGGCCCTGGATTTCAAAAACAATATTGTGGCCTTTCTGATAGAGTGTTTGGATTTTCACATTTTGATAAAAACTAACCAGGCTCTTATGATAGAGCCAGGTTTACATCCGAGAAGGGAGCCAAATATTGCCCGAATTTCTCACCTAGTTATGAGTATTTTTGCCCGAAAAAAACTCCCGACAGCCCCCTCTGAACCACCCCCCCCCCCCCCCATTTTTCCCCCTACTGCCAGGCTATGCTTTATTGTGTCTATCTGTAGTTCTGTCATTGACTCGAAGACGCTTTTCAATGTTTGGTTTCGTCAAATGGCGTCAAAGGCTAGGTAAAATACTAAAAATGCGCTTCGTACTTCTTATGAGCTTGTCTCAGATTCGACCAAATATTTTAGTTTTGACCATAACTATCTGAATCTGAACTATGCCTTGTCTCTCTAAAGTTCTGTCATTGAATCGAAGACGAACTTCGTACGTTTTATTTGTAAGTCTTAGCTTAAATCTAGTCCTAAAATCTGTCTTGTTTAATTACAGATTTTCGAATTTTTGCTCAAGTCTTGTTTCTTTAGATTCAGATTGCAACTAGTAAAAATTCATTTCGCATTTTTCATTTTGATGTCAGATGCAACAAAATCTAGCTTTAATCAAGAATTAAAAATCAATAAATAGGAAACTCCACCGTATTTATCAAATATATTTTATCGGTATTTGAATTTAGAGAATATAGTTCAGTAATTGATTAACGATGTCCTTTTAGACTGTCGAGATTTTCAAGAAATATTCGGAATTGAAATTCTTTATTCCTTTATTCATATAAAGTGTTATTTGAATATCAAATTTGCTCTTATCGCAATAAACAGAATATTGGAGCTTTACAGTAGCTAATGTGTAACGACCACGCCTTATCAATTAGTTTCGGTTGTCATCAGTTTGTAATCCGCTTGTATGTTTTGTCATGCAACGTTGGTGCCAGTGTGTTTTCACTACTCCCTCTTTCATTCTATATATAGATATGTACCGAATCCTCGTCCGTTAGTTCTCGTGACCAGTGCATTGAGGATATTTATGTTTCATTTGATTGTGAACATTGAGCTCAGTTGTTGGCCCACAGAATGGTAAAGTCCCCTCGCAGCCCCGAAATCAAGTTTTTCGGGCAAAAATCTCATAACTAGGTTAGAGTTTTGAGCAATCTCAGATATCTCGGCCCCTCTCGGACGTAAACCTGGCTCCGCCACTGGTCATGAGCTCCTCATTCGTTGTTTCTGGAGCGGCAATTGGTTGTAACGTAGTTTCCAATGCGATTACGACAGATAATGACCGGTCTACGTTAGTCCGTCATCGTTTGGCTTTAGCATAATAGTTCAGTATAATTCTTTGCGTTCATTACGACTTCGACTATTACACTGGATTTGAAGTCATGAGCTCCCTATCCGGTTGTAACGTAGTTTCGATTTCGACAGATAATGACCGGTCTACGTAAGTTCGTCATCGTTTGGCTTTAACATATTGGTTTCCGTTAGTGCGTAAGGACTGATCCCACTGGTTGGTTCTTGAGTTAATTAAATTTTACTTCCTGTTGATAACAATACAGAAATATACACACACTCCATAACTAACAATACCCTCTTCTTCTCTCAATATTAATAATATATGTTTAGTTACACCCAGGTCGTTACAGGATAGCCTCAACCGCCAATTATGATATCTCTTCAGAGAAAGATTATCTCATTCGCCCTACTCATGATGCCGTAATCCGAGACCACAAGAGAATACAGTCATCTCATTTGCAAGGCCGAAAACATTTTTAGTGGACAGAAATCAAAATGTATTCTTCCATATTTCACAAAATTAGTTAAGACCTACTCTAGAATGCGTATATCGATCCTTGAAGGATATTTGCCAGATTTTGCAGATTTTAATTTTAAGTGACCATAAAATTGTTTGCTGTTTGGCGTTAGCTTTTGATCGACCGCTATTTTTTTATTGCCAACTTCATGCTATGGTTATGGTTGTACTGGCTATAAAAGATATTAATGGCTGTCACAACTCGCCATGTCTTAATCAGCCCAGAAAATAATGATGGTAGATATTCGCCCAAAATCAATAGATCTATCGATACACTCAAATATTGGGGTTGTTTATGAAGTTTGCGACGTTATAAACGTTAAACCCCTTCACTCTAGTTACAGAAACTGCCATTGGTCTGCTTACTAGTTCGGCACAGTAATTTAAAATGGTCATGTTAGATTACAATTGTGGCAGAAAAAAATAATAATAACAAAACGAAATTGTAATGTAGATTGGGTGAAATTAAGATAGGATGTTTTGTCTCCCTCAACCTTAACTCTAGAACTCAGTACTGCACTGGAACCATCCGAGATCAGACAGTCCTTTCTACCAATATCATATTATACCATCTCATTTATCTTAATTAATTAATGATTTCTACTTGGAGTGGCATGGTGTAATTAAATGACCTCAAGCAACTGGGTTCGTCTTTATGGATAACTATTTCTTTATTGACAGATTTTCTGCTTGCTTTTTCGGTCAGTTGGTTAAGTGGTATATATGCATAATTTTTCAATTTGGGATGTATAAGTAAAAGAAATCCATAATAAGATCGAATGTGACAATAGCAAGGTATGGGTCTGATGAACTCACTCGTATACACCTCTTTAAAATCTTCATTAGCCCATAGGGAGCTGCGATGGCTCAGTGAGTTAGACGCGTGCTCACTAACACGAAGGTCCAGGGTTCAATCCCGACATAGGTCGACATACCTTAGGATTTTTCAACAAGTTTCCCCATGTCGGTGATGTAGGTAAGGGGGGCTGACAAAGCGTTTAGTCGTCTGGATTAAATAGATTTCGGGGAAGGAATTGTTTGATTCTGTAGTAGTCCCTGACGTCATGGTACTGTGGCTCTGGCTTCATCTGAGAAACATTCTTCACTTTAAACTATCGTCACTTCTAGTCGATCTTTCTTGAGGGTAGTATGGCAATGGGTCGCTGAAATGAGGTGTATCTGATAATGATGGAGAAAATATTACGAAAATATTTAAAGCTCTTAATTCCCTTCAAATATTTGCTGATTTTTTTTTCTGAACTATACCTATTTATAATAATCATTTAGAGTCAGCTCAGTTACATGAGCTGCGTTCGAAACTTATGACCGCTATTCGTTATTCACAACCATACGAGACTAGTAATCACTATGGTGTGAGGGACTCTTGGGGAAGTAGAGAAAGCGAAGGCATTTCATTGTAAGTACATTTGTACCCTGTTTTATTCAAAATGTTATCGAATGTTAAACCACGTAATTTATATTGATTTAAACTGAACGGTTTGGCAGATTTCTAAACCATTTAATTAGAAACACCAGCGTCAACAGTTCACATCATAGTCCGAAACATCTGCCTGTATTCCAGCCACTGATAGATATTTTGACAGTTATCGGCTGGAGTTGAGTCACAAAACATAATATTAAATTACCTTTAAGATGACTGTATATTAGTGTTGGGCAGCATCGTCACTTTTGTTAGTATCACGTGACTTCGTGACCCTTGAGCTTTTGGCTGCGCACGCAGTTTTAAATGGCTAACGAGAGATCAGTTTAGTTTAAAAAAAAATAATGGAACTGCAAACGTGACATAAATGGTGTTGTGGGACTATGATGGTAAGACTGAAAAATATCCATCTTTCCTAATGCATTAGGGTTTGGCGGATCAGATTTAAATAAATAGGTTTAAAACATCCACACATTTGGAGGTGCGGCAAAAATCCCATAAAACAAGGCCTAATCTTTCTGTCTCTACACTGACCAACAACATTCAAAATTGATATAAGAGGCTGGAATAGAGGCAGGTGTTTCGGACTATTCACATCAAAACAATCAGCTTTCAGTCAATGATAGATTCCTGTACTAGCTGGAATCATTAAATTTCTTCAAGCAAGACCTGAATTCCTTTTGCACCAGCACAGCATAAAGATTTCAAACAATAAGGAATTTGTATTCACCAAACGATTTTATATCATTCGATAATTTTATGGGTTTTTTTGATACAGTTTATAATTTTGTATAAGGACATAGTTCACCATTTTCGGGGTTTAATCGCACCGTGGTCTCAGAAACGGGAAATGTCTAGCTGAACTAATAAGTAGTAGTGATCACAGCTTACCATCGAGGTTTTAGTCATTGTGAACCATTTAACGAATTGACATTGCTCTACTGCATCTACTGCGTCCGTTTTCCATTAATGCACGATTTTTAGTTCCGTTTTTTTAAGTCACAGGAATTTTAATAAGTTTTCATGGCTATGAATTTGTGTTTTCTCTTTTTAGGTCAAAGTAAAAACGAGTTCTCATATGGGAGAAAATATTTCATCAACAGTTCCAACCAGACATGGACTGAGGCTCAAAGACAATGTCAGGAATCTACTGGTAACCTAGCAACTGTTTACAGTTTATCTACTATAGGGAGTCTCAATCTATCGGGGTAAGTTCCGGTCTATTGAAATCTTGGAATGACGTCTAGGTCCTGGTGTTCTTTACCTGGCTGTATTGAAGCCAATCAGTGTGCAGTCGGGAGAAGATGTTCAGCTCTCATCCTATTCCCAACTGATAAAGGATCTGTAATACATGCTCGAAGCATTTCATCTCAAAAACTTTTTTGTCAGCCTTAACATCCCCAGCCCCTTTCCCCGAGACCATTGAATCCGAATTGAAACGCCAAACCGCTCTTTCACCGCAGTTATTTAAATTAAGAAAGTGTCCTCGAACTTGAGAAAGCTCGGAAAAGGGGAAGAAAGCAATGAGAATGAAATCGTGAAAGGTGAAAAAGTGACAAAAAATGCTGCACCGCGAAAAGACGAAAAGTTGAGAAGTCGAGAAAGCTGGGACAAGGGTGAGAAGACAAAAAAATATTGCTCCCGAATTCTCGCTATTCTCTCGCTTTTCTCACTTTCTCATTATCTCGCTTTTTTCTTTCCACTTCTCGCCTATTTCTTCGCCTTTCTCTTTTTTAGGCTTTCTCTTTTTTAGGCCAAACCCACCCTCGAGTTAAGAGAATCCGATAATGCCCGCCATACACAAAATATAATCAATGATAAGATAATAGTTTCAGTATTATTTTTAGAATGAATAGTTTTAAAATCGATTTGAATCCTAGATACTCTTTCTATAGAATACCATCCAATTAGTCAAATATATATTCCACTCTGCCTCAAAATTCTGGGCGTTTTAAAAACTATTAATCATATCCTGTGGTGATTACAATAGGTTTTTAAAAACAGAGACTGAACTGAGATGGTGTCTGATCTAACAACAGGGTATACCCGTTCAGTGGATTTTCTACGGGGGTGCAGGGGGCTGCAGGGGCTGCAGGGAGTCCCCCCCCCCCCCCCCCGGAAAAGAGGCTGGCCCGGGTTCCCCCCCCCCCCCCCCCCATCCCACTTTCAATTTTTTTGTATCCTTCCCAGTATTATTAAAATAATATAACTGTTTAATTTCTTTTTTCTGACTATTCTCGACTTCATTTTAATCTTACAAGTTTTCTGCCTCTGTCTCGCTCTTACAACCTTCTTTTTAACCAATCAAAGCGTAGCATGTAGAACGCGTTTCTCAATAACAATGGAAAAATGAAAAATTCTGACAACCTACCCAATTTATGCTCTATTACCCCTCAGTATATATTATGTATATGGTATGGGTCGTTTTAATCTGGCCACAATTAACAGAAAGAATTTCTTATCATTATTAAGAGCACAATAAAATACAGAACAGTAGGGTGTAAAACTCGTATTGATTTGATATCAGTTTTTCTGACCCTTGTAACTATGATATTATGTGTAAAAACAGTGGGTGTTTTAATTAGACGATGTAGTATTGGGCTATATTCAATAATTTATAACCAAAACAAAGCCTCACTAGATAATAACCCGAGTTTTATTGTCTTATTGGTTAATCATATATTCTCTACAACTTGATTACATTTTATATCAGACAAATTATTGCTAAAAACATACCGAATGAACATGAGTAAAAAAAATACGACAATTAAATCAGACCAAGCGGAGCTAAAAAAATAAATTATCGATTTAATATGATAAAAAAAATTAAAACATAAATCTGTGCCCGATACTTTCTCTTCGCTTCTTCAATTGAAAAGCAGGTAAGAGAGGCTGGCATAGAAAAAGCGTCTAGTCGTTCGAATGGGACAATAAACCAAGGCCCCGTGTGCTACAGGCTGTGCACGTTAAAGATTCCTCGACAGTTGGAAATCGAAAAAGAGCAGACTAATGCCACTGTCCTGGCAAAATTTTCCCCATTGCACCCTGCATGGCGTTGCCCGTTTTCGTTAGCCCACATCGTGCAGAAAAGTAGGACGTAAAACTCCATTCATTTCATTTCATTTCATTTCAATTGAAAAGCTGCACCGATAAATCCGCAGCAAGGACGCATGATAAGGAAATCACAGTGGCGTTTATGAATCCCTTGGACCCCTATAGAAACACGTACCCTAGGTTTAAAATGTACAATAACCTTTCCAAACTGCTTAGTTTACTAAATATTAACACCACAATAAAGTCTTTAAATAGCATTTAGTAATTGTGAGTACTATATATAGACACAGCTTTATAGAACAACAATCACTGGACAAAGTTTTATGCAACGCTTCGACGTGCTTCATTATGTGCCTGAGGACGACGGAGGAAACACGTCGAAACGTTGCATAAAACTTTAGCCAATGATTGCTGTTCCATAAAGCTGTGTAACAGTAGTTGTTAGTCCCCAGTTATTTGGGGAATATTTTGATATTCCCAGTAACCACCATCCTTCTGTAAAATTAACTTCAAATATTAGCGACAAACAGATTGATTTTCTAGTCACCACAGTTTTTAAAGATACCAATTTTCACGAAACCAATCAATTATAGATACTAAAACAAATTATGTTATATTGTTCAAACTAACTTCACAAACAATACTCTCTCACTATAGGTTAAACCTGCATGCCTGTGCCTGTGCTTTCGTAACATTGCTTAACCGCAATGTTACAACCTAAAATTCCTAATATCTGTGTGTATTTGCACATCGAATCGAATAATCCACCATGTAGATTCGATATAATGTAGAAATCTTTATTTTCCAGGGATTCGATGTTCTGGGTTGGCTTGCGTCAGCGGAGTCCCAACATTTGGACATGGACTGATGGGACAGAGAAAGACTGGGATAATTGGAATGGTGAACTACCAGTTATAACTGATATTGAAATGTCCTGTGTAGCTTCGGTTTTCAAGCACCCTAATAATTGGTTTCCATTAAACTGTTCCAGCAAACTTCCTTCACTTTGTGAAATCAAACAAGGTAAATAACTTTGATATTGAGTTAATTAGGTGAAATGTAAATACGAAATGAAGAAATGGTCTCTTGTCGTTTATACGCCATGGAAATTCATTTTCAAAGTCTATCAAAATCTAACCTGAAACTTAGGTGCGAAACCGTATACATACAAAACGAAACTACGTATGGTTCTTACATGAAAATAACACACACGAACGTAATTCTAAAAAAACATTGGTTAAGGGGCCGAGCAGGGGCCACAAAATTTTCAGTTGGTGCCGTCACCCACAATGAAGCGTTGTGATCATTCTACACAGTACGTTTAAAGGAAATACACTAAGTAATCTTATTACTCGTGTCGTGCCATCTTAACCTGTAGTCCCGAGGGTCTATATGAATTGATGCAGACATACCTTTCATTATGCAAAGAAATTACATGTATATCATTGCTGCCGTAGAGCTTTACATGATATGCATCTTATTTTTAGACAGGATAGTTTTATCCTTTGAACTATCCCATTAACAGTGATATATATTCTATAAGCTATTCCCTGTGATTTATTATTTATCAAAGATCTTGGTGTTCATGTTTCAGGCGGCTGTATTTACCAGGTGATATATGGAGCGAGTCTGATATCTCACAATAGGCAGCTTATAGAGCAAGTAAGCGTGGAGGACTGTAAAGAACACTGTAATTCCGCCACTGATTTCATCTGCCGAAGTTTTGAATATCGTCCGTCTGGACAATTCTGTCAACTGAGTGACGTCAGTAGAAATTTAAAGCCTGCCTCATTCATAGCATACGACCCAAGTTGGAATTACTATCAGAGAAATTGTAATACAGGTAATAACTGACAGACATTTAAACGTGCTATCGACAGTTATTGTCGTATGACTATTTACACTGTAAGATGTCATCCAGTAAATTCATTGACAAATTTACTTGCAGCAAAATTGCCAGTCATTTTTATGTTGTTAAATTTTGTACAGCAAATATTATTTAAAATAGATTGTAAGAAAATGCAAAAATGACGAACTTAAGGTGTAATAGATTTGTTATATATTATTCTAGGTACAATATTGAACACAAGTTCTGTGACGTCAAGTAGTATATTACCAACCCCATCATCTATTTATAGTAGCATAGACGATACAAGTTCCTTCTTCCTTTCATCTCAGTATACCTCATCATCATATGACGTCACTTCTATGTATGACGTAACCTCAATATATGACGTCACTTCATCTCCTGAATTCATATCGTCATCTTTTGACGTCATTTCTTCGTCATTTGACGTCATCACCTCAACGAATATAATATCATCTTCCGGTAAGTTATACCTTTGAAAAAAATAGTTCCCGCTATATTTTTCGCAATTTCATTCTTGTGCAACATAGATCGGGCGTTGCAGAGATCATTAGTTACGGTTAATTTTGATGACTTTTATTGTTCGCATAGAGGAAATTTTATTCTAATTTCCGGAAGAAAAGTAGATTTAAACACTGAATTTTATTTTGAATCTTGTGTTTTTCTCGTTTAGAATGGAATAACATTTTAACAATATGTACAGAAATAGAATTATCATCGAAACCACCCAATGAATCGTACGTACCAGAAGAAGTAAGAGAACTTCAAGAACTGGAAACAGTTTATAAAGAAAGGAAATCGATCTTAAAGAAAACCAGCGTTTCGGATCCGCGACCTTCTTCAACGTATGTTGGATCAACGGCTGTGATCGTTGCGTTTTCACTCGTAGGTTTAATAGTGTTAGTTGACATTATCACATTCCCCACTCATTTGAGAACAGTTCGGAGACATAATGACCTCGCAAACAGACGCCGGAGTCGTAAAAAGCGGGAGAAAAAGCTGAAAAAAGAGTTAGAAAAATTAGAATCTAGTTCCTTAGTGATGAGGCCGGGTGTTAGTGGGAACTCTTCCGTTCAGAATGGTGGTAACGGAATTTTAGCGTCCAGACGAAACTTGATCAATTCTATTCAGTCAGAGCACATTATAGAAGCAGACATTCAGGGGGCGCAACTCAGCATGGAGGACAGTGGTTTTGTCGGTTGGGATGACATCGAACTTTATGTAGCAGACAATTCAAAAAATAGTACTAATTGTGATAATCCGTCGGGTTCTGCTATAGTAACGTCAGAAGAATCAGATATAACAAGGGGAGATAATTGGACGTTAAGACAATATCAAAGAGATTCTACCAAGTCATTAAGTTATATTTATGATGGAAATGGTCTAATATCCACTAAGTTGTAAATGGATTATTTAAAAGCTTGTAATTGTTCAATAAGAGAAATATATATTTACTGGTTTATATTAATATATATTATTATGAAGTATTTAAAGAGCCATAGCACAAGATGGATTTTTCCGTTTATATTTTTAAAGAGACTTTATTCAATGTGCAAAATATTTTATTGATTTACACCCAGCAGAGCTTACAGCACCACTGGCAAAAGTGTTTAAACCTGAAAGAGGACCGTGTAGAGAAATACATGAAAACAATGTACCTGGCTTAGAACTTTTCAGGCAGCCGTCGTATTAACTATGTATATACTAGTGCTGTGTAGCGCCAATCATGCCACGATACGATACGTATCGCGATACAGGGATCACGATACGATATGGGGTAAAAATTAACAATTTTTCCTCTAAGTTTCAATATATATCAATTTATAACTGTAGTTGATGAGAGTGGTTAACGTCCACTGTCGTATAGTTTCCAACAATTTCAGTCAAGTGTGCGAAAAGAAATTGTGATCCATTCACCAACTTATAAAAATCCCCACTCTTTAATGGAATGAGGGTTATCGTCAGGTATCGATACGCAGTACGAAATGCGTATCGTGACATGTATCGCGATACATCGTGCCAGCACTTGATATACATTAGTTTATTCCGTCTCCTAGTTATATTTTGTATATTTTGGTGACAATGACAACAGATTTGATCTGCCTGGGTTTTCTGGTGCCCTAGACTCATTGATAAAGGGTTCATCAACAAACTTGACAAAAACTGGGTCTTGTGAAATTCGACAGTTCTACTTTAACTTTATAACTTTACAAATTTCATACATGGGATGATTCTAAGAATTCAAAAAGGCCGCTAATTGCCTCCATAGAAAGTTTCCTAATTGACAATATGTTTAATGGTGTTATTACGTACGTGCATTATTCAATTATGTCTTATATTTTTTTCATTAGCCGTTCTGCAATTCTTTTCAAATGCAATTTTCAGTTCTATATTATTAATTGGAAGTCTTAATGAAATGATCAGTGTAACATTATAAAATATTAAACACTAAAGGGATTGTAAAGAGGTTTTCGATAGCATCAATCTGCACCATTATAATTTTCAATCAAACGTCTGATGCAGATCAAATCTCTCAGTGCCCCTGTTACACACAAAAATTTTAAAAACCTCTTTACAGTCACTTTAAGAGATTCAAAACTCTCTTTGTATTCGTGAATACATTATAAAATACAATGAAAACAAATTATATTGATATTTTATACGATGAGCTTAATGTTAAAATTCGAAACTATTAGATATTTTTAGAGATAGAGGGTGTGGTTTAAACGATGGTGGAGTTGAATAATCAGTATAAGTTGTATGTTAGCTACATCTCGTGTGTTATTAAATGTGGTGATGCTACAGGCTGTTAATGATCCCTTGCCAGGAAATATCATGTCATTTATCTTTCAAAATTTCCACCAAAACATCATCACTGGACATACAATGCTCTGACCCACTGTCTGAATGTCTTGATTGACTCATTAATGGTTTTGGGTCCCGTCCCTAACGCTAAGAATTTGTTACTTACGATTTTTGTGGAAGGGGGACCAAAATTTAAGTAATGTGGTCAAAATTCTAAAAAAATCTTACTACTCTTAGGTTTGTGTCTGGCCCTTAATCTTATAATCCTCAGGGGACGTCATCCCATTAAGTTTTTACTCCAGAATGCGGTTTCAAATATATAGTCTAGCTTAATGGTCGTCGACTGAAATGAGCACATTTGTATATACGATTGGCGCCCCTCTGCCAGGAAACGTCTTTTTCATCGAGATTGTTGTGGAGTTAACTTCAGTGAACACTACTAGGCGCAAGTTATGAGTGATGCGTTTTGTCTTGCATTGTGGTATATAGGGTCTACGCCTTTGTCTGTATGATCACTTCCGTCTTCATTAGCCCTCATGGTGCAGGAAATAGGACGTAAATCTCCATTCTTTTCGTATAAATAATCACTCTCTGATTGCCAAAATCCACAGTGCGAAAAGTAGTGTGCAACGTTTCCTTTTATTGCAAATAGTTAGTCTAGCTCACTGGTTGATAAACTTTCCAAGTCTTTAAGGCACGAGTTGAGTCCCTTATGTCTTGTCTATTTCTTGTAACTCTAAGAATAAATAGACTTTCGAGGGGGTTAAAATATGACACAGATCCTCAGATCATGCTTTGATATTAATTAACTGTGGTCTGTATGTATATTGAATTTATTACAAAATATAGTTGTCTCCCTTAGACCATAAGTTGCCTAGTAGTCTTGGTTGACATACAAAGCTATATAAAATATAACCCAATCCCAAACTTGAAAAAATCAAGTTGCCATTTCATTCCGTTGTCTCAAAAACAACGTACACCATATTTGACGACAATCAAAAGAAATTTAAATTCACTTCGGGAATTAAATGACAAAAGTTTGCCGCGTCGAGAAAATTTTGTGTACGTCTGGATACTAAAGAATAAAGGAGGAACCGGCGTCTATCCACTGCGCATCTGACTCGGCGCATCGTACTGGACTGTACTCAAGTGTGAAAATAATCGAGTGAAATTGGAGAATTTCTGATAAATCTGTGATAATAACTTGACACCCTTAGATTTCTCCACATCTGCATTAATCAGGTAAGATTTAAATGCTTTTTATATTCCATAACACGTACATTTCACGTTATCACCTAATAAACATTGTTATCACGGCCGGCACGCGTATATTTACAACTTTTAAAACACCGGACCTTTTTTGGAAGAGGCTTGCCTCGTCCAGTTGATTATATTTCATGTAAACATGTATAATGGACCTGGAACTTTTGAAATTGTTGTTTGTTGTGGTCAGTATCTCGCATATTTACAACAATGTGCAAGATAATAGTACAATGTTGTATAATATAATAAACCCTATGTATATCATGGTGAATAACGACCAACTCACTCTATATAATGATTCATCTAAGGAATATGTAACCGGTGTACAAATACAATATACACTATAGTTGTAAATCAGTTGAAATATTTCCTTGTTCATAGTCTTCTGATGTATGGGAATGTATGCTTTTTAAAACTTTGAAGTTTTTTTTTAACTTTTGCTGCTAGATAACTCAAAGAACGTGTTCATAAATGAAATAATTCTTAGTTTAAGAATTTGTAGTAAGTGTGGAAATTTATATTGAATAATACCATACTTGACATAATATTGATCAAAAGATTTTTGTTGGTTGGTAGATGACAAGTTTCCAGCTTCCAGCAGATGCTGATATCGTAAACTAGGTAGTTGTTGGTAGTCGTAGTAGTTGGATAGGTTCAAATTAGATGATTCTGTGATTTTTGTGATATGGGCTCTGCTTTATATTGAAAAACTGGCATTATTAAGAGGTGAACATCTGCAGCTCCGGGTAACACCCTCTAGGGATGTCAGTCAACTTCCTAATCTAATCTTACCTGATTAACCTGATACTAATCTCAACTCGTTATCCTGATTAAAATATTAATTATCCTGATTGATTAACTCCAAATTCAATTTTTTACCTAAAATCATCCGATTTACCCAAATGTTTTCAAAGACCAATGACATGCAATTGAAAATTTTATTTTGAAAAATTAAACCACATTTTTATCACGCTGCATAACAGAAAGACTGACTACGTGGTGGAGAAAGTGAAAGCAGGACGTTCAGATGAGAGAGGATGTCCATGGCTTATCTCACTCTGTAATGAACCTATATACGAATCTTAATTCACTAACTCTCTAACTGAAAACGCAGGGTTTATATTATTACAGTGTAATCCAGGGAGGCTATGATAGGATAATTCATAATATGATCATAAAAGGTATAGAAAAATCTTTACAATCCCTTGGAGTTGGAGACTTTCTGGCAAGAAACTCAGGGTTTATATTGTATTCGAGCAATAATATACGAGAATATTTTGTAATATGATCAATATCTCACTGGAAGATCAGAATAGTTTAAAACCAGATGTAGGGTCTGGTTGTTATTCCTTAATTAATTCTACTTAATTACACTCATGTTACCCAGGGATATTCAATTGATCAAATGGTGTACTGCTCAAGGTATTAATACAGTAGAGAGCTAACTCAGCAGCGAGATAAATTGTAGTTTTTGTAGCAATTTGGTTGTCGTCTGCTGAGCTGTTATTGTCAGATATTGAGTACCAGTATATGCCAATTCTTTTTTTTCTGGTTGCCAGCTGCACAACCAATTTAAGGATTTAGGTCATTCAACAGAATGGGAAGTGGGCAAAATCTAATTTGAACAAAGGAAGTTGTTTAGTTCTGATATTGGGCAAGAAACCATGGTCCTTACACAGCCCTACATAAATGTTTTCATGTTTAAAAAGTTGACTTGATCAATTTTTTTATCTGTCGACATCTGATTGATAAATGTTTTCTTTCTGTTTTTTTAATCTAGTAACATAAAACTTGTTAGTCTGAAACTTCTAAGCAAATTCACTTCTTCAATGAGAGAAATTCCTGCAAAAATTGCCCATTGACTGAAAAACGACAGACAGTCTTTACAATTTTTTCAATGCCCATAATTATTTTAAAAGGTTTTCAGCTATTACAAACACTCAACTTGTCTAGATAACTAGATAGAGAGAGAAAAATAGGTTGGATTGAAATTTGAATATGATGATTTTGTCTGATTGACTAGGGAAGTGTCAGACATCATTATTGTCTATTATCATATTATCTATATTTCTCTGACTTTATAACTTCAAGGTATCTGGTCTTTGAATTATCTATACTTCTGACTTATATTGATGTAGAAAATACAAAATTTTTGACTTTATCACTTCAAGATATTTTTTTTATTGAATTTTTTATATTTCTGACTTGTATTTATAAATTCAAGGGATCAAGTTGTCAAGTTTTTTTTTATACTTTTGACTTATATTTATAACTTTGTTAGATGTAGAAAATACAGAATTTGAAATTTTAAAGGTATACTGAGTTGAAAAGCCTGGTCTGGTCATGAACTTAAACATTGTGAGTTAGTGCTTTTAAGAAGTGAGCATGCCTTACCATGTCATAAAGCACAAAAACTGTAAATATTCAGACCACAATGGAAACATCCCTTTGCCTTTCACTTTATCACTATGTTTTTGTGGATGACAGGGAGAATTCTGGATTGTATCATAACCAGTAGTTGTATAAAACATTAACCAGTAATTGTTGTTCCATAAACCTGTGTCTATATATTTTACTTATAAATATTGCTAAATCATTCAGCAATCCTCAGCAGTTGTTTTTTTTAAAGACTTCATGCCTTTACTTAAAGTGATACTATGTCTTAGTATAAAATGTAAGAATTTTAAACTTGGCCAATATGAGCATAAATTCATCAGTAGATATACCTGGTGTCATAAATAACATAACAGAATCCTTATATAATCTGATAAATCCAAAAAAACTTAGTAATTATCCATAAAAATGCAATTAACTATTGAAAAATACTTAATATCAAGATTAAGCGTTTTTCAATAATTACTTAGTTTTATGAATTTTCCAATTTTCCAGATTTTACAGGGATTCTGTTGTAACTTTATAACACCAGGTACGTTAACTGATGAATCTATACTCATATTGACCATTTCGAGAACTTAAATTTTATGTTCATTCTAAGCGGTAGTATCACTTTAAAAATCAAGACAGATGAGTAAGGACTTGATGATCAATAGTATTGTAAATTTTGAAAGAAATTGGTCTGGAAGTTTCTATATGGTTTGAACAGAACACTTTCGATAATTTAAAATTGTCCTTTCACCACATGTAAAAATTGATGTTATACTGCCTAAAATGTCTGGGATATGAGATTAATTTGAGTTATATATGTCTTTTTTGACGTAGGATGAAATGAAAAGTTGAGAAGATGATTTTGATTCTTATTTGGATGAGATTATAAATCATTGATATAAATTGGAAATTTTTTAAGTCTGTAGCTTTTCCATTTAACCCCTGTTGCATGTTAAATATCCCATAACAGTTGGAAATCCAAAAAAAAAATGTAAACGTTGTTGCTTTGTGTTCACAGACTTTCTTTCAAGGACTCTGATTGGCTGTATTCGCTAGTGTACAGTCAGATCACTTCATTTACAAACTCCCGTGATACAAGAAAGGTGGCTATTGCAGTCAAGTTATAAGACACAGTTCCTGATAGCTTGACATTGTGAAAATGTACAGAATGTAAATACAACTCAGTAAGAGTTTGTAAGGTTAAAGGTCACCAGATCAAGAGGTCTGTTATTGTCATAAACTATTAATGATATCTATCTAAAATACACTAAACACACCTAGTTTTACATGCTGTTAGAGTGGTATCTTCACTTTTTATGGTCAGTTAGAGATAAAATCAAGTGTTATGTCCTAATTTTCTTGACCTGCTTTGCTTAAGAAGTTGTCTCATGCCATCTGTGTGCAATGATGGGTGTGTATTAGTCTAGGTATTGACACAGGTTGGTTATATACTAGCCCCACAAATCTGGCCTCACCAGTTCCTTGGATATACTGTTAAGATATCAGCACGTTCAGGGCCAGACATAAAAAAATAAAACTTTTGTGTGGCTGGTTTTTGAGAATTTTGGTACCTATGTGTAAACGAAACTGGGCCCAGCGTAGGCAATAGGTATAGGAGACAGTGGGTAAGGGGAGTGTTAAATTAACAGACGTTTTAAAATAAATGTCTCACTAAAGCTTCCCTAGTGTTTGCATTAACCCTTCTGCCCCCAATGGACGAAACAAGTTGTGTGGAGGAAAATATCATTTATTATAGATAACAATAGATGATGATATAATATAAATACTAAGGATGTTGGGCTTAACAGCCATAGAAATCAGCCAAACGAATTGATATACACTCTAATGTTCTCGGCCCAATAACCCCTTCACACATTAACGACAAACTTAATAGTAACATAAACAGCCAAGCTAGAATTATTCATTCAGTATACTATAATAGTATTTTAGTTTTTCTAGCTCTATGCTGACAGACATTTGTGGAGGAGAAAATGTTGCAATAAAACCTAAAAAATACATGCCATCCAACTAGTATAATATTTTATAGTGAAAAACTAGAATTATTTATTCATTTAGTATATGATAGTATTTTAGTTTTTCTGGCTCTATGCTGATAGACATCTGTGAAAGAAAAACAACTTTCAATCAAACATCCCAATAATAGCCTATAAAGTGAACATATTGTAAAACTTGCCAGCCTGCTAGTCTAACATACAGTATTTCAGGATATTATTTATATATAGTTTTTCTGGCTCTGCACTGACAGACATCTGTTGAAAGAAAAACAACTTTCGAACTAACGTCCCAAAATAAAGTGAATATATTGTAAAACTTGCCGGCCGGCTAGTATAATATAGTGAGAAGCTTGTATTATCTCATTCAGTATACTAGGATAGCTATAGACAGCTCGCTCTAGGACTATATGATATTAATATATCTATACAGGACTATCTAGTTATAGTGGATTCATTGTATCGGCCAGCTAGAATTATATGTAAGTTTAATCTTTAATCTTTCAAATCTCTCCAACATTTTAAACAACCAATGAGCTCAAATTTAAAAAATGTTAGGATATTTCACTTGCTATTTGAAAGAATTGGAGAATTAGCACTACATTGATTATGAAGCTCTGAATTAAAATGTTATTTTTTTTAGGGAAAACAAATGACAAAAAACAATAATTTTTTAGAATTCTGATGTTTTTATAGATTGAACAATCAGTTTCTTTTTTATATCATGATTTTTCAGTCTGTGTTTACGATCACTCAAATAAACATTGTTTGAAATTTGTTGAATGCAGCTGTCTGATAAAATTTCCCTCATTGCACACTGCATACCCACTACTGCTTAGAACGGCTTCATTACATGTAGTTACATACAGGTTGATCTTGATTGTGATTTAAGGCCAAGCCCATCCCATTACCCCTCCTCCCTCCCCTACCCCCCACTTTCAAATTCTAATCTTTGTACATAGTGAAAGAATTGCCTGAGAGCTCTCTTAACATTCTGTGGACCCTACTGGGCCCCTTCACCTAATGATAAACACCACTGTATCTAATAACATGTAGAAAATAATCTAATGAAACTAATGAAGACAAGTTTTCAAGTTAAAACTGTCTGACATGTAGGATATGTAAGAATGTATTGTTGTTTTTATAATTTATGTCTTTTATGGTCCACTTATAGGAGGGATGGGTGAAAAGTTTTGATTCCTTAAAGAAATGTTGTTGTAATATTAGCGTTACTTGAAAGAGACAACGGTTTTAAAAAGTTTGATACATTCTCGCTGAATAATTGTTGGACCAGAAGTCAGATTTCTAATCGTTAAAACGCTTAAAAAGAAGTTTTCATACAAATTGCAGATATCATTTAAAAACTTTTCCATGCTCCCTCATATAACTAAAAGCTGACAGAGCAGGTTTACAAGTGAAATATCTAGTAATAAACCAAGCATAACATATTACACTAGAAATAAACAGGATATCATAGTCTACTAGCTTTCACATCATTCATGATTACACAGTACATTTCTATCCCATAATTCAGATATAATCCTTACACTAGGACCTAGGGTCCAATTTCTTGAGAAAACTTGAAATTATCAAATTAAAAATAACATCTATTGTGTGGAGAAATATGACAAGATCTCTGAGTTTGAATGAAAGACACATGCTTCAGAACCAGTCATTTGAATTTTGCTTTGATTGAATATTAGGCCTATTACATTTTAACCTCCATTTGCATTATTCAGATTTCTGTTCTCAAAGTCTAGTTTTTTCAGACTAGAACTAATTTCAGACCGTCAGATTTGATTTGTCACCCTTTGGAGTGTTCAGATTGCTGATGATGATTATGTGGCATTTGATATCCCTGTGGAAACATCTGTATGATATCTAAAATCATTTAATAGAGTCCACATAGAGTCCACAAGGAATAGCTGAGAAGTTTTGAACTGGAAAGAGATTGAGGTTCAGAATTTACTCAAACCTAAATTTTGTTGTCAATGGTAGCAGATTTCTGAAAATTCAAACCTTTGGTCCCTTATTGACTGATAGACAACTTGCAATCTTGCAATAACTAATTTGCAAAGGATATCATCGCTGAAT
>NW_008709540.1:926961-1005320 GCF_000327385.1 Lottia gigantea
ACCTTTTACTTCTTGAAATTGATCACATGAAATAAATATACTGATATAGATATTAATGTTGTCTGAAGAATTTGTGTGATATTTGAAATCAGTCTAGAGAGTCCACAAGGCTAAATGAAGATACTAATTTGTAAGGTTTCCGTCTGAAGATGTTTGTCTAATGTATCTATGATGTCATAGTGATCTGGTAAATGTCACGGTCTCTCATTCTTTTGTGATTCATTTTAACTCAATGTTAATTCTCTGTTTAAACAACAATAGTGTTCTCTATGGTATCCTGCTGTTAGACTGGGCATCCTTTATTTCATGTTTTCCAGGCTATTTGAAGAGATCAGAGACCATTGTTAGCTAATCTGTAGGTCAGGGCAAGGTTCTCTAAGTATGTCGAGATTAGTGCTGGGTTTATTATCGATTATCAAATTTCATATTCGATTATATGTTAAAGTTACATCTTCTCCACTGTACCTATTAACAAGTAGTTATCTTTCTACATAGTTTCCCTTCAGCACATAACATACCCACAATAAACTATAATAACCGAGTAAGAATATACTTCTATGATACAAAAATAACCCATGAAATTAAGAATTTTGGCATGTTTTTAATTTCGTATTTACAGGCTTTCTCCATCGATTATTGATGGGTAGTTTGCCATATTAGTAATCTATACCCAGCTGTAGTAATGATAGAACATTTAGGTTTTTTAACATGATCTCTCTGATTGGAGTTGATGTGGAAAACAGCATGAAATTATATATAGAAAAACTTCTTAACAAGAAAATTAAAATATGAAGAAAAAATGTTATTAAATTAAGATGCAAGTGTACAAAAAAATACATGTACGGTAGTCATATTCATTTCTTGGCTTCTAGTTTCTTTATGACTTGCTTAAAAATTTCTCCTGTTTAAAGGGACAGTTACCATTTTTTTTTTGACCAATCATGCGTAAATCTCAGAAACTGGAATTTTTTTAGCTGAACCAATCAGTTATATTGTTCACAGCTCACTGTTAAAATTTTAGCCTTCAATTCCTTGTGTGTCCAGAATTATCTGTGTTTGAATGTTAAAATGATGACTCGTCATTTTAAGATACTATGTCATATATAGAAAAGACATATATAGAAATAGTGTGTAAAATTCCTAGTTTGAAGTATTTTTAAAGTACATTTTTTTGTACATTTTTAGTACTTCTGAAGACTATTTACATATATTCATGACTCAAATCAACACCCCAAAATGGCGCGTCTGTCCCTTTAAGCCACCAGAAATACAGCCAAATTCAAATATAAGTCTATTTTGTTCCAGATACATTACAATATTATTTTACCTGTTGACAAAATAATTAACAATGAATAAAACCATTATATCACGGCCTGCTGTTTATAGTTAAAGCTGTATGGTGGCTGAAAGGGATGGCTAGATATTTAATGGGCTGTTTTCAAGTCCACTTGAAAAGACGGGGGGACTACATGCTGAGTTGGACAGAATTCATACCTTGATATTCTAGGGTGACTTGATGGATAGATACATACACTTCAGCTTATCTCAGCCTTGAAGGTGTAAAAAAATTGTAATAAAATTTCGAATAAATTTACATATATTAAGAGCTGCATGGTTTAAATTACATTGTTATCAAGCCATCAAAGAGCTAAGACTCTTCTTCATTTCTTCAAAGGTCCAAATCTACAGTTTTCAGGGAGCTGCGGTGGTTTAGAAGGTCCAGGGTATAGAATGAGATAATGCCTTCAGATGTTTCAACCAGGTTTCCCTTTATCAAGGATACAGGTTGGAGAAGCTGTAATGGTGTCTAGTTATCGGATGGAACCGAGACCCTGAGGATCCAATGATAGTTGGAAATTGGAAAATACAAGGCTAATGGCACTGTCCTGGTAAAAAGTTTTCCTCGTTGCACACTGAATGGCATTGCACAATCAGGTTCGGTAAAGTAGGAAACAAAACTTCAAGACTTTATTATTCAGCATGGTTTCCTATAGTCAGAGTGGCTAAAATGGAAAGGGCCATTTCACTAGCATATAATAATTGCCTCAACTCTGTACACTTACACCAGCTATCTTAGTTTATCTCTACAAACAGAATAGAGGCACTCAACCATAGATCCTATACATATATTATATTATGGTCATAGTTAACATGCTTTATTCAAAATATTAGAAATTTAATATGATGACTCAGTTTTTTTGATGGATTATGATTCAGATATCTAACTGATTAAGCATAGTAATGACTAGGAAATATTATTGTGTGCTGTTTATATACCCATGATTCCACTGTGGAGCAATGGTGGCTATTAGCAATGATGTAATGAAAAAATAAATGTAATTGTAGTGTAATTCATTATGGAAATTTTGCCAGGACAACAGCATAAGCCTACTCTGTCAAACTGTCTAGGGATCTTTTATGTGCACAGCCTGTAGCACATGGGGCCTCAGTTTATTTTCCCATCTGAAT
This sequence comes from Lottia gigantea, assembly GCF_000327385.1. Lineage (NCBI taxonomy): Eukaryota > Metazoa > Mollusca > Gastropoda > Lottiidae > Lottia > Lottia gigantea. The sequence continues at coordinate 929,431 of NW_008709540.1, forward strand.
TACTAGACACATGTCAGTCCCTTCAATCTGCATCATTGACAAGGGGAAACTGGATTGACTCGACCTATGCCAGGATTGAACCCTGGAATCAGGTTAGCGAGCAAGCGTCTAAATCACTGAGCCACTGCTGAATCAAATATCAAAGTTAGTAAGAGATAGAAGGGACAACAGGAAACAGGAAACTGTTTGGTGTATAATTTATTTAATATTAACCTCACTGATACCATCACAAGTAATTGACATGGTCTTTGTTTTAAAGGTTGCCAATCTTGAAATTTATTATGTAAAAAACTTAGGAAATAGATGGGTTTTTTTAAAAAGCAATTTTATTTACTTATAATATAGCTCAATAATTAGGATTTATATCTCTTGACATCTAGTGCCATCAAAGGTCACCCTTTTTCCTTCCCCACCCCCTCTAGAATCCCCCCTTCCAGGCACTACCCTGAATAGTGGGAGTGGAGTAGGTCAGTCAGTAGGTAGTTAGTTTATCATTGACTATGCATCATTTCCACATCCCCGTCCCCATCCCCATAACAGCATCATCATTCCAGCCCTCAAGCCCCTACCCTCAATAGTAGCAGTAGAGTGAAGTAGGTCAATCGGTAGGGAGTTAGTTTGATCATTGACCATGCATCCTTTCCCTTTTGCTTCCCCCATTCTATCCCTCCAGCTAGTACCCTCAATAATGGCAGTGAAACTAAATTGATAGAGGGATTTTTACCTGCTAGGCAACTAAGTGCTGTGGGTTTGAATCCTCTTTAAGGTAAGATGCCATAGCCATTTGACATGACCCATCTCCTAAATAGTGACCTTCTAGTCTCATCTAACAACAGTAAAGTAAACATATGACTAAACTAACCATATTTCTGTAACATAAAAAACATGTTTGTCTTTGTTAAAAATAGTACTATCAATCTAAAACACATTTTACAAGTCTTCTAAATATATAGCTGGTACTTCCTCACCTTGTGACCTCTAGCTAGGAGGTCAAGGTTATTGTTAAATCACCTGTGTATGACAAGAAAGAGTAATATTTATTATTCTAGGCTGGTGTATTTACTGTATCAAGGATGAAGAGATACCAATGTTTTTGTTTCTGATTCATATTCTAAATATTTTGATGTTTTGTTGGTTTATTACAAGAAGATACTTGAGTTTATGTTTCTGCTGATTATTGTAAATTCTTCTATTATTAATGTTCTCTTCTTCTAAGATAAAATGTATTAGAGCCAAAATTTTCTATTCATTGGTAAAATCGTAAGTTACTTTAGCTGTTTGACTATTTTGTTGGAAAGATAGATAAAGTGGTGATATTTGGATGTTTTGTTTGTTTTATTGGGTTTTTTTCATGTTATATCAATATTGTCTAAAAGAAAGGTGTTGTAGGGCCAAATTTTTTCATTTTATGTAAAAATATTAGATAAGTTGGTAAAGTTTTAATGAGTTTGCGAATTTATTACAAATGTTAGATTCTTCTCAAGTGTATATCAGAATTGTCCAAAAAAAATCAGGTGATGTAAGGCCAAATTTTATATTTATTACTAGAGATTATTAGTTGGTATAAATTTCATAATTTAGACTCCTTCATTGAAATATTTAGAATGATTTTACAATATGATAAAAATTGATATAAGAGAAATACATTTTACACAATTTCTTTTTTTTTTTTTTGGTGCACACTCCATCTTTAATATTATAGAATTTCAATATACAAAATAAAACTTTCTTCAGATCATTAGTAATAAAATAGAAGGAATTGTGAGTTGTGTTTAATTCACTATAAATATGATGAGATTATAGAGAGATTGAAAACGAATTACCCGGCCATCTGGTGGCCATATTGTTAGATAAAACTACTCTACCGTTGATGAGGTGTGGAAGGACATGATACAAGAACAAGTGATTTGGTTTACACTGTGTAATAATACGTGATATCTAAGGCTAGTATCAAACACTGCAACTGTTAGGTGGTCATGGTAGAATCAAATCAACCTTTTCAACTCCTGTTATGATATGTTACTTCATGCAGGGTGCTATGAGGCTGGGTGAAATGATTGATTATGTCGCTAGGAATTTATGATTTCGATTATCGATTATCACAAGTTTACTAAGCATTACCTCCCTGATCGTGAAATAAAAATATAATTCAGCCTTCCAAGTTCAAACTATTTGGGGTTTCTGCCGCACCTGAATGTAAGATTATCTAATGAGGTATTAACTAATTAGTACTATATTGATAATTAGGTCTAGTGATTAGGTCTGGTAATTAGGTCTAGTAATTAGTTTGATGTTATGAAGTGTAGTAATCCTAGAATCAGTGTAGTAAGAAATCTGTGAGATCCAATATATAATATTTTGTCTACAGGACAGGTAAATACTTACCATCTGTTTTAGTGGCACTGTTCAGGAATGCTTAGACCTAGTCATGAGATTTGGATTTGGAAGTGAGCGAGATATTTTATAAATTTTTCTGAAAATTACCAAAGTTTTGCGTAAATATTTTAACTGAAAACATATTGATCGAATGCCAATCCTTGCTTGTTATGCTTATGGTTTTATGCTTTATCTACAACTGTCTGTCAGCACATTTGTAGCAGGATATCGAAGTCGGGTTGATTTCTTTTGATACGTTTATTAAGTACATAATTCTTTAACGGTTAATACCAGATGTAATTACAGTCTGGATAATAAAACAATAGAAGTAGTCTAGATTTATTGGTCTATTATAATAATGAGATTCAGTGTAAATGAGTTTTATAAGCCTCATTTCCATTTTATCAGTTGATAATGAAAGTGAATGACCTGGTTCTCACCTTCTTACAATATCAGTAGTAACCTTTGGGGTCCTTTCAGTCTCTATGATATTTTATATGACCTTCAACTAAGTGTAAACCTTGCCTCAATAGAGTTTTGATGGGTAGAATTAAGGCCATCTTTGGTATTTGATGTCATATGTCCTTGACCTTCACGAAGGGGATTCAAATTTGAAAAGGAGAAATAAGTTTAGGTTTGGTATTTTGTATTTTTGTTTGTTGTTGCATTTTGTCAAGATCTTGTCTTGAAAGGGATTCCAACAACATGAAAACTAAATCCTTGTTCTGTATTCCACTTGACCTTGAACTTTGTAAAGATCCTTCCATATCAAGTGTGAAAATATAAAATATCTTAATCTATGAATAGGTACTAGAACTTGCCACAGACGTAGATATTCCATGGGAAAGCACTGGCTGTTCTACTGGAACTTTGGAATTCAATACCATCCAGCCTTAATCAAATAATTTAACCCGACTAGTCTTCCATTTGGCCTTTGAGCTTCAATTCAAATTTTAAGTCTGGCAGCGAATAGATGTTGGAAATTATTCACTTTGGCTATATTCCATGTAAAAGATATCAGGCAATAATAATTTGGGCCTCAAAAGGCAACATGAAAAATCAATTCATTCAAATATATTCATACTCTAGATCTATTGGAGTATAAAGGAGATCAGAGTAATGTTATTTCTACCAGTTTGACAGTAAAATGATAAGATTTCATCACCAGATGAGACAATTAGCTTTAATCGGAAACCTAATAGGTCTGTCTGGATTGGTCGGAGATCTTGGGACGTCTCGTCTCTCTTTTATCAATTGTTTCTGTTTTTGTGTCTGAAAGTCAGTTTCTGCACCTGCCATTTGCAGATCTCAGAAAGGTGAGGTGTCTCTCAGTGGCAAGGCCCAAAGGTCAAAAGCTTCTTTAGGTTGGTGTTTGGGGGTTGCCGAAAAGCCAAGAGATTTCTGATGGTCTGAAATGAATTTTGAACATTTAGAGGGCTGATTTTTTTTTTACTTCACTTCCATCACTTTGTTCGAAAACTAGACGGAACAATACCTGGACGTGAGATACACTTTTCGTTCATTTGGCGAAAACAATTTAATCCATCAAATCTTGATATCTTTATTGACCATGGGACCTTCGACCATTTCAAAATGTCGTCCTACGATCTGAAATATCAGATGGCTTGATAAATCAATGGACTAATCACAAAATTACAAACCAGTTCTAATTGGTTTTATCCGGATTTGACGTCTGGTCAGTTTCCGATTATTGATCGGCCAATCAAATGTCATGCAATAATGGCGTCAATGATCAGGATGGTTGGCCAATGGTGACAGGGGTTGAAGGTCAGTCGACAGTTTGCCTAAATTACTTTCAGTGGCAAAAATGTGCACTTGTTCAAACTAGAGCAGTTAGTTGCCCAGCAGAAGACAATCAATACAAGGTTATTCTACTGCCACTGGTTTACTAATTCTTGGTGCAAATTTGCCTTGACAAACTACCTTTTGATTAAGTTTTCTTATCTAGATTGTCAGCTCAGCATGAAATGTAGAAAGTAATAAATACTCTAGAAGAATCCATCCATAAAATTGTTCTATTTATTCACATTACAATTGAAAATATTCTAGAAAATTGTTTTTTGTATTACAATCATAGATATTCTAGATCTTGTATCTGATAATAATTACAGGTGTAATGTTGATATTGTTTACTAGTTTCTGATGAGTTTATAATGAATTATTATTCAGACAATGTGATTAACCTTTTACTTATTTTCAATCTTTTTCTAGAGAATTCAGTATTTCTTTCATCATAATGTACAATTAGTATGGGAAAAACAGTGAGGGAATTAACCTCATTCTTATATCTGGTATCACCAGTGAATCAGTGGGTAGGCTTTATAATCATCTTCAAACACCTTAGTGCACTTACCATTGTCTATTTTCAAATCTAGCTGATGAGGGTTTGAATATCTGAAACTCATATCGGCAGAAACTGGGCCTTAATCTTAAAAACTTCTACAAAGATAAGTTTAGTGTTCCAGTTATCTGATAGGTCAATCACTCAATCACATTCTAAACTATTTAAAAAGTTTGATTATCCAATCAGAATACTGCATTTCTTAAAATCGCGAAATTAAGGCCTAAAATCTATTGAAGTGTGCCTAACATTGTAACAAATTGGACAATACCAGACTGTATTTCTTAAAATGGAGAGTTTGTTCGAATGTAGTTTTTGATATTAAGGCCTACAATACATTGGGGTGTGTCTAACATTGTAACAATACCAGTGCCACCTTCTTGAAATACCATGAAGTTTTAAGTTTAATTCTGATGATTGTGCAATGATGAATGATGTACTGAATTACCTAAACAGACATCTAGAATTACTGGTAATCTATTTTAATTCTTACATCAATGCCAAAATAACCACAGACTAAATTACACTTGTCAATTAAACCCAGCAAATAATCAGCCAGTGGCAAGAAGGTTGAATTGAGTCTCCCTTTGTATTATATCAGTGGTTTTCAAACTGTTTCTTTCTATTACCCTTTTCAGGATCCTGACTGATTTTATTACCCCCACCCCCCTATAAATACTTACTATAACCCCCCCCCCCCCCTTTCCACTATAAATACTTACTATACCCCTCCCCCCTCATCCCCTTTCCACTATAAATACTTCCTATTTCTCAATAAATCATCACATTTTATTCTAGACTACACAGCCTCTCATTTCCCCCTTAAAAGTTCAAAATAACCCATTGGGAGTAATCATCCCCAGGTTGAAAACTTCTGTATTAGATCAAAAGATACAGTAAAGATAGAAGTATGTAAAACTAAATTTGATATCAATTAACCTTGAATAAAAACAGTACAGTAAAACGTTCACCTTGAAATTCTTGTATTTAAAAGTCTGCCATAGAAATTTAAGATAGTTTAAACTTGTGCCAAGATAAAATGATACAATAAAATGCTAAATAAACACAATTATTAGCTATGTGTACTCTCTGAAAGGGATGCTCTGGGCAAACCTAAATACTAAACAAACATTGTTAGCTATGTGGACTCTCTGAAAGGGATGCTCTGGGCAAATCTAAATACTAAAAAAACATTATTAGCTATGTGTACTCTCTGAAAGGGATGCTCAGGGCAAACCTAAATACTAAACAAACATTATTAGCTATGTGGACTCTCTGAAAGGGATGCTCAGTAAGAAAACCTTAATACTAAACAAACATTAGCTATGTGGACTCTCTGAAAGGGATTCTTTGGGCAAACCTAAATACTAAACAAACATTATTAGCTATGTGAACTCCCTGAAATGAAAGACATGTTTATGAACCCAGTAATATTAGATGTTCTATAATATGAGCATGCCCTGCCTATTCAGTGACACCTTGCAAAATACTTGTCTTAGTGGGGCTCAATGAATGACCAACAGTCATTGGTCTATTGATGTATGATATGTTGACAGTCTATTGATGTATGATATGTTGGCAGTCTATTGATGTATGATAAGTTGACAGTCTATTGATGTATGATAAGTTGACAGTCTATTGATCTATGATAAGTTGAGTCTATTGATGTATGATAAATTGACAGATTGGTGTGTAATAAATATATCTATGAAAGGTTTAAAGATAAAGTAAAAATAAGATATTTTTAGTGAAATATTGTTTATATTATACAAGAGAACCAGATTCTTTGAACTGTATAAATAAAATTATAACAGATATAAACATTCTATATTTATCATGATATATATACTTATAGCTTCAAATATGATCAGTTAACTTGATATTTAAATAGCATAGTTTCTATTACTACTTATTCCACCTCCAAGTCCAAAAATATAATATAATATAATACTTATTGCTTTAAATATGATCAGTTAACTTGATATTAAGGTAGTTTAAATAGTTATTATTAGTTTGTATAGTTACTATTACTATTACTATTTATTCTACCTCTTGGGGCCGTATGCAGCGCTCTTTCCTTGACTTAAGTCGAACTTTACAAAGTTAGGATTAAGGCTTTCATTTTCTACATTTGATATTCAAATTTAAGCACGACTTTCGTACAGATCGACCAGTGCATACCTAAAGTTAAACTTAAGTCTAACTTTAGTCAAAGTTTAGGTAAAGTACGAGCGCTGCATATGGCCCCTATTTCAAATGAAGAAACCTTATAGAATTTCAGCTCCACTATGAGTATTGTGGGTGTTACTGGTACATCAGTGCATACTCTTTTTGAACATCTGATGGCAGTCTGCAATTAAAATCCTGTGTCCAAGTCTAAATTCTCTTGTGATTTAAATCAGATATGAACTTTACCATGAGCTAATATTTAAGTTCTTATGTACAAGTCTAAATTCTGCACTGATGTTTGAGCTCTGCTTTAATAAATACTGTTGAAGATATCACCTCACTTGATGATATTCTTATTTCTTCAATTCCAAAAACTTCATCTACGAAAACGTTGAAAATGATCTCTGCTGTAATAAATATTGTCCTGTTATTTGCTAGCAGGGAGGGCATGTTAACTTTTCCAGTACACCCGATACCTCTTTGCAGCTGCTGTTTCAGGAGAAATTTTGTTAAGATACTCATGCTCAGCACGAACATTTTTCAGTTGTGATAGGAGGCTAAAATACAAGTCTCTCAACATCGGTAGTCTTGCTTGACAGGTGAGAGGTGGAGTTAGGAGAAATTGTCAATTTCCCAAGATTAATTATTAGGCGAACCCTTAAAATGATTTAAAATATGCATACTAATAAGATTGCTAGTAAGGAAATAGAAAGGAGAGTGTATGTATGACTCTATATAACACTATAACACTAGATGATATCTAGGATTGTTTATTGTATTACGTAGGAGGGTAATGGAATGTCCCTGAATCATTCACTGTTTAGTTAGTAAGATAGGATATAAGCAGTATTGGGTAAGATTAACTCAATTTTCAATATATTTATCAGGGTTGAATATATATTTTTGATATATTTTGCTAAGTACCCAGTTTGGCTTGTCTCATATCAGTAATATTGTGGTAAGATTTACTTACTTTTCAAAATAATCATACTTTTAGATTTTTTAAATACCATATATATTGCTTAGTTGTTAGTTTCAATTTGCACCTTTTGGCACACTGTTTGGTTTGCTTCTCTTAGTTTAAAAATTGTATATAGAGACAGTTACGCTTTTCAAATCATTTTCAAAACTTCCTGATCACTGAGCAGTTGATGCATTAGACATTTTGACCAATGAAAAGTATTGTTTTAGGTTTCAGGTTAATGCTTTTGCGTCAATTTCGTTGGTCAAACTATCAATCAAATTTGATGATTAAAAGAAATCATTGTAATTCTACTTGTAAAATGTATGAACAACAGCACGAAGGTGTCCCAAAAGCAAACTAGAGTAAACCAACTTGTACCAAAACCACGCTTTCGACACTTCCAAGCATGTCGTCTTACAGTCAACGTCTTACAGTCAACGTGGCATGAGGTTGTAACCACCTTATTTTCTGTTTAAATCACTGTTATAAAGTTATTAAAAACACACAACATGAAGTCCTACATCAGCCAGTTGTCAGTCTTGTACTCAAGATATTTGTCTTAGGGACAAATTTAAACCAGTTGATGCATATTTTGAAGCTTTTAACGACTATTTAAGTCTTTTCTTCCAATGATCTTAATTTAAGTAATGTCTAGTTTATGATATTTTTAGAAATTTTATCACTATTTTATGTGATTTATTTAACAGTTTTCTCAGAAATCATATTCACTGTGTTTTTATTTTATCATTTATTTTAAATGGTTTCTTACTGAAATTAGTTTCTTGACATGGTTGTGGATTTTGAAGCACGAGAACTGCTAAGAAACAATTATGAGCTATGTGAACACTCTACACAGAAAAAGCTGATGTCAATAATGATATTTACTAGATGAGATTATAAAACATGTTCTATCTGATGCCAGTAATCTGTCTAGAGGTAGGACAGTCTAACATGTAGACAGGGTTACAGTAATCTTATAGATATACAGGTTTAGATGTACTTCTAACTGTCTAGTCGTGTCAAATATATTTTGTACCATACTATGATTCTGACTTACATTTTCTGTGACAGTTGCAAATTAAAGGGATTGTAAAGAGGTTTTCTAAATTTTGTATGTGCAACAGGGGTGCTGAAAGCATCAATTTGCACCTTTCCAATTTTCAATCAGATGTCTGTGGTTCCTGCAATTTCACTGAAACTAAGTGTTTAATGACATCACAAATTGCAAAATTTGCTTTCTCACATTAGGCCCTTCACAATTAGTGTCATCAAACACTTAGTTTTAGTGGAATTGCAAAAACCACAGATGTCTGATTAAATATTGGAATGGTGCAAATTGATGCTGTCAGTGTCCCCAATACACATTAAAAAAAATTTCTTTACTAACACTTTAAAGAATTGTACAGAGTACTTTGTCCTAAACTACACCCCTTATTAATGATAGGGATTATAGATACAGTCAAAATTCAATAATTATACAGAATACATTGTAGGTGTAAATCATGCCTCCTTATCAATAAATAAATGGGGATGTGGTTCACTTAATCCAACAGAAACATAAAATCTATTTCATTACCCCCAGTAAGGTACAGAACAGTATGACATTAAACTACATTTCATTTCATTAGTCCAACAGATACAGAACAGTAGGATATAAAACTCTATTTCATTTCATGCCCAATAAGGTGCAAAACATTCAGGAATAATTTATTTACTTTGCTTAAATCAAATATTCAAAGAAATGAGATATTTTTGACATTTTCCCCATGTCGTGACAAATTCTTGAAATAGCAGAAAATTGTACGCCCTTTTTTACTACAGAATACACAAACTATGTAGATAAATTATTAGTTTTACCTGTAGGCGATTATACTGGTATTTACTTATATTTATACATTCATAGATTTTATATGGCCTTGACCCTGTTCAGTATAAATTGCTTAGTAATCATTTATGATATACTGTTTAATATGAATTAAGATCGAGTGCAATTTCCTATTTTTCTGTTTCTCAATGGGCTAACTGGAAGGACGCCATGCAGTGTGCAAGGAGGGAAATTTTGTTCAAACTATCCTCAATTCCCCATAGGTGTATGATTTCCAACTGGGTTTCCTTATTTCTTTAGTGTCAAATTAAGCAAACTATTTGATTAATAGATGTTTCTAATGAATTATCATGTATTCTTAATCATATCATTATGTTCTTATTGCATATAATTAAGAGTTTTTACCAATCATAAATGCTCATGTATGTACAGTCTGGATAAACAAAAAAAGACTTTTTAACCTTTATTGATCAGTCACTCATTGGAATTCTGCTGGTAATTCTCTTCTAATTTAGCTAATTATGAATTAATTGCAGACATGTGAGACAAACTGGTATTTTTCAAAGTCATTAGAACACCTCTACTTTCTATCCATATAATAGTATTAGCATTTTCACTTTTAAAAATGAAAATAAGGGAACCCATCTTTAAGAAACATACACAGCCTCTACTTCACAGAGCCTAAAGTAATTGTCCCATGAGCAACTTGACACTATTCCCATGTCAGCCATCAGTATATAGAGATGGTATTTAGTTGTATATTTTACCTGAGATTACCAGTAATTATCAACAGGTAGCTAGATATAAGATATAGTTTAGTTATCAAGTTTATATTTTACCTGAGATTACCTGTAATTATCTTATTACCTACAGTTAGAATATATCTAATTATAGTAATTTATATCTCAATACATCTTATAAACACAACTAGTTTACATCTTATATTGATAATAGCACAGAGATAATAGCACAGGGATAATAGCACAGAGATAATAGCACAGAGATAATAGCACAGGGATAATAGCACAGAGATAATAGGTATCTAGATATTCATAACAGATAGAAACACAACTTGTATTATGTATTGTAAATTGGTGATAGGGAAGGTATATATACTGGTCTAAATCATATAACATAGATTGTATACACCAAGGGTGTTCATAGGTTCAAGGTATATTGTGGTCTAAATATTCACAGTATATAAACATAGCTAGTATATAACTAGATAAACCTGGACTTTTTATTAATGGAACTAAACCATACAATCTTAGCATTATCATTTGATTTAATTTATTAATCCAAAACATTTTCAAAGATTTACTCTATTTAATAATTGCTTAAACAGAGCCTGACTAGCAAAATGGACCCCTATTGCTCTCTGCGTGGGTATGCCCAATCTGAAACAAAGCAGTAGGGCTAAACTTCATTCCATTTCTTGATAATAATATGGGAAAATTACCAATTGTCTATAGAACTCTGTATATGGTTGTAGACTATGATATAACTTAGCTTTTAGATTAAAAAATCTATTTATATCAAGTAATATCAACTTGTAAAGTAAATATTTAAAATACAGTATCCCTTCAAATTGTTATCATTTTCCTCTGAGAGAACTTCTTCAGTTTTATCATGTTTTATTATTTACATTTCTTTTTTATTATGATAAAACTCTTCAACTATTTCCAACCACTTGTAAATATCAAAAATATTTCTAGGGTTCAATTAACATAGAATAAGATATTGGAAAGTGCAAGGAAAAATGAACAAAAGTGAAATGAATGGACGTTTATGTTCTATTTTTCAGCACCTAATTGGTCTAATGACAAAAGGCAGTGCCAGTGTGCAATGAGGGAAACAAATTTTAAGGAAAAACTAGAAGACTTTTATGACAAGATATAAAAAAAATTTTCTAGGTTGAATGAAGATAAAAGTAAAAGAGGTCGAAATAAAAAATAATTTGATGATATGACTTCATTTTGAATGAAATTAGTAATAGTGACAAGGGAGTGATATAACTTCCTGAGAAGGCACTGGCCAAGATCTGAGTTTTTTTAGAGCTACCTTTATTACAAAATTTATATTTTTTCCTTAAATCTTTTGGATTTACACATTCCAAACTGATCATGCTACTTTCAGAATAATAATCAGGCCCTGTTTCTCCAACAGAATCTTCCGTCTTCCTGAGCCCACATGATACAGAAAAGTAGGCATAAAACTCAATTTGTTTCATTTCATTACCAAAAGAATCTGAATATGTTGCAAATTTATTATTTCCCATTGTAATATTCAAGCTCTTTCGAAGAAAATTTATTGTAGAAGTTTTTTGAGAAATAGAACCCAAATAAAGAATCTCATTTATTATCTCTGAAGTAAAATTCAATAATATATTGCCAAAGAATTTAAATATCTACAATATAACTTCTATTAAATTCTTCTTCGTTGTTTCAATCCTGCTGACTTGGCATCTTTATGAGACAAAGGTGGATGATTCAAATCAATATAGCAGACATTTGACATTATCAACACACAGTTTAAATTGACAAGTTTCTGCTGATTTTGTCTGCAGAGAGAAAGATTAATGTACTGTTTTATTTTGTTATGGACTTATCTAGGTGGTTTTGCAACACATTAGTTTATGTTTTATTCTGTCTGAAATGTGTGAACTGGATTTAAGAAGCTAAAAGCTAATTGTACAATGTTGCTGAATTTGATTGAGAACATTGTTGTTTCATTCTGTTAAATTCAGTCTGTTAACCTGTGGTTTCCATTCCTTACTTTGAATTTTTTATCCATCCTCTAGTGAAATAGACAGTGAAATTTCTAGTTTGAGGTATATTTGAAGGGATTATGCTATTTTTATGCGTTTTAGTACTTCTTAAGACTATTAAAGCACATTCAATCCCTGAAAATGCGGACTGTTCCCAGTTAAGCAATTATAGAATATTGCCGAACTTGTCTGTAAAGACAAACAATAACAATATGCTGATCAGTAAGGTCATTCTGAAAGACATAAGTTCAAATTTATTGTTCATTATGATTGAGCTCTGCCACTAAAATTTCTGCTGTGGGTTTTTACAAGTAATAATATGTACCTTTGTATTAGTTAGTTATTTAGTTATTTAACCAGTACTTGTCTTTGAAGTCCATTTGAAGCTTCTATGCTGTAATTTTTTGCATCAAAGTTAATTGAGTCAAACATTTATTTACTTTGAGTTTTACCACTTAATGACTGCAATACAGAGTATTCAACACCCTTCTAGAGAGTCTACACAGCAAACAATCCATAGGTCATGAATTCCTCCTGCCTTTCAGAGAGTTTGTACATTGAGGTTTGGCAACTCAGCAACTCAGTTAATCCACATAGATTATGATAGTTATTAGGAACATGTGTTATCAACTCCACCTTCCTCAAGAGAGTCCACATATTGAGGTCTGTCTAGTTGGCAATTTGATCAAGGGTCATCGACTGCATCTCCTGTTCAGAAAGTTGATGTTTGTGGAAAATTCATGATATTGATTAATTGGTGATAAGCTTTCTAAAGAGTCCATACAGCTAATAAGATTATTTGTTATATTTATCTAGACTAAAGTAATAAATTAGTAAATGTCAGTTAATAGGGATAGAGGATATGATTTATGTTCCAGTGACAAGATATAAAGCTATTACACAATTTATCTATATTGATACGAGGGCCATATCAATTTAACGCGTATTATTTTCTATTTCTTTATTAATAACAGTATAATTATCACTATAGTTATTTCCCTTGATAATCAGAGCCTCCGCATAATAATGGTAGGGTTTTTTCTCACGTTAATGTGATATGAGTTGATTGGTAAATGGCCATTTTAAGCTAAATTGAATTTCATGGAAGAATAAGTAGAACGCTTCAGTGTATTGAATTATTTCATAACGCAAGAATTTGGAGAAGATTTTGTCCCAATTAGCAATGGAGGTAACAATCTTGAGGAGAATGGGAAGAACCGAAGTAGGAATAGTGACGTTATAAAAGGCTCAGTTTCAGTGGAATAGCAAGAAACACAGACGTCTGATTGAAAATTGGAATGGTGCAAATTGAGAAGGAGCAATTTGAGAATTAGCAATCAGGAATCATTAATCTAGAACTGAAGTATTTTGCTCTTTGCTTAGTGTATTAGATAACTTGCATTGCCAGCCAGAATAAAGTATTGATCTTTCCCCAATCACTGAAATGAAAATGTGCCTTAAAACTGCAGAATTTAGTTCCCCCAACCTCCCAACCTCACCCCCTTTAAGGTAGAAATTTCATGTGTGGGAAAATCAGCATATATTTTGTTGACAAATCAATTAAGATAATATCAGCTTGTTGACTAACGAGTTTGTTAATATTACCTGTTAATTAATCATATATACGTCATTAAGTACTTTATTAATATCTGAATTTCATTAGGCACTTTATTTTCAGATCTTAATTACATGGTGATTTCATATCTTCCTGGCCTAGTGTTCCAATTAATATTTCTCTTTATATAAAACATCGGCAATATTCTTTGGTCATATTTTAATTACAGAGGCAATATAATATCTACATGGCCTAGTGTTCTACTTTATATTTCTCATTATATAGATCATAGAAATTTGAAATTTTGATATAAACTGTTTAAGATAGAAACTCTGCAGGTTCCAGGCTCACTGTCTTGCAAACTGCATGACATTGTCTGTCTGCATTATTACAAATAATGTGTATGAAACTTTCAAATGCCTGTAACTCTTTTAAGAATGAAAGATGGACTTCAAATCAGATTTTGTATAAACTGAGGCTGTATACTACAGGCTGTCTGGTATGATATTCCCTTTATCATCATCTGATGATGACACATGTATATTGTGTTGAAACGTTATGTGTCTAACCTTATTAAAAAAGTGTGTTATATTCCATAATATTGTCTTGTGTTTTGTTATAGGTTAGAAGATTGTTTAAGATTTAGATTACGTTAGGTGACTGAGCACAGTCTGAGATGTAGATTATATTCAGATATTGAAAAAGAAAACTATAAAATTCATTAGACTATGAAATTTTCAAATGAAAAAAAACTCAGCTTTTTATTTATTACATCAAGATATTTAACAATGGTTGTCTAACTTCACCGCGTAAAAAGGAGCTGAACTTTTCATTACTAAGAAAAGAAAGAAAGGAGCAACTATATTTTACAAAGATAACAACTTAGGTTCACAGTTAAGGATCCTTTCTATCAGCTGATCCTTGGCCAAACCTCTTGGCATTGATCTTTCCGGAGTATCTGTACCCATTTACAGCTGGGTCGACTGGAATTATGAAGATGACTTATTCATGGTCATCGGACTTTCACTCCCCTATCAAGATTGGAACCCACAGCTGGCAATTGTGTGGTCTGTAGGTGGTCAGGGTTTTTATAGAGGGAAGGAGGATTTATCAAGATTTAAAAGGTTCTATAAATGGTAAAGATATTTATTATATGGGCTAGGAGATGGGGGTATGTAGGGGAGAAGGGGGTTTATCAAGATATTAAGTGTAACAAGATTTTATTGGTTTGTTATAAGATTTATATTGGGGGTCGTGTATCAAGTTGTTGACTCTAGGGTGGAGAGAGTCAAGTGGTTTGTTTACAATCAGCTTTTATAACATTAGATATATATTGTCATTCTAAATATACAGATATCTGACCTGAATTAATAGAATATTTGTATGAATGAATGAAATGGGCATGAATGATTGAGTGAATGAATCAAATACAATTATTAATGAGTCAAATTTTTGACAATTTGATTTAAAAAAAAAAGGGATCAAAATAACTGATCTTGGAAACTTTTTGACAAATTTTTTAAATAATTATGATATAGATCATATTTTTTAATCTACCGAATGTCAATGATTTAAAAGAACGATTGAATGGAATTTTCATGTGTTAACACTACAATTTAAGGACTCATCCAAATCTATGAAGCACAGTGCACTTCACACACTTTATCATCTGTTGGCCTAAGTTAAATATCTTTTTTCTCCAGTACAGTATATCATTAGTTAACTTTTAGATGAAATTATTCAAATATTTCAAAAATGCTAATTTAAGGTTAACCTTATTCTGCTCAATCTGCAGGGATGAGAAGATGTAACTCACTCTATCAACAGACGTCTAATGAACAAGAGTAAATGAGATTATTCAATTTCAAAAGAGAATTGAATGTTTATATCCAAAAAAAACACACATTTTTCAAGATTTGAGTTTGTCTGCTGAATTAATGTTTCAAAAATGCTGCTTTAAGGTTAACCTTATTCTGCACAATCTGCAGATGTCAAGAGAAGTGACTTATAAAACAGGCATCTAAAGAACAAGAGTAAATGAAGTCTGAAAGCATGGTGACTTTTAATTTGATCTTTATCTCTTGTATTCAATTTCTTCTCTAAAAATTCCAGACCTTATTATAACCAATTCCAGCTTCCGTTAAACATCGACGCTACAAAAGAAGCGGAACTTCTTTGATGTGAGGTCTGGATGATCAAGAAATTATTTCCCAGTGCATATTAACGTGACAAAAAACTCATAACAGAACTCTTTAGTGAAGGAGATTATTAAAGTCAGAATGTGGAAAAGCGATTTATGTATAATTAGGTCGTATTTCGAGGGCCGAGACCTCCATAAAATCATTGATAAAGACATTATGGTGTAATAAAATCACTGAGCTCTGATTGGTCGATAATTACTGCCGATAGTCAGCAGATTGGGTCCTGTTTTTTCTCATCCGTTTCCGTCTCAGAACAAGAGGCAGTAATTGATTGTCTTATTTCTGCATTGTTTCAGCAGATAACGCTTCTGTTTTCTTACTGATAACAAAAAAATCCATAATTTCTGTCATTTTATGCTGATTAGACACAATTTCTACTTATAATATGCACTGTAATGATTAATTGGTGTAGCAGTTCAGATAAATTCAGATCCTTTAAGCTCTTATAATATGCACTGTAATAATTCATTGGTGTAGCAGTTCAGATAAATTCAGATTCTGTAAGTCTATATATAATATGTACTATGTTGTCATTGCAGTAAGTTTAGAAAAGACTCTTTGAAACTAATAAGTAAACAAACAGTTCATTTTATATCATTTTCATCAACTTCAGTTCCAAGCTCTCGAGTCTTAATCCATTAATGTTTCTAATTTAAGTTTCACTATAAGTAGTGTGGAGGGGTTGCTAGCGTGGAAGGGTATGCTTACTCTTCCAGAACATCTGATGCCAGGCTGAATCACAGAATCCACATAGCTAGTATTGTATTTTTTTGCTCTCCACGTTCTATTGCAGTGAAATTTAATATCGCAGATTTGCATTCAGAGGTCACTCTACATCTTGGGAGTGTCAATTTGGCATGCATTAGGAGTCCACATAGTCAATATAGTATTCATTTCCACTTTCCATCATGATATTTTTTATTTTATTCAGAAGAATAGGACATAAAACAACACTTAATTTCATTAGATTCTTTTTATGTGATTGGATGGTCCCTTTAATGAACAGTGTTCGTGTATTTTCTTGAATTATATATTTCTCTCAGGATTGCACATTTGGTGCTATTATACACAGAACAATAGAACAAAAGCCAGCATTTGATTTCATTCCTTTTGTTTGATTCGATTTTCAATGAAGGCATGTCGTTTTTATCGTGGTTTATTTTGTGAATTGTGATTTAAAAGGTTGGATGAAATCGAGTCAATATTTACTGAGTGAAATTCATTACGATAGTTTAAATAAACCATTTTTATATCACTGTGTTTTTATTTTATCTATTTCTATCTATTATATTAAAGCTACTCCATCAATATATTTGTCCTTTCTGTTTTCATTTTAAAGAGTCTATGTTAGATAGTGATGAGAACATAGTCTCATGAAAGCACTGTGTTATTATTATGTAACAGAGACATGTATGGCTTCTATAGGTAAAATTCTTATTTTCTGTCTGATGTCTGTGATTATAGAATATGATGACACTTACTTGCAAAAGCTGTAATACTATCAAAGTACCTTTCGTTATCTAAAAACACCGAGTTTAAACACTAATTTTTCGTAAATTTGCGCTGAACCACGAAATTGGAATGATGCATATCATTGCTATCAGTGTCCCTAACATACGTAAAAAGATATGGATTGTTAGTATTATTATTTAATGATACAGCACAGTTTTTGTTCCCTTGCAAAAGACGTTCCTACTTAACGATTATCAGTCTTATAATGTTGAATTGAGAATAACTTTGTATGTGTATTGGAGACACTGATAGCATCAATAAGCATATTTTGCAATTAGTGACGTCTGATCGAAAATCGAAATGATGCAAATGGACGCTACCAGTGTCCTGTTCTGACTAGAAATCTGTGTAAACTGCAGTACAGTCAGTTCTGCATATAAACTCATAGCCCTTTCCATGCATTATGAGTCCAGATATTTTGTCCCATTTGTAAAGGCTGGTAAAAAGATTTTGTCCGATTGATCAAAGATAATTGTATAATACTCAACAGTTGGAAAGGTTTGATGGTTTGTTGTTAACAAATTCCCAAGCATGCGTAAATATTTCAATGGTTGAAACTGCGCGATAATTTTGATCTGTTGTAAGAGGCTTATTAAGAAATTCCTACAACTTGTTGAAGAAATATTTTTATTACTTTCCATTGTTCATACGCATGACAAAATTCTCATAAAACAGACATGATTTCTTGAAATATCTTGTAGAAATTTAACAAAATATTCAAATATTTCTCCTAAGATTTGGCATCAAAGAGAGAATATTCACTATGGAATCAAAGACTTGGAATAAAAGACATTTCAATTTAGATTTTAGAGTTGATCGCACTAGAAATCCGGTGAAGGATTTGAAGAATGATTGTATTTGTTTGACTATCGTAAAATTCTGATCATTGATGTAGCGAGGTTGGTTTCTATGTAATGTGTTCTGGGAATCAAAATTTATCGATTTGGAATTTTCTGAAAATTTGATTGCTTGTTTAGTTTACAATCAAATTACACCAACTTCTGACCTTGGCCAGTGCTTTTATGAGACTGTTTTCTCTTCACAACCTAACACTAAGTTACGCAGTAAATTTTGTGTCCATTCTTTGAAACTTACAAAAATTATGGCCTCTATCTCCGCACTTGAGGGAGCCGTGGTGGCTCAGTGAGTTAGATGCTTGCTCGCTAACCTGAGGGTCCAGGGTTTAATCCCGGCATAGGTCGAGATAATACCTTCAGATTTTTCAACCCGGTTTCCCCCTGTTAGTGATGCAGGTAAGAGGGGTTGGCATGGAAAAAGCGTCTAGTCGTTCGGATGGGACAATAAACCAAGGTTGCACACTGCATGGAGTTGCCCGTCTTCATTAGCCCAAATGGTGCAGAAAAGAAGGACGTAAAACTCCATTCATTCATTCATTCTCCACACTTGAATGTGAGTGTATAAAAATGGAGAAACAATTTTGATCTATTCTTATCGTAAAAAGTTTGTACTCCTTCTTCTGGTGTCCATAGAAAATTGTGAATTGGACTTCACAAATTTAACAAAAACTTGTATTAATTCTGCACTCACAGCTCCTAATTACGAATATTTTGATAGCATGCCACAGCTTAATATACTCTATAAGAATTATTAAACATTATATTAACATTAATAACAGTAGTATATTATGATGACTCTAGTAATTTCAGTTGAAACTAAAAATAACATATTATGATAGTTCATAAAAATATTATTTTATAATTGTTCAGTTTGTAGTTTTCATATTCCTTACTGTTGTTGTTTTAGCCATTTTAGAGTTTCAGTCAGGGCAAGCTTATTCTTGGATCTTTGAGAAGTCTGATATTTGAATCCACATCAGAATTTTCATTCACTTAATGTTGAATGATTCAGGACCAGGATCATTTTCATATTTACCTCAGTGATTTTGTCATCTTAAGTGATCCCGGATGGCTTTTAGACCACTTCCATATCTATATCATTGATTTTCTGAGCTAATGGGTCTTGACCTATGGATTGTGATTGAAATAGGTAGATGTCTCTCCTGGTGATTTCAGCATATCTACTTAGGTCATGGAGACACCAGACATTACCTTACTCAACATATTCAACTCAGGCTATTGCAAACAGTAGTCCACTAATGGTTTTTAATGAGGTTTTTAAAGATGGTTTTCCTTATTTTTTAGTGTCAAATTAAGCAAACTATTTGATTAATTGGTGTTTTTAATGAATTATCATTTATTCTTAATCATATCATTATGTTCTTCTTGCATATAATTAAGAGTTTTAAACAAACATAAATGTCCATGTATGTACAGTCTGGATAAACAAAAAAATACTTTTTGACCTTTTCTGATTGGTCACTCATTGGAATTCTGCTGGTAATTCTCTTCTAATTTAACTAATTATGAATGAATTATTGACATGTGAGACAAACTGGTAAGTCATAAGAACACCTCTACTTTCTATTCATATAAGTATTAGTATTTTCATTTTCATAAATTTAAATAAGGGAACCCATCTTTAAATAAATACCAGATTTCTGACACTTACAATACAAGGAGTACCTGTACCTTTGTCAAAAGCTTTCATCAAATCTTTACAAAATATTTCAAACAGTATCTCACCCAGTTTTTGATGGCAGGAGATATGTTTTTATAATACATACAGTTTCTCAATGTAATATTGGATTGATTGACTTTTAGAGAAGACGGCAAAAGTCTACAAGATTCCTGATAGTCTCAGACTATTCTCATCTTAAAATGATAAATGGTTTTTAGTTTCGATGTAAACATGATTTTTAAATGGACTTGTCAGATTTATAAATTGTGTGTTATCACTAAATCAATGCCCTAAGAAATATTCTAGTGAGAACTGGAAGTTCTTATGTTGAGTTTGGCTTCTTTTCAAACCAGCTAGGTTATTTCTAAAAGGACGGGGCTAGGATTTTGAGACTTACAAATACAGGGGAGAGTAGAATGTAAAAAATCTGTAACATTTTATCAGACTATTAATGTACTGAATAATAGAGAGAAATCAATATTTTAACAATAATCTGATCGAATGTAAAACTAAATTTAAAATCAATTTTACTGACTGACCAACATGGACCACTTAATTCATCTAACGATATTTTTTTGGTATTATTAATGTATGTGGTTGCCATCCTTTTGTTTCCTTCTGTTATAAGACCCCTATACAATCTCATCACTATATACAAAGTAATAAAGACAATTCCCTCAGTCTATAGATATATCTATCAGATGATTTTGGTATAAAAGTTACTTTTTGGAATTTTCCAGTGGGCTTCTCGTGTTCTCCTTTCAGTTTTCAAACTCTAGGCTAATTTAAGATGTTGGTCATTTTAAATTTCTCTCAAAACTTAATAATTTTGTTTTCTCTTTTCAGGAAGTGTAGATAGAGAGTAAGCATGCAGATTAAAGCTCCCCCTAATTTCCAACCCCAAGATGTAAGGAAGGGTAAAACACAGATCCCTGGTCCCGTCCGATCACGATATAGAAAGTTCGATATTTATCGTGATGTTCAACAATTCTATCACGTAGATGATCACGCCATTCAGGTTTGTAGATTTCCATATTTAGCGAGGCACGGCATGCTCCAACGTCAAGCTATCTCTCTATGTGGACGTATATATTCGGATTTTTTGATGGAATCAAATGAAATTCGGTATGTGTATACATATTCATAGAATGAAGATCAAGTTTGAATTTGAGCTATTTTCGACTGTTAGAAGCAGAGTTATTGCCCTTGCCCCAAAATCTTGAATATTTACCATCCGCATTCCATGGTGGGCGTATATGGCTGTGGTCCACTATCTTTATATTTAGCGAGGCACAACATGCTCCAATATGGGGATTACCATTTTCACAATGTCAAGCTATTACATACTTCATACTTTTACCTTGACTACCGTAACCAACTTTCTTAAATCATTGAATGCAACGATTTGATTGAATTGTATGCCAGCATACCAGTATACAATCATTCAGAGCCCTGGACAGAAAGGTTCTTAAAATCATGGCTTTGTGTTCACAGACTTTCCGCGAGCAGGCCCGTAGCTATAGGAGGACAAGGGGTGCATTAAGCCCCCCTCCCTCCACCCGAAAGAAGTGGCCAACCTATATCATCACTGCATCAAAACACCAAATTGCCCCTTCACATATATTACTTGCCCACCAGAATAGTCAAGCCTGGCTCTGATTGGCTGTATTTGCTAGCACTCAAGGTGTTTGCTTCCTCACTCCTTGAAGGAATATTGTGTACAGATAAAATCATCTTCACAATGGTCAAGTTATTGCAAAGTTCTCGATAGCTTGACCATTGTGATGATGTGATAAAATGAGTGATATCCAGTTATGTTGGTTTTAATTGAGCCAGTTGTGGGGAACTGCCAGATTGCCTTGTGAAAAACATAAGGAGATTAATGTTGCTTAGTGATTATTAGATTATTAAGAGTTATTTTGGTTTTGATTGATGGTATATTTGAGGCTATGAAAGTTCTGATCAGATCAGATTGTCCTATACAGAATAAGATAACATACTGACATTACTTTTTAGCTTGCAAAAGGTCTAGAAGACACAATTCTTGACATATTTTGGTGAAATGTGGTGAAATTGTTTATTATCACCCAATGATGTACCCTATAGTATTTAAAAAAAAGTCTAAAAGTATTTAATATGAGTTATTGTCCTTGTTCTTTCATTTCATTCCAGACACAATTCTCCACAGATTTTAACGAACCCTATTAAAAAGCAAAAAATTGAATAATATTTGATATGGATTATTGCCCTTGTTTTCAGAAAACGTGTTCAATCTTAAGCTTCTAAACACCTCAGAAGACAAATTATTGACTGATTTAAACGAAACTTAGTGAAATTGTTTATCATCACCTAAAGATAAAAAAAAAAATAAAGCAAAAGGCTGTGAATACAACTCTTGAAGTATGAAAATATTACTCTAGAAATATTTCATTTGCTGATATCTTTTGTCAACCTGTCATACGACATGTCTACCATTACAATGGTGGCTATTACAATAGCCATCACTATTTTTAGATGAATTTAAAGAATATGTTTGAGTTGACATTGAATTCTGTCTTGTGTTTTCAGGTAGCCCAGAATGATCATGAAACGTTTATTGATTTGGTCTGGCATCTTGTTTACAGTCAGAATTACCAATCAGATCTGGAGAAAGCCAGGTAAATATTAACATCCTACTAGACAAGACAATTCAGGAAAACAATATAGTAAAAATAGAAAATATAAATTATGTCTACATAATGTCTTGACACAGACTTCGTGTCTTGGCTTCTATTATTCTCTACTGTATTAATAATCCCACAATGTAGTAGCACCAGACTGTACCTTGACTTTTAGCACCATGAATTAGGGTTTTTATGAATTTGTCTGTAGAACAACAAAGGTTTCTCAATCTGTAATTTCAAATGATAACAGTGTTCGTAATTAGTCAGATTGCTCTTGATAAAGCCCAGCAAGGATGATTCGAAACTTAATAGTCAGGTCTTCAGAAAACAATGGTCGAAGACTAAAAATCAAGATGAACAGTGTAAATTAACCTTATTAGAAGTAGAGAAGTATAATGTATTTATATTTGTATTTCTAGGGCTATATTCAGATGGATGACCAGTAAGAATATGTACACTATTAAATTTAAAGGTAACGCTGCCAGTGGCAGTCCTGAAGAAGTTATCTTGTCTTTTAGAGATAAACAAGGAACTTATGCCAGAATTTTCGAAACAATCTGCAGGTAAGGGATATAATCCACATCTTTGTATCAATCTTGGTTTATCAATGATGCTGGTCCAGAATGCATGGCCCTCTTCTCTCATTAAACCTTAATCAAATGGGATGCCATGACTAGCAATTTCAAGTCAACCATTAATGTGTTACTATATCACACATAATAATAAATATCTGTATAATTGAACAAATTCAAAAATCTCGTCCAAACCATGACAATATTGGGAGCAATGATTGTATAGCAGTGGACTAATCCTCAAAAGAGAAGTACCATCAGGTGTTTCTAAAAGAGTAAGCATGATCTGATATGCACCCGAGAACTACCACTACTATTTAGGGTAATTGACATGAACTAAATATGTTTCAAGTTTTAATAACAAATTCTTATAACAAAAACACAAGATAATATTATAGAATATAACACACTTCTTTAATAAGGTTAGTTTATGAAAGAAGTGTGTTATATTCCATGTTATGTCTTGTGTTTTTGTTATATGTGCTCCTCGCTTCTATATGTCGTTCAAATCTTACAACAAATTCTTGCTTTTCGTTCCAGATTTTCCGGCCTCCATTGTCAAGTATTAACAGGTTTTGCGAAGGGATTAGATTATAGACCAGGTGATAAGTTTAAAGGATCAGAATATAACCACAGTTGGAATGCTATATTAATAGATGGACAGTGGTATCTTATTGATTCTCATTGGGCCACTCGCTATCTCGTCTCCGAGAAAAACAACCCTGAAAACTTGGTAAGTTTATCACATTTGAAAAAGTTCCCAAGGCAACACCAACTTGAGCTAGTACTGTTGAAAATATTGATGAACACATCTGGATTGAGCATTTATTATTCCTCAAAAGTTTCCCCCTGTCAGTGATGCAGGTAAGAGGGGCTGACATGCAAAAAGTGTCGCTCGGATGGGACAATAAACTGAGGCCTTGTGTGCTACAGGCTGTGCACGTTAAAGATCCCTCGACAGTTGGAAATCGAAAAGGAGCAGGCTAATGCTGCTGTCCTGGCAAAATTTCCCTCGTTTCTGTCTTCATTAGTCCATATATTGCAGAAAAGTAGGACATAAAACACCATTTCTTTTAATTTTTTCAAAAGTTTTTCTATTGTTGAAAGGGTCTTTTGGGTGTACTTATAAATTTTCCTACAAATATGCACTATTTTACTACCTAATGGTCATTGAGCAGTAGGACATGGTGGAAGAAAAAATTCCAATCAAGATTTTACTATAATTAATCAAATAGTTTTATACAAAATTTGTAAATGAGAAACATTCATATACTACTACATGTAAAATGAAAATGTGTTGATGGCATTTCCCTTAATGGGACATAACTCTCTTGAAGAAATATGATAAACATCTGTAACATTATTATGGACACACTCCAGCAATTCATAAAGAGATTTGCTTTGATTATCATGGATCAGTTTGTAGTTGATAAAAAAAACGCACAAGTGTGTCTACAGGTTTTCAATATTGCAAGATAGCATTGGCTTAGTGATATACCATATTCAATGTATATGTGATTCAATTATCACATGGGAATCTTCTGTATTGGTAGAGTAGTATTACACAGGTATGTAATAACATGAAATAATTGTTGAAAGTGTTTGTGGTGTGAATCCTGGTAATGATTTATATATATTATATATTGTAGGTGTATGAATATGATGATTTTTATTTCCTGACTGATCCAGAACAACTGATCTACAGTCACTGGGCTCACAAATCAGACTGGCAACTTCTCTCACGACCTATTTCACTTCAAGATTTCGAGAACCTCCCATTGGTCAAGTCCTATTTCTTCAAATGTGGAATGTTTTTTATTTCTCATCACAATGGTGTCGTCCAGACCAAACAGGGACGTGTAGCCTTGACCTTGGGCTTCAGCAAACCCACCAATTTCACGTATAAAATCGTATTTTCCGATACCAATGATGAGATGTATCAAGGCCAGAAACTGAAAAGTTATGCACTTCAACATCAAGGAAAGAACCAAACCACTACTTTCATTTTCCGTGCTCCAAAATCCGGGCAATTCTACTTCACTATCTTCGCTCAGCTTCTCACTGGTGAACTGGGAGTAAAGAATGTCTTCACTGCCTCCGCGGAATACAAAGTCATCGTTGACAAACCAGCCTCTGATGCTGTTGCCCTTCCCAACTGTTCAGACAGTAGCTGGGGAGCAGGAATTGCTGTTGATCAAATTGGATTGGTTGCTAACCCCACTAATGGCGTCTTGACAACATCCAATGGTAAAGTTAACCTGGAATTTAAGAAAACAAGACCAGCATTCATTTTGGCGAAACTTCGTAAGAATGGAATGAGAGAAGAAGATCTTGAGAAACACATCAGTGAACAGGATCTCGGAGACAGAATCATTGTGTCTGCTGAATTGCCCAAAGAAGGAGAATACGGAATTGAAATCTACGGTAACGACCCTGCCAAAGATGGTGACACCTACACTCACGTAGCCCAATATTACGTCCATAGTGCCCCACAAGCTGAACAACTGAAAGCTTTCTACCAAGAATCTCCCGAGAGACGTAATTTATCACCACAGCAACAAGCTGAAATAGAAGGAGGCTACAGACCAGATTCGTCTTCGGTGAGTTGATTTTTAATTATCTTGGTTACTAGGATAGAGGTTTTCATTCTCTCATCTTCACAATGTCAAGCTAGTTTGAGTCTTGTCTTCTACCTGCAATAGTCACATTTCTTGTATCAAGGAATTGTATCATTTGATTGAATTGTACGAATACATATACAGCCAATCAGAGCCCGTCACATAAAGGCAGTGAAAACAAAGCTTTAATGTTTACAGCCTTTCTGTCGAGGGCTCTGATTGGCTATATTTGCTGGCATACAATCCAATACAATACAAATCGCTTCATTCTGTGATAAAAGAATAGTTGCTTCTTGCAGTCAAGGTATAAGTACAAAGTTTGTAATTGGACATTGTGAAGATGATGAAGTAGAGGCTATTATTCTGTAGAGAAAGAGATATCTGTAAATTATAAAATCAGACACTTTATCATAAACAAAATCCTATAATGATAACAATAAACTATTTATTTTATATGGGTTGGAATTGGGTTTGATACACCAAAATGACATGGTTTGATCTTAGTATATGTGAAGACCCTGGCTTTAAATACCAGCCACCCTTTAAATGGAACTAAAAACAAAGGTTTTGTGTTTCACAGTGCATACATTAAAGATCTTAGTTGGTAATGGGTATGCGAATTAACTTGGTGAAATTTTTCAGTGCGTGATGAAAAGTAGACGAGAAAGCAAAATTCCATTTCAAATGTGCACAAGAAGTATCAAGGCATTAAATCTTATCCTTGAAAGACATTCCAAAATACTTTGCGAATGAAATAGAATCTCAGAATTTATTATATAGTATTCTTTTAAGAACAAATTCAAGTATTCCTTTAAAAACAAATTCAAGAAATGTCTATTGCTGATGAATATTGATTAACAATTCAAATTAGATTTAACCAAAAATATTTTAAAGTTGACCATGTTAACGCCTTTAACTCTTGTGGCCACTTAACTGATTAGATTATTGTGTGATGGTGATACACACTAAAGGAACTGGTGGCGCAGCTATTACCAAGTGACGTTGCATTGTGTTTATGTCATCACCTTTGCCCTTTCATTGGCCCACATGGTGCAGAAAAGTAAGACTTAAAACTCCATTTCATTTCATTTAACTGTTTCAACCCTAGTGATACGTACTGGAGCAGCCATTACCAAATGACATCACATTACGATAATATGCTTTAAGTTTTATTAGGGAGCGGCAGTGGCTCAGTGAGTTAAACGCTTGCTCGCTAACCTGTAGGTCAAGGATTCAATCCCAGCATAAGGTTAAGATAATACCTGTGGATTTTTCAACCCGGTTTAACCCCCGTGTCAGTGATGCAGTTAAGAGGGGCTCACATGGAAAAAGTACCAGTTGTTCGGATGGGACAATAAACCGAGGCCTCGTGTGCTACAGACTGTGCACATTAAAGATTCCTCAACAGTCGGAAATCGAAAAAGAGCAGGCTAATGCCGCTGTCCTGGCAAAATTTCTCTCATTGTACCCTGCATGGCGTTACCTGTCTTCATTAGCCTACATAGTGCAGAAAAATAGAACATAAAACTCTATTCATTTTATTTAAGTGATTTTACTGGTTGCTCAGGGTATATGACATTTATTTCATTTACACTCAGTGCTAAAAGGGTTAAATCATGTTACTTGGAATTCAGGTTGATTATGTTTTTCATCCACACTCAGTGCTCAAAGGGTTAATTGATAGGTTTGTCTGAACTAGATAAAACAATTGTATCACAGGTCAAAGTGACATAATAAATTATACTCTAATTGTGACCTCATGATATATTTTTATGTCCTCAATTTAAAATTTTAAGTACTACGACAAATTATCATGGTATATTGTTTTATTTCTAGTTGACATGTTGCTGAATTAATTTTTAGTCTGACTCATTTTAACTTTTATTTTGAGTGTGAAACCTTTGTTCGATTTTGTTTTGAAACTTTGGGATGTTTAGAGGTTCTGTTTGATTCAATTTGGAATAGACATTGGGATATGAAAGGTGCTTTTAGTGACAAGTGATGAGTTTTTACAGAGCTTTTTGCAGCAAGTAGAAAAAACTTTAGGATATTTACAGAGCCTTTCACAGTGAGACATAAAGATCTTTGGGATATTAAAGATTCTGTTGAATACATTTTCAACTCCAATATGAATCAGGTGAATTTTTTTCTTGTTTGGAGTCATTTGCTTATTCTTTTCTTACTTGCTAACCTAAGGTTAGGTTTTGATCTGTTTAACACCTTTAGATTTTCAACCCAGTTTCTGTAATTGATGCTGGTCTGATGGGTCTTTTGCATATGACAATAAATTAAGTCTGGGAATCAGTACGGTTCAACCATATCGTCGATGAGCTTGCAATTCCATGAATAAGGCTAAATTGGGATTTTACAGGGGAGACAAAAAACTGATTCATTTCGCTGTTTGGCCGAAATACTTTAAAAACTGAAAGGGTATGGAAAGGAAAAATTGTTTAATTGCTTTATTTGCTGCAATGTTAGCCATTCGCGGTTTCGTTTTCTGCAAATTATGTAAAATCTTCGCTAACACGATTTGGTTTTATAGAGAACGATATATCAAAGTGTGCCATGCCCCATAACAGAAGATTTTAATTTATTTAAAAATCGAACTTGATCTGCAATATCCTTTTTGTCCAATGTCTTTGAATAATATAGTTCTATGCCCTTTAAAATCGCATAGTATTTCATCTTAGATATCCTTTCATGTATGTACTGAAATTCAAAATGTGTCATTTCTTTGAATGATAAAGTTCAATGCTCTAAAAGAGGAAAATTAAAAGTATTTGAAAAACCTGCAATATCCTTTTGCTTTGCCCTATAAGAGAAAATTCAAAATGTGCCACAGCTTTGAATGATATAGTCTAGTACCCAATTGGAGAAAACCATAAATCATTTGAAACTTGAGCTTGATCTCATCATAAAGCAATTGAAAGTCAAAAACTGAGTTTCAGAATTTGTCATGACTTTGATTAATACAGAAGAGAAATAGTATTTGATATTCAAGATGTAGATATATATATATATATATATATAATTTCAGTGTATATTTTAAGTTGTTATTTCCTGCATTGTATTAGATCATGATCAACCCTATAACATTATATACAGTAGCTCCATTAACATTGTTATCAACATCAGCAAGTTGGTTATATGGTTAGGATTAAACTTGGGTTGGAATTTATATTTATTCCAAGAGGGTTTATAATTTGTGGAATTCTGGAGGAAATATTGTTTTTAATGTCCTGTTGAAATAATATTGTTATCAACATTGTGATAGTTGTGATTATAGTTAGGAGTAAACCTGGGCTGGAATTATTTAAATTCCTTTATTAAAGAAGATTTTTAATTTCATGTATTTCTAAAGGAAATATTGAGATTTTGTAAAGTATTTTCTTGAATTTTTGTTCATTTTAAGATGGTAAATATTGTTGCTTTGTACAGTTTTTTATTGAATTTATGATTATTCTAAGAGAATATTTGATTGTGTGTCTTGTTTGAAAGTAGATATTGTTACTTTGTCAGAAATAGTAGGCCAACAATTTATCATCCAGAAATAGTAGGCCAACAATTTATCATCCAGAAATAGTAGGCCAACAATTTATCATCCAGAAATTGATACATATGAAACGTTCATTAGCTGCTACCAATGTTTCAACAATATGTTATTTTGGATTTCGGATTTTGCGGTTTGGATCGTTAGTACTTGGTTTATTTATGGTGAGGATTAAAGTTTTTTTGTGAATTTGTATTTAGTTTTGGATGATTTTTGATTGTGTGGATTTCTAGAGGAAATATTAAGTTAGGTAGTAGGTATGTACCCAGTGATGAGTAGGGCCAAAGGACTTGGTTGAACCAGTCACTAAGGTAGTTGAGCCATTGGGTATATTATACTGTCAACTGATGATCTTGTTGAAATAATTCTGTAGCCACACTTGAATGTTCGAAGGGGCAAGTAGTTTATTTTGAGGGGCAGTGAGTGAGGTATGGTGTCAAGTTGCAGTAATGAAACCCCCGTGCCCCCTTCTAACTACACTGTTTTAGGCTGATATAGGTTTTTGTCAGGTGTAAAATGAGTGAATTATCCAGGGGAAAATAAGGAAACAATAGATGTAGATATCTATTTAAATAGGATTGTGAAATTTGAAACAAAAATGTACATTTGACACCAGGTTGATTATGTTTTCAAAGGTCCAAAGAAATCATTGACCCATTGGACCATGTATATCATCACTCCAAGGACAGTTTCCAGCTGTGTAAAAATTTTAAGGAATCACTGGACCATTCAAAACTTCGCTCTACCCAACAAGTTTTGTGCATGTACTTATAGAAAGTGTAAATGACCTAATTGTAGACTTATATTGAAAGAGTAAAATAGCCTGGAGACACCGAAGATTATAAACTACAGGTTTTTTTAACAAATTAATTAATTAAAATCGTATCAAAAATTATTGAAGAAGAGCTAGAGTGTAGTATAGTCTTTATAGTGTTTTTCCAGAAAACTCTTTCGTTTGTAGTGTTTTTTCTTCAGTCTGCAGAGTTTCTGTTTTCAGTGTTTGTGTTATGTAGTGTTTTGTGTCTTTTTTTTTTTACCTACAGTGTGTCTTTGATCTACATAATGCTTTGAGTTTTGTGCTAGTTATAGGTGTTATAGAAGATACTCTCCTATAGAAGCACTGGCCTAGGTGCTAGTGTTTTTCTTACTTACATAGTGTTTTTCTGGCTGGTCTACATAGTGTAATAGTGTTTTGCTTGCATATCTTGTGTTTTTTTGACTTACATAGTGTTATAGTGTTTTTCTTGCATATTTAGTGTTTTCCCAGCCTACATAGTGTTTTTTGGGGGTGAGTTAACAAGAGCGAATTTATTGAAACAATTTAAAGTTGTATCATAATAAAAGTGAATATGGCCAGACATATATCTACCTATAATATAAAGGTTGGTTCATTTTAATATTTTTCACAATTTTCTAAAATTCATTTTATTTAAAAAATTTTGTTATTAGGGTTATTTATTTTATTAAATTGTTTTGTTGATATATTGACAATTGACTCTTCTATTTTCAAGAGGGAAGGGGGGAACACCAGGAGGGGATAGAGACTGATGTAAAAACTGTAGTGTTTTGATAAGACACTGTAATAAATATATTAATATATCCATCTATCCAGCTTCTCTATGACTTATTGGTGGTATAACTCTTTCATACTAGTCTTCTTCTTTATGTGGGAGGGTGATATAAAACTGTAGAGTTTTTAAAAGACACTGTAAGAAGTATGATGATAAAAACACCTGAGTAAAAATCTCCCCAGCTTCTCCGCATCTTAATATCCAGATAATCTATATAAATATGATACCTTGACAAATTATTCAGTTTTCAGTAAACATAACCGTTTACTTGCAGGTGTGACATCTACTTAATGTGACACTTTCAGCAATCATATATTCATTTTTTTATTTAAGCAACACAACCCAACCTGAAAAAACTTGAACCATAATTTTCAGAAATGAAACTAACATTGTAGACATTTTTAACAAATATAATCTTGATCATACAAAGTAATATGAAACTGCAAAATTGCAAAATGTATTTCATTTGGTTTCACTATCAGTTATTGAAGGGTACATCCAATTCAGCATTTAAAGGGATAACTAAATCTAACAGGTCGGTTGTCAGAACACCTTGCTCCCCTGTAGCTCTGGACCTCAAATCCAATACAAAATTTCCATGCAAATATCCAACAGGAAAAATATACATTAGGAAATCCATCAGAAAAGAGAAATCCAGATTAACTTCTAGTAGATCTAAATCTAATATCAATAAAACACAGCTTTGCATTTAAATTTATTTGAACTAAAATAGGGATATCTGACAGGGAAATTAAATATCAGGGAAATTCAGCTGAGACAATATGATACAATATTATATTAATATATTGTATAGTGATATTATAATGTAACATAATAATCTATTGAGTATTAAAAGAATACTACCTCTTATGGTGGGGGCACACGAAGGTTTTTTTTTTTTCCCAATCGCAGCAGAATACATAATCTCACAAAAAACTTACAGATTATTTAGTTTCCGGCGTATTTTATCTGGCAATCTCTACTCTTAACCAATGGGATGTGGTGTTGATATTATGTGAAGGGATATGTGCTTTAAAAAGTTCTCTAGGTGTGCTCCCACTTCATCGGGTGAAAAAACACGCTCGTCTGCCGCTAGCATTAGAATGAACATAAATTCAAATTCACAAACTTGATCAATAACAGTATATATTCATCAGTAGAGTTAGAATTTGATGTTTATTCTAAAAGGAAGTAGTCCTTTAAGACTGTATTTACATTACAATAAGATAAGAGACAGATCAAGCTGTTGGACCCCCTGATCAATATTCAGCAGGTTTTTTACACTTTAAATACCTCATGTTTCTCTTACATGACTCACTGCTCGATATTATCAAATATTTTTCATATGACTGATACAATATACTTGAAACTTATAACTGAACTGAAACTTGTTACAGGCTTTGTCTGAAACTTAGGATCTATTGTACGCCTACTCCGATTTAGAATTCTGGACTTGGTTCAAATTAAAACTTGTGTCAGGTTTTGTGTAGTACAAACGATCCATTGAAACTTGTCACCTATTCTCTATATATAGAGTTAGCGATCTATATTTTGTGTAGAATTCTGGACTTGGATCAAATTATAACTTGTGACAAGTTTTGTGAAAAATTCAGGATCTATATCTTGCAATAAACATGTACTTGAATCTAAATTGAAACCTGTGAATTTGGATCTGTTTGTATATTTGGATTTAGTGACAAATGAATTCTGTTATACAATGTTATTACTTATGTTTCATTAAGCAGACTGATTGATTCAGATATTTGTATATAAAATAAGTTATAGACCTGTGAATGGTTATCTATTAATTTACAGTGTATTATATTCTCACCTCAGCATTTACTATAGTAAATAAACTTCATAAAACATGTGATAACTGTAACAAAGAATAAGATGGTATATATGTGAACGGAGAATTATTCAAAAATATACAGAATAAACTTTCTGTCAGGCGCCTGAAAGTATTGGCAACATTTATCAGCAGTTCTCTGAAAAATTTTCGATTTTTTGTCTTTGCAAGTGTGATAACCTTTGAGTGATATTTTAGATATGTCTGGAGAAGTAGAGGTTTGTATTTGTCATATCATATACATTCTTGTTATTCAGATGAGACAAATAATAAAGGCCCTGAGTGCTACAGGCTGTACACATAATTACCATGAAAGTTAAAAATCTGAAAACATAGGCTCACGTTATTCCAATGGAACAATGAACCAAGGCCCTATGGGTAACAGGCTGTACACATTATAGTTCCCATGAAAGTTCGAAATCTTAAAAGAGTTGGCTCATGCCGTTGTCTTGGCAAATTTCCATCATTGCACACTGTAGGGTAATGCCTTTCTTCATATGGAACAGAAAAGTGAGACGTAAAACACCATTTCATTTCATAATATATGTCATGTAATCAATAATATACCATAGTAAATATTTCATCAATGTTATAATTAATGACAAATATTCTAAACATGAGAAAGTCAGCGGTCAACATGACATTTGAAAATATGAAGAATATGCTACATAGTGAAAGGTGTTTAAGGAGACAAAATTTTTACACCTAGACAGAATACACAACTGGTAGTATCAATAAGGTCACTTTATGTTTAAAAAAAAGTCAGAGATGACATTAGTGCAAATTAACAAGGTATGATGTCTGGTGGAGTATACAGTTGGGGATTATCAATACTGTAAACAATACAGTGTACATCTGAACATTCAACATCTGAGTATTCCAACATTCTGCGTAATCCGACATCATTGTCTGGTCCTAATTGATTTCCTTCTTTGGCTAGTTAAAAAAAATTCTGCGTACTCCAACACTCTACGTATTCCGAATTATGACACTAATCACCGCCAGTTACCTCCCTTCAAGAACAAGGTCAATCCTTGTAGATCAAATGGCATGGGTACTCGTATCATGAAACAGCAAATCATTGAAGATTATGAAAAAGTGCCATGCACTTTGCAGAAATATTTATCTATGAAATTTGGTTAACGTCGTGTAGGATCAAATCGTGCCCAGACCCAAACTAGTTTATTTGCTCCATTTTCTATTTTTTCCATTTTACTGCATCGGACACCATACCTTTTCTGTTTGTACCTTAACACATCAACATCACTTCATGCTATTCTTCATCTGTGTTTGTCTGCTGTTCACACTTTCAGGGAGTCCACATAGCTAATAATGTTTATCTGGTATATTAATGTCAACATGTCAATATTAATCAAATGTTATATTAATCAATGCTATATTTGGCTGTTCTCTTTGTTTTATGTAATGAATTTATGAAAGTATTCATAATAATATTACATATTGTTGAGGTGAATGTTTGTGAAAAATACCTGTAATAAGGCCCCTGCTGGCTGGTTTCTATTAGTAATATTATCCCCTGTAAAAGCACAATTTTTAGGGAAATTCTTTAAATTTTATTAAAAATCTACAGTGTAATCAGTTTTATATCAGGATACATATATTATCCATACCACAATTTTGGTATTTTGATTGAGACCAATCTTTGTAATATTTAACAGTTTTGTTGATGATTCCCATAGGTAACTGTATGAAAATCTTCAATGAATTCAGTTTATGTACTATCAACCATACTTGTTAAAAAGAAGGTTCTCTTTTCTTTTGGACCCCCAGGTCATATTTATGATATTAAGTGAAATATTTAAGTTGCTAGTGTTATGGTATAGATTGGGTCCTGGTAAAGAATGATATGTCATCTAGTGTCAGCAAACTATTCAATACTGTCAATTATTTATAATAGTTGATATGGAAACCTCAAATTGAGGAAATATTTACAATTCATTTTCCTTCAAAATTTACATTACCATATATTAACTAAATACAATAACAGGTGACAGAAAACTTCTCCAGGAATCTGTTCTACACTTCTACTGGTGTGCTACATGCTGTACTGATCTCTAGACAGTTGGAAGTAAACAAAAGAGTAGGTTTATGTCCCTCATTGAAAACTGCATGGCATTTTCCCTCCTCATTAACCTAATCAGGTACAGAATAGCAGGAAAAATATGTCATTTAAGGACATCAAGTATTAATGTATAGTATTTATAGTGTAGGGTTTAATTTAATCAGGTACAGAATAGCAGGACGTAAAATTCCTTTCTCTTCTTTTGACAATTATAATTTGAAGTAAAATATGTCACTTAAGACATCAAGAATCAAGCTTTGTTATGTATAGTATTTGTAATTGAGAGAAGGAATTAATTTAGAATTCCTTTCTATGTGTCATAACCTTCGTGTTTAATCCAGACTGGGATAGAAAAGATCAAAGTTAATCCTTACTGTTATTAGTATCACCATTTTAGAAGACTAACATCATGACTGTCATAAAATAATTTAAATATTATTACTGTTGAAATTTTGTGTATATTATATGAAATTTTGAATTCTGAACCATGTAAAATAAAAGAGTCTATGCAAACTCAAGCTCAAACTCAAACTCTTGCTCAAACTCAAACTCTTGCTCAAACTCAAAACTCTTGCTCAAACTCAAACTCTTGCTCAAACTCAAAACTCTTGCTCAAACTCAAACTCAAACTCAAACTCAAACTCAAGCTCAAGCTCAAGCTCAAACTCAAACTCTTGCTCAAACTCAAAACTCTTGCTCAAACTCAAACTCAAACTCAAGCTCAAACTCAAACTCAAACTCAAACTCAAGCTCAAACTCAAACTCTTGCTCAAACTCAAACTCTTGCTCAAACTCAAACTCAAGCTCCAACTCAAAACATGTGTCCATATACGATGATTCCGCAAAACCATAAATAAATGAAGTGAGGAAAGATCGTCACAGTAATCCTCACAGTTTAGATGTAAAGGGGATTACCCCATTTTCACACCTCGACAACTGTCAACAAAAATTGCTCACTGAGTCATCTGTTACTTCTAATTTATTCAGCCTCATTGGGTTCATCGAATCAACGTTGTTTTCAAATTGATTCATCAA
Organism: Lottia gigantea; assembly: GCF_000327385.1. Taxonomy (NCBI): domain Eukaryota; kingdom Metazoa; phylum Mollusca; class Gastropoda; family Lottiidae; genus Lottia; species Lottia gigantea. The sequence goes on from NW_008709540.1 coordinate 965,641, forward strand.
CTAATATTCCACTGTTTGTATATTTCAGCTATCCAATGCCACCCAGAATATGAACCTTGGTAACTATGGTAATGCTAATGCCAATGATGATGATCTACCACCGCCACCACCAGAGTTACTCCAACAACAATATCTCTATGGTAGCGTACCAGACGGAACCAGTCAGGCCGTGATTAAAAACCTGGCTTATAACCAAGGTCAAGGACAACCCACGACCTATGCCCCTGGTACGGGAGAAGCTGTGAATGAACAACTACAGAAAGCCAACGTTTCTAACATTCCAGCCTCATCAGCTCCTTATAAGGTAAATGTCTAAAATTATCTCCCTTTAATTACCATACTGTTCCTTCTTATTGCCAATGTGATTCACGCCACAAATTCAACTGACATCCTCAATACATAATTCAACCTGTAAAGTTTTTTAAGGGTTCAACTAAATTCATATTAAGTCAGTATTGCAGAAGTTGCAGTGGTCTGGTCTAAAATCAATTTTAAATTAAGTTTCATTATCCAATCAGATTACTGTATTTCTTAAAATCTGGATTTTATCTTAGTTAAGATTTGAGAATAATGCCGCAGATCATTTCATTGAGAGTCTGACCACATCTTAGCTTTCTGGTTCTTTTAATGTCATTAAAATAGCAACCGATCTTTCAATTTGCTCCCCATCCGTATTGAACCCTTAACTTTCTTATCATATAAACAGTGTCATCTTGATAAACATTCCCTTATCAGGGTTTGATATTTTTTTTATGTATAATTGTTGAATAAATGATGGGAGTACAACAGCTTTGTGGCTAGATGATTCCCAAACACTGTACCCTGGCTAGGTGCATTGTCCTTATGAAGCCTCAACATACTTGTTTTTTTCCATTCATCCCTGGGAGTACAACAGCTTTGTGGCTAGATGATTCCCTAACACTGTACCCTGGCTAGGTGCATTGTCTTTATGAAGCCTCAACATACTTGTTTTTTTCCCTTCATCCCTGGGGATACACTGACCCTGTAGCTAGACACTTGTTCAACCACTCTAGTCATGTAACTACTCAACTGATGATGCTCTGTAGCTAGGCACTTGCCTGTCACTCAAAAAAGGAAGACCTCCCATTTAATTTGTGTTTTTGCATCTTAATTTCCTTATAGATATTTTCATGTTCATGATTCCCTTTCCTAATTATGTTGAATTGTTATTTATATCATTATTATTTTAGGTATCGAAATCAGACCACAATAGTTTCCGTGATTTAGTTTGGGATTTGATTTATTCTAAAAATATTACAAATGAAATAGAAAAAGTCAGGTAAGAGACAAAATTTAGATATTTTTTATGTAAAATTTGTCCAGATTTTTGAATTAAAAAAGAGAGCTCTGTATATTTATCAAGAAGATTTCAGTCAAATTGGGCTGAATTATATTATGTTTTGAAAACTTGATCAATTTGAGCCAATGATATGCTGAAATGATGCAAAAAAAAACTATGACAGAGTTACATAGTAACATGATAAATGAAATAGTTTATTTGTCATTTGCATGCTGTTCTCTCTAAAAATCATATCAAAATACACATTTAATATAAATTATGGTTGGCCAAGCTTTATTATTCTATGTTTCCTTTTTCCAGAGTTATTTTCCGATGGTTAGCAACTAAAAATCTAAAAGAAATGAATTTTGATAATGTTCAGCCAGGAAGTCCTGAGGAAGTTTTGATGGGTTTGAAAACTGGAAAAACAACATATGCCATGGTGTTTGATACTATGTGCAAGTAAGTATACAGACATCATTGTGTTTATCCAAAGTTGTAGGGGTGGTGTACTATTCCCAAATCAAAGAGATATAAAAAGAATTTGGGTATAGTAAAGTAATTTTCATGTAAGATGAATTACAGTTATTATGCAGTTACCTATAACCCTAAAAATCATTCCGAACTTGATTAAATAGGCCACATTTGTTTTACTTAGCCTGAATAATCAGAGAAAAAGATTATCTTTTGAAAAGTTGAAATAATAGTTCTTTAATATTGTTAAGAAAAAAAGATACAACCATTTTTACAAGGATAACAACCTAGGTTCACTTAGTATCCTTTTTACCAAACCACTCTGAATTGATCTTGTTAAAATTATTGTAAATGTATGTTTATTCTGATCATTTCAGTTACGCTGGCCTCCATTCCAAGATTATCACTGGATATGCCAAGGGTGCTGATTATAAACCAGGAATGAAATTTAAACCTGGAACCAACCAACACTCCTGGAACGCTGTCTATATCTATGGTACTTGGTGCTTGATTGACGCACATTGGGCTGCTCGTAGAATAATTGGAAAACAAGCTCAGACCCAATCATCCGAGGAATTCCATTATCAACTCGACGAATACTTCTTCTTGCCCGACCCCCATCAGCTGATCTACACCCATTTCCCAGACGAAGCAAAATGGCAACTCATCGAACAACCAAAAACCTTAGAAGAATTTGAAAACCTTCCACACATGAAACCACAATTTTTCAAATATCATTTAGAATTCGTCACGCATAAAACCTCCGTGATATACAGTCGTGGAGAAATCAATATCAGACTGCGTTACTTTGACCTCAAGTCTGCTGTCACATTCAATTTCACCATCTGCTTCGAAAACGGAGAGGAGGAGTACCGAGGCGTTAAATTGAACAGATATGGAATGCAGGAAAGCGTTGGAAACATCTCATCATTCCGTTTACGTCTACCAATCAAAGGATCCTATATCTTATACATCTACGCTAAAGAAGATACCCCTGAAAACAAAGATAATGTCTACGCCCAGGTCTGCGAATATAAGATCGTCCAAGAAGAGGCTTTGAATCCTGCCCCAGAAGCTTTCCCACCATGTTCCTATTTGAATTGGGGACCTGGACCAAGTTTCAATAGATACGGCCTCACAACCTACCAGCAGACGGCGTGTATTCATACGCGAGAAGGAAAAGCAGAAGTACAAATTAAAATCCCCCAAAACATGCAGTTTATGGGCAAGATGAAGAACAACCATTACAATGATGGAGATCTTGAGGGTTACGTGGTCCACAGAGTTGTTGGAAATACAGCTTTCTTTAATGTCACTGCCCCAGGACGAGGTGAATATGGTTTGGAGATCTACGCCAATGATCCTGTTAAAGAAGGGTCAACCCTCTACCATGTAGCTCAGTACCTGATCATCTGTAACGAAGATGTCAAAGCCACACCCCTTCCTAAACTTCCACCTGGATACCTCGGGCCTCAACACAAATTTGCTGAATTTGGCATGGCAACATCCAGTCACCATGACCCTATAATTCACTTGGATACCAACACCGTCACGATCCAGATTCGATCAGAGACTTTGTTACGAGTAACTGGAAACCTACTGGCTGTCCAAGAAGACACCTCTGAAGTTGAACATCCCGAATATATTTTTGCCCATACCTTGGGTTCCATGATCACCTTCATCATCAATCTTCCCCACACTGGATTCTATAAGCTCCAGCTGTACGCCTGCCCTGTTAGCGATAGCAGTCAACAACTTCCTGGTGTATACAACTATCTTATCAACTGTCGCCAGGTAACCCAAGCCGTATTCCCCTTCCCTAAACAGTACGCCCAATGGAAGGAAGGTTGCTTCATGTATGAACCAGGAGTGATCGCCACTACAACTGGACCAAACGGCCAACAGATTTCCAAAGATCGATTACCCCCAGAGGTTAACTTCCGTTTGATGATTCCTAAAGCTGAAGCTGTTGCCGTAGTAGCAGGAGAAGATTGGACCCAGTTAGATCGTCTCCAAGGAAACGAATGGGGCGGAATTTTGAAGGTTGATAAATATTATGGAACAAATACTAAAATTACCGTCAACGCTAACTATGGAGCTGACAAAACAAGTTACGCAACTTTGTTGGAATATTGCGTTTAGAAAATTGTTTTCTTGTTTGTTTGTTTGTTTAATTTGTAAATGTAGTATTTTTAACCAATCGTAGTGAAGGAAGAGATAAGAGAAAAGTATAAAGATGGCCGAAAGTTGTAGTCGTTATTTTAATGATAGAGAATGAGGCTTGATAATTTTTCTAAAACTGTTAACTGTTTTCAAATTTCTGCATTTAGATTTGTCCGCCAATATTTTCAGTATGAAAACATTTTTGATAGAAAAACGAAGTTTCATGCATAGATATTACCAATTTAAGAGTCCCCTCAATAAAACAGATGGAATCATATTGTAAGCTGAAGCTAGTTCTACTTTCATTTTATATTTACTGCCAATTAGATAGCTTATTGAATGTGGAATTTGCAAAATATTTTGATATTGAGCCTCTGGTATATATTAACTACTGGCTTGCTTAATAGCTTTTCTCAATATTTAAGGATATCATACTTACTTCAATCATGAATATTCAAAGTATATATATCCAGCCAATGAATATGATATTTAAAGATCTGAATAAATTTACATCTCATTATCTCAAGACATGGGTTTTCTTCCCATGTTTTGATTTGAAATTTGAGCTTTTTATTTTTTATGCTTTGTCCAAATAACAAATGATTAGTCTTTCAAATTTTACTCACATGAATATTTGACCTGAAGATTTTATAGAAATATGATTTTAGACTTGTTCCATCAGGCATTAGAAGATGGTCGTCCGACAATGATAAGTAATGGCATTGGAATGTGCTTGTTAAAATCTATGGTCTAACAAATGTCTTTTCCTTGTAATTTATGTTGATTTAGCAATTTGAAGGAGTTGCTCTGCTACCTTAAAATCCAAACAATGGTCAATTACTGCAGGATCTGTTTGCGATACCACACAATTTTTCATGTCATATCGATAAATTGGCTGCAAGATAAAAAAAAAATGGTTGTCAAACTTCAGTATGAAAGTCTATTCGTTAAGCTTATGGCTGGATATGAAAGTCGAGCGAGGTCAAAGTTCAAAGGTCAGAGGTCAGGTCGTAGAGTAATTGTTAAGTGTAGATTATTAGATTTATATTTTAATACTTTTTATTATAAAAAAAACTTTCAAATTTTTTGCTCTTTTTTGTATTTTTTCAAAACCAAACAGAAATGTTTCGTTGCTAAGAGTTTGTTAAATTTGTTGGTTACTAGATTATGATTGTTATAAAGCCTACTTTTTAAAATTTTGTGATGTAAAAAAAAGAGCGAAAGATTTGAAAGTTGACCATTTTTGTGAATGGTGCGTAGATTAGAGATGATTCTAAGATGTATTTGGTATTCTTTTATTATTATTATTATTATAATATAACTTGAAACTTTTTTTTTGCAATAAACTGCTTCTATAATATCATACAGTGTTCACTTTATTTGACATATATTTGGCACAAGTGGTAGAGATTTATCTATATTGCAGTGAACAATGGACCATTCTCAGGTTTGTGTCTAGGATTTCCATAGATTAAATTACAATACTAAACTATTTACAGGATTGAAAGCTTGGGTTAGATAAGTTCTTTCTCACATTTCATATTGGGGAACATGGGTGATTGAGCAAATCAGATGCATGCTCACTAATGTGGGATCCATGGATTTCAACCCTGTTTCCATCTGTCAGTGATAGGCCTACAGGTTAGAGGGACTGACATGGAAGAATGGTCTTGTTTGAATATTTCCAAACAGTGTCTGGAGTTTCTCTAGACAGAAGTACAATGAAAACTGAATTATCCTCAAGATTGTGACCCTGGGTTAGATAAGTTCTTTCTCACATTTTGATGGCGAGCTGAGGTGATTGAACAAGTCAGACACTTGCTCACTAATGTGGGATCCATGGATTTGACCCCAGCATATGTCAAGATTTTTCAACCCTGTTCAACCTACAGGTCGGAGGGACTAACATGGAATAATGGTCCTGTTTGGATAAGAAATAAACCATGACTATGTGCACTATAGGCTGTACAAAATACCTTGACAGCTTTAATCAATATAAGAGGCTCACTGTCACAAAAAAAAATTCCCTCGTCGCACACTGCATGCACCTCTTCATTTAATCAACAAGGGTAGAAAAGTAGCATAACATATCTTCAATTATTATATTATTTAACAGATGAAAGTGAACCAACCTCTATCTATTTGGAAATAACCCTCACATATTTGTAACTTTTCACCCAAAACCTTCAACTTCAAGAAAGCAGAAGCACTGTCTGAGATTCTTAATTTTGATTCACATTTCTTAAAGATTCATTGGACTTTGAAAATGGGGTCAGCACAAGAAAAATAGATGTACCCCACTTAGAGTAAGACTTTCTATATATGTAGCAGATGTCAAAGTTAAAAATCAAGATTATTAGATTAATACACATTAAATGAAGAAACTGGAACTGTCAGTAAGGAGTTAAAGTAAGATTTTAATATCTATGATAGAAAACTTTTATAAAGTTTTAGTAAGCAACAAATGAGTCTGTAGTATAGTTATGACACCAGGTAAGTCTACTGTTGAACAAATTTGTTGTCATCTTAGGAGGTGATTAAGGAAATATGCTGTATACATATAAGTTGAATGGTGAATCACCATCTTTGTATGGGTGTTAGGGTGTATTGAGACGAGTCTCAATGAAAGCACTGGCCTGGGTCACAGAGCAATAGATAAGTCTATTAATTATGTGAAAATATTAGTTAGTCATTAGTATGATTTTAGTTAAAAAGACACACACACAAACATACACTGCATGTTATATAATATACTATATATAGCCATGGCACCAGTCCTGAAATAAGTACTCCCTGAAATCTAACTTAGAAATCGATTAATATATTGATATAACATGATACATTTATATGAAGAGATGTATGGGAATGAGAATGGTATTTTTTTTTCTTTCATACAAGTTTAGATAATTCCACATACATCACAAACATCCAAAATAATTTACAGATTTCCCAGTTTTATTAGGAAATTGGGACTTTCGTTCCTCTCTCATAGTAACAGTATTTGCCTAGATGGCTGTTTAGGCCCAAAGTATTTTTTTCTTGGAACTTAGAAAATAGTTTTGGAGAATCTTACAAAATCCTGGCAATTTTGCATGGAATTAAAAGTTTTATAGATGATTTTGACATTATATATAGGCCTACTTGAAGTCTAATTGAAATAAAAGAATTAATTACAACTTTTATCTTGATGAATATGATGGAATATTCTCACAAATGCTTTATAATATCAAAATATTTTGCTATTTATTGAAATCCATCTATTAAAATTGAAAATTGTCGACTTTTAACTCACAAATTGTGAAAAAACTTCTGATTTTAATGGCCAAGTCCAAACATATAAAATTAAATTTTATCTCAATTTTACCATATTTTTTCAAATTTTCTGTAGAAATATGTCTTAAAATGAACGTTTGGGTTGTTTAGACAAATATAATCTGGAATTTTGCTTTAAGAAGGCTTTAATTCTCAAAAAAGGTGAAAATTTGGTCAATCATTGTGGCCGGTTGTGTTATAAGTTATGTCGCCCATTTCCGTGACCTCAATAAACCAATCAGAGTAGAGGCAACTTTCCCGCCGTAATTATCCGACTATCAGCCCATACTGAATGCTCTCCGATTGTAAGTGGAATTTTCCCTTTTTTACGCGAATCTGGACCATAATTTTTACAATTTTTTACTTTTTTATGTGCCCTAGAACATACGGAATGCAAGATATTCTGAATAAATGCTGTACCATCGTTTTTTGAAGATTTTGCTTTGTTTTCCCTGAGTTTTTACTCTTGCCGCGTGGAGGCGTCGCAAATCCAAGATGGCTTCCCAAGATTAATTTTTTCCCTTTATTGAACAATTTGGGGACATTTTTATCATCTGATTTTTGATGATTCATCTTAAATAGGCCACATTTCTTTCTTGACTGTTTTCCCTCTTTAAAATGTATTTTTGAAAGATGTGTATGATGTAGCAGCAATATAAAATGGAATATTTTGGTCAATTTGTGAAACTTGAAATGAAAAATGAATAGGTTGGCTTCTTTTCTATCAGGTCCATGTAACTGACAATAGGCCAACATTTTGTTGAACTAAAGTTTATAAAGCACTGATCTATGATTTACATCTTTTTCTGTCATTGAAAAAGAATACACTTGAAGCCCTGGTCTTGTCTCTATTTGGATTTTCAATTTTTTAAAGGATTTGGGACAGTGGGGTTTTAAACTTAAAGAGAAGGTAGCCATAGACAATGTCAATACTGGGCATAGCTTTGAATTAGTTTAAAAGTAGCAAATCTTGAGCAACTATAAGACTCTAGATTGCTCTGGAATTAAAGGTAGGCATTAACATAAAATAACATATGTGTCAAACAGATGCGATTAGGAAGAGACCGAGAATCGTGCAATTTTTGCTATGTCTAATGATGTGCTTTATTTGCTTGAGTAAATATTTTAGCCATGCTTGCATGCTTCTTTTCATGCGGTATATTTGTAATTCACGGTAAAAGTAGGGTGTACCTATCCTTTTGAATAAAAGAAGCCTACTTATATATTTGAGCAAAAATAATGAAATACATTGTTGATTCAGTTTTAATCTATAAAAAAAGTCGTAATGGACAGAAGTTTGCTTTTTTGGGGCGTTTATTTTTATTCTTCGTATCTAATTCAATTCTTATTTTGTTGTTGAAAGTCCATGGTTGAGAGTAACAAATCATTATCTGACTATAGAGTCCTGCAAAGTGAACATATTTTATTTTTCTGAAGTTTGTAGCTGGTGTTGATTTGTGTAACTATTAGATTCAGTTGATTTTAAATAAGGTGCAAATAAGCAGCGAACATGAACTGCTTATCTTTCTTAATTTGTTTCAAGGCATTATACAATCCATAGAAATGTAATTTCAGAGTAAAAATGGAGAATAATTCAGCAGGAAATTTAACAAATGGAGATGGGTCTGCATTGGGTAGCGGTGACGGGCCGGCAGCCAGTCTGCCCTCTAGTGGAGTACATCATCATTTACCTCAGATACCCACTATGGATAAGGGAATAAAGAAAGCGTACAGTAAGGCTAAACAAATGACAGGTAAGTAATTTAGAAATGTATACAAGCGTTGTGATATTTAAGATTCAGTAAATTTTGATTTAACAGTGAGGTTTTGAATTAAATTTTTTGGAGAATCAGAATGTGTCCCCACCTTGGGACACTTCCCTGTGGTTGAAAACGTACGAGTTAATTCAGAGGAAAGAAACCTTTAAAAAGTAAAAATTAAAAGGGATTTAATTTTGAAGTTTGTTGACTATTTGTAGGTGCAGGGGATAAAGATAAGTTAGAGAATGTGACAGTGACCCATGTTGAAGGTACAGGAGCTGTTTTAAAGATATCAGAAACAGACATGGACGTTGAGAACCTTCTAGATCAAGTTGAAGCAGACGCAGGTGAATCGAAATTAAATGGAGACTCGAAACCAGAAGAGAAATCCCCAGAGGAAAAAGTTGAAGTGAAGACGGAATTGACTGTTCCTAAAAAACGAGGTCGGAAGTCGAAAGATGCTGCCGACAGTTCAGATTATACTCCATCACAGTCAGTTGTCTCCCCTTCTCCAGATAATCAAGAACAGCGTGTCAAAAGAGTCGTGAAGCGAAAAGTTCTCAAATCAGAATTCCAAGAAACTGAAAAATCACCAAAAGAAGTAAAAGTCCAGGCAAAAGCATCTCCTATTGTAGCTTCTCCAGAAATTGAGGCTAAGAAACCAGCTAAATATGCAATGGGTGATATGTTGTGGGGGAAAGTTGGGGGTCATCCATGGTGGCCTTGTATGGTGTCTGAATGTCCTTATACTTTCCAGTTTACTAAGCTCTCTGGTAAGATATTCATCAACAGACTTTTTTGTGTCCTTGTGCGAAATAGCAAAAATTTGGATCTTAGACATTGCTCATTGATAAATCTACTTTTCAAACCTGAAATAGGTTAGAAGAAGAAACAATAGTTGTGTAACGTGTATACCAAGGATATGCAGGATAAGAATTATGGAATAGGCCTTATTCTCAAAAAGTTAATGTTAGATGGTATTAGTTTTCCGACTTCTGATTGGTCTTTTAAAGTCAATTTGAAAAATCTATTTTAAAGTTAGTTTTATTATCCAATCGAATTAAAGTATATCCAATCAAATTACTTTAATTCTGCTTTTATCTGAGTTAAGTTTTTGAGTAAAAAACCTTGTATATTATATGTATTTGGTTTGATCAAACTATTCAATGAATTATAAAATCTTGGATATATTTAGGTACAGAAAAGTAGGACGTAAAACTTCATTTCATTTGTATATTTTCAGGTAGTCGAATGACCAGGATGTATCATGTACAATATTTTGGTAATGAAGGCGAGCGAGGTTGGATTACGGAGTCCTCTACCATTCCATTTAAAGGCCTGAAGGAATTCTTGGATCATGCCGACGAACAGATCCAAACTGCGTCTAAAAAATTAAAACCAAAAGTTGTACAATCATTTAAAATCCAGCCAACGCGTAAATGTGCTTGGGACATAGGCGTAGCTCAAGCTACGGAGGCCTTTAACTTTGATATCAAAGAAAGACAAGAGAAATATACCTTTGTGTATGATTTAAAACAAAACTTTACCACAGTGAAATCTAAAGACACTCCCGGAACTCCTCCAAAAAAACGTGGACGGAAACGAAAAGTTGAAAGTGACGAAACATCTCCCTCGTCAGTGGATGAACCTAACACACCGGTGGAACAGAATTCAAAACGACAGAAGTTAGATTCCAGAGAAGAGGACAAATCAGATGATAGTCTAGTCAAAGCGTTATTTACGCGCCCTAAAACTGTGAAATACGAAGCCTCATTCGATACGTTTTATAATAAACATGAGGAGAGCGTGTTGGATGAGCATCCTGATTGGTCAGGGGACGAGGTCCGAGAACATCTCAGTCAACAATGGAGTATTATGACAGACAAACAGAAGGCTAGATATAAAACTAAATTTACAGTAGATTCTGATACTCCAAGTTCACCAGGTATGTATTGTTGACGTTGTTGTGTTAGTTTTTCTGACTTTTAAAATTTGTTAAATGCTTAGGTGGTTAGAGAGAAAGTAGAACAAAAAAAAAATTACCATGGATAAATTCAAAAAGATAGTGTCGACTTTGACTGATCTTTCCCAGAATATCCATATTCATATACAGTTTATCAACTAGAACCAACAGAGATTAGAATCCTTGACCCAGTTATAAAGGGTTTTCCAGTATTTAATCCTGTTATATAATGCTGCCTTCCAGCTGGATTTTGGCCAAATCTATTTGGCTTTGATCTTTCCCAGAATATCCACACACATTTACATGTATTGTGATCTGTTGTAGGTAAAAGGTCTCCAAGAGTAAGTAAACCATCCATAAAGAAATTAGAAGCTGATGAAGATAAAAAGGGTCAGCAGAATGTAAACCCTAAATCTACAGGCACTAGAAAGGTAGGTTAATTTATTTAGTTAGGAAAATAAGGGTAACTTTAAGCAAAGATACTCTCTTGTTAAAATATTTTCAGTTAAGACTTCTCACAAAAGAAGGGTTTTTGTGAATCATTAAAACTTAAAATGATTGAATTTCAGTCTCGAAGACAAAGTGAAATGAAATCTGATGGTGAAGAAGAAGTTGCTATGGAAACTGATTCTGTTGAGACACCTATACCATCAGTAAGTGTGATGTATTTATTTGGTAGTATAGATAGAGAAAGGATGTAGAAAATGTTTAGGAAACTGAAAGATAATAACAATGAAAGGTTTTTCCAATTTTTTCATCATCAACCAATAACCGGTGAAGCAGTTTACAAATTTGATTAGACTCATGAGTCATGACTGTATGTGCCTAATATTCTGAGTCATTCCTGTTCCATTTCTGTCTAAATAAAAAGGTATTGCAATGTTTTGATTTTATTTGCAGGTTGAGGAACCAGAAAAGCAACAAAAACAGAAAAAATCAGAAAAGAAAGATACACCAAAACCTCCGAAAGAATCCACAAAACCACCTAAATCTAAATCGCGTAGATCTGAATCAGTGAGCTCGACTGCGACGCCAGAGGACGCCACAGAAGATACAGAATCGTCTGTGCCAGAAGGAAAAGAGAAGAAAAAATCGCGGAAATCTAAAAATTTGTTATCAGTTCCAGCCAATCATGATTCTGATTCAGGATCTGAAAAGTCTGAACCTAGGGTAAGTCACTTCACGACTTGCTTAAAAAATATAACTTGCGAAAACTTCAGTCACACTTGATTTGTCAATCACATTTCATTTTCTATCTGTTATTATCGATGTATCTAACTACAGAGTTTATTCAAGAAATTTGATCCTGGATTTCAGGGCTTTTTCTTGGACTTCGAGCAATGTAGTATAGCTGTATTAACCTGTTTGTCATACACCTTGATTTAATCCTATATTTTCAATAAGAATAAGTTAATTAGATTCTGAAAATTTACAGCAAATTATTGTTCCTTTATGTCTGAATGGAAACTATGATAAGTGACTGTCACAGCTTGTAATACTTGAAATTAACTTGTTTAATGTTTACAGCAAATTAGACTTACCCTTACATCTGCATGAAATTTGAGATTAAATTTTGTATTTGCAACTTTTAAATAATTAAATGTTATTTCTGTTACAGAATGATCTGAAATCACGAGTATTACAGAGTACGATAAAGTCAGGAGATGGGGAGTACGAACTAGATATATTTAAACTTCACGCTACTAGTAACGCTAAACGTGAAAATATCTGTGTTATATGTGAACAACCAGGACAATTATTAGAATGCCAAGGGGCGTGTCAGGGTCACTTCCATGCCAGCTGTTTAAAAGTCTCAGATTATCAGGAAGCAGAGTTTAAGTGTAATGAATGTGAAACCGGTAGGTCAATTTGAAATTTGCAGGAATTGTAAAGAAAGTTTTCTAAAGTATTTATGTGAATTGGGGACACTGATATCATTGATTTTCAATCAGTTCTTGTGTTTCTGACACATTCATTACCAGTTTTTGTGATATTGTGTCTTCCCCTTGAAAGATGTAGGCCAGTTATTCAAAGCATTGAAATAGTGATGTCATTGGCTTGGTTGTTTTTCCCTATCTGTTATAGCTAATCATATTTTGGAAGCCATGCTATTTTGTCCACAAGTTTTCTAATTCTGTTTTTGTCTGTTTCATGCGGAATAAATTCCCCATCTGTTCTAGGTAACCATACTTGATTGGAAACAATTCTTTGTATCTAAAAAGTTTTTTAATTCCCTTAATTGTCTATTCTAGGTAATCATACATGTTTTGGTTGTAAAGAAGCCAGTCCTGAAACAAGGAAATGTTCTGTATCATCCTGTGGTAAATTCTATCATGAATCATGTTTTAAGAAATATCCTCAGTCACGTATAGAAGGCAAATCATATTTCTGTCCTCTTCATACGTGTGCTACCTGTGCAGCAGATAATCCTAAAAATCCTAAAGCCACAAAAGGTATTATTTTGAATACTTTCAATTTGTACACATTGCTTTGAAAACTTTATGGAACAAAATGGTAGGGAAATGAGCCTCTGTTTATTGTACAATTGGCATGGCTAGTTTCTTTCCTGTATTAGCCTGTGTATGACCTACATAGTTGTAGTTCTAGGATTTATTGAAAGTGAATGGTTCAAGGGGATTCCACATGATAATGGCAAACAGCAGTTATTTATGACTAAAAACTTCAGGATAAAACAGCTTCTAAAGTAGTCTGTCTTCACATTTAACACAGTTATCAAATCTGTTTTGACAAATCTTAATGAATATTTTGAATAATTGCAGGTCGTTTATTGAGGTGTGTACGGTGTCCAGTAGCTTACCATGCTGGTGATTATTGTATAGCAGCTGGAGCTATCAATCTAGCAGGAAACCATATTGTCTGTAGTAAACATTTCCAACCCAATAAAACTCAGAGACATCATGCTCATGTTAACGTCAGCTGGTGTTTTCAATGTAGTAAAGGTAGGTATTTAATACTAATACCAAGAAATGTTGACCTTAAAAAAGATTTGAACGACATTAAGAGTACATATCATAAATACTAGACAATAATTATGGAAGATGTGTTTTATATTTTATTAGAGAAGTGAGCTTATTCCATAATATTGTCTGGTGATATCAAAAAACAGATTATTTGATGTATGTTATAAGACTTAAAAAGGGGTGCTATATTGACAAACATAAAGAAATATATAAAAATTAATAACCCTGTGGACCGTGAGTGGCATCACATATTATTTCAGTATCATCTTCTACCTCTAGCCTGATTTAATGGTATATGGAAATGAGATATTGTTTTGAATATAAGATTATAGATTGTTAATATACCAGATGTAGAACAAGATTATTGATATTGAATTGATTTCAGGAGGCACGTTACTATGTTGTGAATCATGTCCTGCTGCCTACCATCCTGAATGTTTGAAGTTATCTTTCCCTGAAGGAAGTTGGTATTGTCAGGATTGTTCAAGTGGTAAAAAACCTCTCTATGGAGACTTGATCTGGATTAAAATAGGCAATTATAGGTAGGTCATAATGATATAGTCTAGGGTGAGATATAAACTGTTTATTGCCCTGTTCTAATATATATCCTATCTGATATGATTAGGTTTAACTGACCTAATCAAAGATAGATAGAAGTCATCTTGGGCTCTGTTAAAATCGTTATCTCGTAATTTGATTATGATAAGGGTTTTTTTTTTATTTTTAAAGCTGGGACATCATTGATAATGACTCATTTATTGCATTTTTTGTTCAGCTTTGTATGAATTCTAAAAGTTACGACAAATTTAGCTTTTATAATGGCGAAATTCTCGAAACTATAAAATGGATTGGATGAACTCCCATTTAAAATCACATTTAATGTGTTGGTAGGGCAAGTTTTGTTAGAACAGTTAAAATAAGAGAGCATGAATAAAGTTGGCTTGTGTTTGCAAGGTTTTTGTCTTCACTTGGAAATCCTCTTGGCAATACAATTTAACAGTATATCTTAATACTATCTGCAAATTAATCATATCATCCTTCAATATATCATCATGTTTCAGATGGTGGCCGGGAGAAATTTGTCATCCTCGAAATGTTCCATTAAATATCCAGGAGAAAACACATCAAGTTGGAGAATTTCCAGTCCGGTTCTTTGGTTCACATGATTTTTACTGGACACATCAAGGAAGGTAAGTTAATGTGTAAATTAAGAATTTTGTGAAATTAAAATGATTTAAATATTCTGAGGCAATATGATTAAAAACTCTCAACAGATGATATTTTAGACAGTGTCCATAGAAACTGTTAAAGAATTGAAATATGAAATTATAATCTATATTTTCAGGGTGTTTCTGTTTCAAGAAGGCGATAAAGGCAGTCGAGATCAGAGTGAGGCTAAAGGACTCGCTAAAATATTTGGAAAAGGTATTGTGCAACCTTTAAATCTTTTGAATCTTGAGAAAATGCTAGTGAATTTCTGAAGCTGTTCTCTAATGATTACTTTGTATCAGATACTGTATTGGATCAGCTATTTCACAGCTGCATTAATTGATGATAAATTGTGGCCACATCTCAAATTAAAATTAGACCTGTCGGCAAGCGAGGTTGCTAATTTTCGACTGGCTGAGGGGTTGCATCAGCTGGCTACTGCCACTGGCCCTTGAAGTTCTATATCGTCAACATACATAAAAAAGAGAAGGCTTCCAATGGCATAAAGACTGAGTTGAAAGGATTCATTTGAGCCTGAGGATATATAAGTTTATCTTTATATTTCAGGTGTAATAGAGGCTACAGAAGCTTTTAAAATATGGCAGGCAGCTAAAGCAAATAAAGAACAGTTAGAGAAAGAAAATAATTCTAAAAAACCAGCACCTTTTAAATTTGTCAAGGTAAGATTACAGAACTAGTGAGAATGCTGCTTCATTGTAAAACAATGTAGGTACTTGATCAAGTACAGATCAGTTTACTTTGACCATTAAATCACAAGTTACTCTCATCATCTTCTATATATCTTTTTGTATTTTAATCCATTTTCATGAAACATAGTAAAAGTTCTCATGGACATGTCTTTAATCAGCATTCCATCCTTTCATTTTGACAAGTATACTTAAGGGAAACCTACAAATTTAGCCATTCAAAAATCTCATGAGTCTGTTGAAATCCTGACTGAATCAGACCATCATTGATATTTTCAGACAAATATGCCAAAAAGAAAAATATATAGTTGTAACCAATCAAAATATATTTTGTTAGTTTAAAGCTTGATTGAATCAGACTATGTAATTTATAATTTCAGACTAATATACCAATAGGTAATGTACAGATTAATAAAGCTGATTTATCAGAGATTCCGAGGTGTGAATGTAAACCAGATCAAGATAATCCCTGTAGTAATGATTCAGATTGTTTAAATCGTATGTTAATGTATGAATGTCATCCACAAACCTGTCCTGCAGCCGAGAAATGTCAGAATCAACGTTTTACGAAGCGAGAATACCCCAACTCAGAAGCCTTGAAGACTCCAAGTAGAGGCTGGGGACTTTATACTAAAGTTGATGTCAAAAAGGTAAGTTAATATCTCCAAAACCAGTTTGTAATTGTAAATAGGTACTGGCCTGAAGTAAGTTAGTTACCAACCCATACATGTCAGAAATAAGAAAAATTTCCTTCGTAACCTGTAGTTACCTGTCCTTATTGGCTCAATCAGAAATGGGTGCCTAGTGTTAGGTTACTTAGGGTTGTACATGATAAATTTCTGTCACTGTAGGCCTACCTTTAGCTTAGTAAAAGTTTGAAGTCAAGAAACATAGTTACTGTGTGAGTTTGTAAATGAAAGCCTAATTGCCTAGATTTTGGCTGTTTAGGATGTGCATCATAAATACCTATAGAAGGGCCAGTTTCCCTCATTGCACAATGCACTCTAACGAATGTAAATGAATGTTTAACAGGGCCAGTTTGTAAATGAGTATGTAGGAGATCTGGTAGATGAGGATGAATGTAGAAGAAGAATCAAACAGGCTCATGAAGATAATATCACTAATTTCTATATGTTAACTCTTGATAAAAACAGGTTGGTTGGTGGTCTTTCTTTCTAATCACAAACATCTCGTGGTTACTGTTATCTTCACAATGTCAAGCTATAACAAACATATACCTTGACTGCAATAGCCACTATTCTAGCATCAAACGATTTGATTAGATTTTAAGCCAGCGAATACAGCCAATCAGAAACCCTTAACTTAAAGACTTGAACATTATGACTTCTGGTTCCAGACTTTCTGTCAATGCCTCTGATTGGCTGTATTCGCTAGCATACAATCCAATCAAATCGCTGATAACAAACTTCCGTGATACAAGAAAGGTGGCTATTGTTGTCAAGGTAACGAGTACGAAGTCTGTAATAGCTTGACATTGTGAAGATGGGTTCCTTGGCACAAAACGTAGTCTGAAGCCAGTTACACAAACACTTAAAACGAAGATACATTTGAAATTCCAAACTTCAAACAATAAACTTCCCTGCAAAATGTATATACGTTTATATTTTAGCATATAGATTTTGACATAGTAAATCTCGTACCAATACCTTCAACTCAGCTTTGAGTTAGATTTAACTTCAATATTTTGTATTTATAGAGTAATAGATGCAGGACCAAAAGGGAATTTATCTCGATTTATGAATCATTCATGTCAACCGAACTGTGAGACTCAGAAATGGATGGTAAACGGTGATGTTAGAGTTGGTTTGTTTGCTCTCAATGATATCTCTGCAGGTAAATTTAAATTGTCATTCAATTTTCACAATAAATACTTTTCTGAAGCCAGATTTGCATATATTAACTTTGTATTTAGAAATAAAAATGAAATGAATGGAATGGAGTTTTATGTCCTACTTTTCTGCACCATGTGAATTAATGAAGACAGGACTTCGTATTCAGGAATGAAACTTTTATATTCCTTTATCAAAGTTTTTCATAATTGTCTGTCACAAAAAACATGTTAGTTTTAGTAAATGATAAGTGTTAAAAAGTTGCAAAGAAATGGATGATTTAAGTTAAAAATTCTGCTGAAAATCGAAAAGTTATAAGATCCATTGGGATCAAACAACGTTTAATTATTCATAGTTTGTGTAAACTTATAAACTTGTATAAATTCTCTCATGGGATATCTTTCTATTTCACCAGGTTCTGAATTAACGTTCAACTATAACCTAGAATGTCTTGGAAATGAAAAAACAGTGTGTGCTTGTGGAGCTTTTAACTGTAGTGGATTTTTAGGGGTTAGACCCAAGGTAAGCTGTGAAATATTTGATAATTGAGATTTCAAACAATTAAATCAGAAATATAACGAATTGAGAAAATAACTTTCAATGCAGTCAATATTATTATCACTTTGAACTCTGAGTGTAAATGTAATAAACCGTCATATACCCTGAACTCCAAGTAAAATAAGATAACGTTAATTTATTGTGACGTCACTTAATAAAGGCCAGTTTACTGCCTGCTTTGGTATATATTCTGTAATTATGTAGCCGGTAAATTGGGCGCTTTCTCTTTGATTTCAGTCGGCAGCAGCTATAGCGAATGCTACCTTATAAATCTATATAGAATTTTGATTACCTTTCTCTTTGATTTCAGTCGGCAGCAGCTATAGCGAATGCTACCTTATAAATCTATATAGAATTTTGATAACCTTTCTCTTTGATTTCAGTCGGCAGCAGCTATAGCGAATGCTACCTTATAAATCTATATAGAATTTTGATAACCTTTCTCTTTGATTTCAGTCGGCAGCAGCTATAGCGAATGCTACCTTATGAATCTATATAGAATTTTGATTACCTTTCTCTGTGATTTCAGTCGGCAGCAGCTATAGCGAATGCTACCCTATAAATCTATATAGAATTTTGATAACCTTTCTCTTTGATTTCAGTCGGCAGCAGCTATAGCGAATGCTACCTTATAAATCTATATAGAATTTTGATTACCTTTCTCTTTGATTTCAGTCGGTAGCAGCTATAGCGAATGCTACCTTATGAATCTATATAGAATTTTGATTACCTTTCTCTGTGATTTCAGTCGGCAGCAGCTATAGCGAATGCTACCCTATAAATCTATATAGAATTTTGATAACCTTTCTCTTTGATTTCAGTCGGCAGCAGCTATAGCGAATGCTACCTTATAAATCTATATAGAATTTTGATTACCTTTCTCTTTGATTTCAGTCGGCAGCAGCTATAGCGAATGCTACCTTATAAATCTATATAGAATTTTGATAACCTTTCTCTTTGATTTCAGTCGGCAGCAGCTATAGCGAATGCTACCCTATAAATCTATATAGAATTTTGATAACCTTTCTCTTTGATTTCAGTCGGCAGCAGCTATAGCGAATGCTACCCTATAAATCTATATAGAATTTTGATTACCTTTCTCTTTGATTTCAGTCGGCAGCAGCTATAGCGAATGCTACCTTATAAATCTATATAGAATTTTGATAACCTTTCTCTTTGATTTCAGTCGGCAGCAGCTATAGCGAATGCTACCCTATAAATCTATATAGAATTTTGATAACCTTTCTCTTTGATTTCAGTCGGCAGCAGCTATAGCGAATGCTAATAGAGTAAAAGATGGGAACAAGAAAAAGAAACGTAAAAAGAAGATAGATATAAAGAAAGAACATGATGATGATTGTTTCCGATGTGAAGAAGGGGGAGAACTAGTGATGTGTGATCATAACACGTGTCCTAAAGTTTATCATCTACAATGTTTAAATCTTACTAAACCTCCTACAGGTATAGACTCATTACTTTAATAGCTTGTCTTAAATAGACCAGTTGTCTACAGATCGCACAGTGTGTGTTTCCGAGTTCCAACAGTAGTCTACATATATCGCACAGAGTGTCTCCGAGTTCCAACAGTAAGCCAGTTGTCTACATATCACACAATGTGAAACTCAGAGTACCAACATGTTTCACGTTTGCTTCTATTTTCTACTGAATCGATTATCCCATACCATCCCAGACACTGTGCCTCGTCTTTTCGTGACTGAAGGGTATTAACACATTTCTGTCTTTCAGTATCGTATTACATCGACTAATAATTTTAAATACATTTCTAACATTCAAAAGAATTATTTGGCCTTCTGCTTCCTATAGGTCCATATACTTTACTGTGTATAGAATATTTTTCTTGTGTATAATTTGTGACATAAAGAATTAATCTTCGCTCAAAAATGCTAAGCCACTATCTTGTAGATGTTGTCAGGACAAAAGGATGTGATCATCTCCTATCAGGAAATCATAACCCATTAGCAGATTACTAAAAGTACATTCAATATGAATAATGTATATTATTTCTATATATTATTTCTGTATATTATAGGTAAATGGCTGTGTCCCTGGCACCATTGTGATGATTGTGGTAAAGCTGCTGTTAAACGATGTTCTAAATGTCCCAATTCATATTGTTCTAAACATATCAAAGGCAATATATTTGATGTAGAAGGAACATTGTATTGTCATGACCATGATAACATCTTATCCACCTTCGCACCATCAAAAATAAAAACACCCAGTGGTAAAATAAAGGAGGAACCAAGCAGTAACGAATCGAGTAAAGCCTCTACGCCATTATCTGATACAGTGGAAGATAACGAAGACAATCAAGATTCCGCGGAGGAGAAAGGCGTGGTAGATAATAATGACAATAATAATAAAAGTTCCAATGGAAATGTTGAACTCGATACGAGTGCCAAGGCAATCAATTTTAAAACTGTGAAAAAAATCTTAACATCGGGAATTAAAACTGAGGAGAAGAATAATTCTAATTTAGGAAACCAGTCCCCCTCCACGGATGCGTTATTTCCAAAAAATTCTGAAAATTTATCAAATAAGAATCTTTCTACCTCTAAATTAGAACCTCGTGCTGGAAATCGTAGCCCAGCGTTAAATAAGGGGTCACCGAAAGTTGAACCAGCCGCTGTCAGACAGCGAGGACGACCCTGTAAAACCAAAGCAAAGATGATTGCCAACATGAAACAAGAAGCAGCTAGAATGATGGAAAATAAACCATTGACTCCACCCCAGAATTTACCCATGGAGGAACTGAAAGTAGCACCCATGTTTGATGATTCTGATGATGGTGAAACTGATTTAGTGATTGATATACCACAGTTCTAGAATAGATTGCGTGCCAGAATTCTGTAATATTTCTAAGGGGTGAGGTCAATGTTACCCAGTGTAAGATAAGATAGGATCTCTTTTTATTTCCCGTATGGAAGGAAGAGAATAAGAAACTGGAATTGGTTGGTGCACCTCAGTTTTAAAACCGATTTGGAATCCCCCCTCAAATGGAAAAGAGTAAAAATTGACGTGTCGAGTTAACACTAAGATAGAATTGGTCGGTGTAAAAAAATTTGTTCTGAAGGATCAGAACTGAGGGTACAAAGTTGAATTCAGGGTTTATAAGGGCTTTAATTTGAGATTGCTATGGTAATGACTGTAAAAGACAGACAGGCAAATTTGAAATTCCGTGTGTGAAATGACTGCTTTGAAAATTATGCAAGGGTACAAACCCTCGTCATCTGTTGGTTAAAATATGTGTAAGAAATATTGTTAATATTGCAATTTGCTGAAGTGCTTTTAGTTTGACAGTGGTGGGAACAAACTGTATTTTTATACCCCATTATGTGAAGCCATACTAAAAGAACCTGGGCACGAAAAAATTAAACTGAAAATATATTTTTCAGAACGGTACAAGAATCTCCACATTGTAAAAAATAAGAATCATGAACAAAATATGGTGGCCATATATTATCTGTAAATAAGTCCTATTTTATGTAACTTTAGCGCTGTTTTAAGACTATTATGTCTAATGTGTGTACAAACTGTATGGATTTCTTGGACGCTGAAAAGGCATGCATTTATATTTCAAATTGGGTGATTCAAATATCAAGCATTTTGTAGGGTAACATTTAAAAATTCTTTGCATCGTATTTTGACATGTTCCTTGTTGCACTAAAGTCTGGAATTTTTTTTTTTTTTGTTGGAACATGTTTATTAGCACTTTAAATACAAAATGTGAAAAACAAGCACATGAGTGATTTATTCGTGAGCTGTTTTTTTTGGTTGGATCTCTCTAGAGCTGCAATGATTCACTGATGAATCGATGAACCGCCATTCTTTCCTTCTTATCGATGCATTGCGTTGGATAAAAATAATTGTGATGTATGGGTATGATTAATTTTTATCTCCCTTTAATAATAAATGACACAGAATCCTTGTGTGTAAAAGAAATTGTGTCATTTTCCAAGTATGACTTTCACATCAAAATTTGTAAAAATTCATTTCTAACTCAAAAAAATTACAAATTTTTTCACAATTCCTTACTTCTAAATGTTCTCAAGTGCTTAATAGTGACAAACTTGTAATTTTACAATTTCTGCTATTTTTCCCCCTCCCTTCTCTAATAAACGCATCGCGATAATTATAGCAATAAATCGTATCGTTGGATGAGTATCGTATCGTGTATTCAGGAATCGTTGCAGCCCTAGATCTCTTAGTTCTTGTTTAAATCATCAATCGTACTTCAATTTATTAATTGTGTTATTTGATTGGTTAATCATTCTCATTAATATTCATATAAATAATCTTTCTCATTATTCTCAATATCATTTTATGCATTTGAATTCAAAATTTAGTGTATATTTTGTACAAATAAATTTAAAAATTGAGAAAGCGTTTCACATTTCTGTAATGACGCCTGTTGCCAAAAACATAATTTGAAGTCTGTCCTTAAATGTTATCGACCAATTTAAATTTATACAGTTAATGGCACCCACTCTCCCTTGCGTTTCACCTTTGTACTATAATTAGTTTCGATATATGATTTAGATTACGGATTAACAGTTACTTTTACATAGATATCGGGGTTTCTGGATTATCATCAACCGGATAACGCGGCTCCATGTATTGTTTAAAATTCAACGAGTAAGATGTATTGATGTAGAGGTATTTCAATACACATATTAAGATATAAAACACAAAAAACTAATCACTTGGTCCAATTTATAAGTCATAGTACACAAGTCTACAAATAGCCAATATGGGTCATTGTGAGGTTCTATAACCCAGTCAGTTAGACCGTTGGTTCTTTACATGAAGTCATTTGCTTGGATAGGTTATGCAAATGGTGGCTGTGTGTTCTGATGACCTTGAATAAGTCATCATCACTCATTCCAGTCGTTTCAGCTGTAAATGGGTACGGATAATCCGGAAAAGATCAATGCCAAGGGGTTTAGCCAAGGACTGGCTCGTAGGATCGTTAATTGTAAACTTGTAAAATATAGTTGTTTCTTTCTTTCATTCAAGAGATTTCAATCCCAGCTGTCTGTTGAAAAAGTAAATTTTTTCATCTAAAGAGTATATGGTTACAAATAATGTACTGGACAACTCATTCTTTTGCAGAAAATCTTTTTTTCTCTAAATGAACTGAAACTAAAAGTTGCCAGTTTTTAAAAATCACTTGTTGAAGCTTGTATCACTAGATGCTATCAGTTCTATAACAAATACTGTATAAAGATTACCTTGTATGTTGTTCTAATAATTCCATTTTAGAAAGTTATTTTATATTTTAAGACATTCTGTTACACCATTGTAAATAAGAAAATGTTTATTTAGAGTACAATTGATGGAGTTACATTTTCTACAGAATTAAAACAAATAGACAATATTTCTCTCTTTAATTTATTGGGGGCTCTAATGTCTGTAGTGAGTTAACCTTAGGGTCCACGCTTCTAGTCTGTGATATTTTGAGATGGTTCCCCTTTTATTCAATTCTTTGCAGTGATGCAGTCTTAAGAGGCCAATATGAAAAAGAGTGAAAATCTCGAGACGAATATCTCTCTTAATTTTATTGGGGGTCTATAAAGTCTCAGTGAGTTAAAATTATAGTCTTTGCTTTTAGCATGCAATATTCTGAGATAGTGTCATGCAATTATTTAATCCCAGTTTACCCCAGTGATATAGTTCAAGAGGTCAATATGGAAAAAGTATTTTTATATCAATAGTAGCTTTTGCGAAAGGGTGTCATAGAATGCTAACTTTAAGTGGAATTGCAAGAACCACAGATGTAAATTGACATGGTGCATATTGATACTAAAAATTCAGAAAATCTCTTTACAATCGTTTTAACCTCCCAACACACGTAGCATTTAGTCTCTTGCTGAACAAACTCATTTTTGCGAGACACACAAAATTATTGGAAATTGAAATTTTCCATCAATTGAGACTATGACCAGTAAAACATATTTTTGAGTTTATTTGTAATAAATATATTAACAATAACAACAAATAAGGCTCAGTTTCAAACTTCCACATCTTTCAACGATAGATCACATTAAAAAAACGGAGAAAAATTTATGGGATACTACTCTTTGTGTTCTCAACTGTGGAATCTTCATAAGAACAATCTCTCAGTAATCCAGGACCTGTATTCTTGAAACAATCCTAGCGCTATGATCGTTTCGAGAATACAGGTCCTGAAGTAGTATCACTAGTATACCATCAAACTGTGTTTTGTACCTCCAGTATACAATTTTAGACTAACAACATAAAATCCATTAGTTTCATTTTGTGTTTGAGAAGTGTAAGCACACCATTAGTAATTAATGAATATAGTATTTGCAAGGAAATCTCAATTTAAGGGTTTGGATTCACTCTGATAGAACAAACTATTTTAAAATCCATTATTGGAGTGTTAAACTGTTCTACAATATCAATTTAGCTGGATGTTTCCTTGTCATCTACCAATCCACCATTTGACTTTAAATAAGGGAATCAAAATGCTGAGCAATGTCACATTGACAAAATGTTTTGAACAAAATCTTGACTGACAGTCCAACATCAAGATGGCCACACCCTCTTCTTCACAATATATAACACAGTAGCGAAGAAAAAGACTAGAGCTAAGAAGATTAGAAGTTTGTCTGTTAAATCTCGTCTATCGTATTTTGTTAACAGTCTATGTGATGTCTGTATGTGGCCTCCCATGGCTTGAAATTCATCGTGGGTATCAGAAACTGTTTTAGAAGAAGAAACTGAAAAAAAAGGAGTTGTAATATAGCATTTCATTGATAACTTTTAAATGGGACATGTTTTAATGCAACTTCTTCCAGTACAGTGTACGGTGCAGAATAACCAATACAAACAAATATATATGAAGTGAACACATGCGGTACAGGTTAGGACAAGTGCATACAGGATTCGTTTCTTCTATTTTCTACTGTATAGATACTGGTAATCCCGCATCGAACACTTCGACTATGAAATCAAAAGCATCACCACTTGGTTGTATTTACTGAGTACTCGAAATTATGGCATCCAATTCGCAACAAATCTTACGATACAAATTTGTGGTAAGTGAGAAAACTTACATTTGGGAGTAAAATACACTTCTGACAAAAGTTGATGAGAAGATCTTTTGAGAAAAAAAATCTGACAATCAAATTTGTTGTTAATATTATTTTCTCAATGTAAAATTCTATACTTTGGATTAGTACTCAGAATAAGATTTTTTGTAGAATGGAAATCCCCAGAAATTGAAACCCATCGACAAAAAGAATACTCACTTAAAGTAGTATTAGTTTGTTCACTCTGTTTAACCTGTCCTACCATCATTCTGTTTAAATTCATTAAAGATTCTGTTATATTACTGGCTTTAGCTGCTAGTGTTTCTTTATTGCCTTTAGTTCTACAATACATACAACACATTTTATATAATATAAATGACAATATGCTGAAAAATATGAAATAAAATCGGTTGTCAGCCTTTTACACTTCAAGCAATGATGATGAAAAGATGTCTTATACTTAGTTCTACAATACACAAAAAACACTTTACAGTTGAATAAATAAAATCAGTTGGTTCCCTATTCATCTGCATTCAAATTTTTAACATGAAATTTTAAAACTGATCGTATTTCAAAGTTGTTCAACCTATAAAGATGTAATTCGTTGAGAAGGTTTCTTATATCAATGTTAATATGAGGATGAAATATTATGGTCTTAGCTTTGATTCTTTAAAAATAATCTTGAAATGAAAAGTGTTAGATTTTTTCTGAGCTATTCAATAACACATTAGTTTATATATTAATGTACAAACCTCTGACGTAACTCTGATCCACCATTGAACAAGTCCTGTTTATTCTGTTTATCAATCATCAACTGTGTTGTAATATTCGTCTGTCGTAGACATGTTATTGTGCTAAAAAAAAAAAAAATATTAGACTTTTTACAGGCATTATTCATTTTAATGAGCTAGATCAGAAAAACAGATTTATCAATAACAAGTTGTTCACTGTTAAAATAGCACTAAATGCATTAATTACAGAGCAATATCTGCCCTCTCTGCTCCCCCTTAGGCTCTACCACTGATTACAGCCTATAATTCACATGCATGGTGGGATACCGATATAGGCCTTACGTCATGACAAAGTTCTAAACATATAAAAAGTAAACATGAAATATTCAGATTGTAGTTGACTGTTCAGATTGTAGTTGACTGTTTCAATACTCACCTCATTAATTTCTGTTTGTGAGTGTCCACGTTTTTTAAAATGGCTTCTCTATCAGCATCTTTATCTTGTTCACGTCCCAAATCATCCAAATCCTGAAAAAGAATATGTTGTCAAAAAGGGTGCACGACACAACAACCACATGGGCTGGATACATATCTTGATCTTTCCATCAATATTTGACCAAAATGTGCAGATCCTCCAGAAATAAGTATTTAAATATAAATCAAAATATTGTCTTTAAGGTAGGAAATTTGGTACGATTCAAACCAACAAGTGAATCATCCAAATAATATTCAGATAACTGGTTCATAATATTCAATTTCTAGGCAACTTTTAAGATAAAATGAGATAACAAAACCCACTAAAAAACAATACATTATATTCAGATAACTGTTCAATACTTACGTTAATTTTATTCCGAAGTTTGTTTATCTTTTCTCGGACATCTTGATTTAATTCTTCCAACATTTCTGTTGTCTTGGCCACATCTCGAATATCCTTTAAAAACAAAAAATTGTCAATTTATCTGTACATTATGAAAAATCATTGATCTCTTCTAAAAGCCATCTACTCTCTGACTACATTGTCTCCAGAATTGAAATATTAGTTATAAATATTACTGAGAGTTTTTGTTTGTCTTTGGGTTGATGAAAATGTCAACCACTAGAAAGGTTATAATTTGTAAACATGATTTTACAAAGGGGAATTTTCAGTTGAAGTGAATTTTCTTGGAGAGGAGAAAAGTGTGTCTATTTCAAATGTAAAATCACTGAACCTTATATTTCTATGGACCCGCAGACATTCTAAGACAAATGGTATACCGTTGAAAATTTGATTTTTGAATGTTATGAACTGAGAGAAAAAAATTCAATTCAAAGCTCAATGTAGGCATAGAGTAGTTTGGGCTATATGAAATGACAATAAGGCTTCAGAATATATGCTATGTGTACATGTAAACAAACAAAACGGAACTCCTATATTTTAGAGTTGTCATGTCATTAGGCCATTTTCACGATCCATGATTTGTAGTGCCACGACCACAACCAGCCAATTGCAATGTAATAATCTTCAGGGGAAAGTTTAAGAAACTCATTATCTTCAGGTTTTATATACAAAGATTGGGAAGTAAGATATACAGCCTGTTCCAACATGAAATCATGTCTATGCACAACAAGGCTTAATGAGTTGTCTCCCCTCTTCAATATAACTGCCTCACTGAATCGGCGTCAAATCAACAGATTATTGACAATGTCCAGGCTACCAACCGGCCGATTATCACAAAACATTTGAAAAATCAAAGAATTGAATTCATATTGCCTGGTGAGGCCCTTACTTGAATCAAGGCCTTAGCCTCCAGGTCTAATTTCACAATTTCTTGAAGGCAAAGTCTGACGTGGATATCTTCCGCCGCCATGTTTACAAATTTGTTAGTGCAGTTGTCGTAAAACTATTTAAATGATTTTTTCTGGTGCGTTGTTTTGAAGAAATTGAATGTTTTGGTAACACAAAGAGTGCAAAAGAAATGTAACGATTAATTTTGTGTCATTCAGATGGTGTAACGTCTTAATATGTCGACTTTTGGATTTGTCGCACTTAAATTACTATTTTTGGCAGGGAAATTCCTTACTTCCGGCTTTCCCAATCCACGTCGGCTTAGCTGTCAAAATTCATAAGAAAAAGATTATGAGCTGAAAGAGGGATTGATTAAACACCAATTAGCACTATTTCTATTATCATCCATTTCTCACTACATCCTGGATTCTAACAATTCATTCATGGCGAGGTATGTAGCTTTTTGTGTTTGTTTTTGTCGATTTTTAGGTCTGAAAGAATGTCAAATTTGAAAGAAAAGTTGAATTATTGAAATGAATGAAAACACTGTCTGTAGACACACCCTGTCCAAATTGTAAAGGACATAGCTCACACCTTTTGTAAAAAGTTTTCAAAGGCCTTAAAGGAAAACAAAATAGAAAATATCATTAAATGGACAGATGCACTATACCTTAGTCTCAGAAATGGAAATCTTTTATTAGCAAAGCCAACCAGTAATAGAGTTCACAGCTCATTCTCAGAATTTGAGCCTTCAAATCCATGTGTGTCCAGAATTATTCGCGTTTGGAAGTAATAAAGACGAGTTTTGGTTTCTTGAGACACTGCCATATGTAGAAAGACATCAATAGAAATAGGAAAAGAAATTCCTAGTTTGAGACTGAAGGCTATTTACATACATTCACGACTCAAATCAACCCAATCTGGTTCATTTGTCCCTTTAATGTAAATGAAATTGTCATGGGAATTTCGTGGAAAATGAGAAACCAAGGTAGACCAATGAAAAGCGAGAAAGAGCATGAGAGGGAGGGAAAGAAGATAAGTGAACTGTGGAACAGTGTTTGTTAGTAAAACGGTGATGAAAACTTGGGTAAAACTAAACAATATCAACCTAAAATATAGCTCCATTACATTGTTCTGGGAAAATAAAACTAGAACATACATGGTAAAATATCCTGGGACAGAAGTAGGGTATGAGCAGTTCTGATTTTTGTGCTACTTGCATTTTCAATATGCCACATGTTTCACTCAGAGAATTTTGTGGTGTCTGTGTTTTATTCTATCAAATTTAATCAGTAATTGTATTCCATTAGAGATATCTTTATATAGTGAAATATTGTTTATTGTCCTGGTATATAGCAATGCACTTCAGTGGCCATTGGCTAATACCTGTTCAAAATGTCTTATATTTTTAATTTTTAGTATATAAAACTTGACAAAACGATTAAATTAATTTTTTATGAAGTGAATTTATGTTCATTACTAAGAAATGTTCACTTTATTAGAAAGAAATGTTTCAAGTTTGATTAATTCTGACAACACGGCTGCTCTGCGTAGTCATTATGTATGATATTTTTTGTTCTTTGACTATTCTAATTAGTCCCGTCTTCATTAGTCCACATGGTCCAGAAAAATAGGACGTAAAACTCATTTATTTCATTTCATAATTAGTCCATAAGGAAGAAATAATAACATAAACAATAGTCTGTATTATGGGACGAACCATGGTAACTACCTAATTAGGGCATTGTAAAGCACCTAGAGGCTAATTAGTAATTAGGACTGTCTCATTAAAGCCATTGTTACAGTGTCAATATATCTTTTGTAAAATGTATCTATAATAGATTTACATAGCTTGTCTTATGTACAGACTTGAAAAAATGCTGGAATCTTCTTAATTAACTTATTTCTTGAAATTCAATTTTTTTACCAACAAAATGTTTAAAATAATTAAAAAAAATAATAGTCTTAAAGCATCTGTATTTATTAGTAGACCAAAGCACAGGTTGAACAAATAAGTAGATATATATTTTATAGATAGGTAAATAGATAAGATAAAAAAACATAGCATTAAATTACAAATACAAACAAAGGGATTATTGAAATAATAAATATATAATCTTAATACCAGTGATATTGTCTGTATGATAGTTGACATTGTTAACTGAGAAACCAAAACTGATTGCAGAGTTCTATCAGGTGTTAAGCTGCCAGTCAACATGATCCACCATGTTTGTGACATCTTGATTATTTATGGTAATCTACATATTTTTTTGATAGTTTTCATGAAATATTAATAGTCTTTGAATAATTAGATTTTCTCGAATTTGATTGCTCTGAAGATCCAATATGATTTCAGCAATAATGGGAAAACTCATCAAATTTTGATGGAAAGGTCCCACTTTGATGCAAATCAACTACCGTACTGTTATTGAAAGATGTAACCTTTGCAGTAGCATGCATTTTATAAATCCTTTAGATGTCAGACTGTATTCATGCAATTAAATGAAGATGTGCTTTCAATTGCTAATATAATATATAACAAAACAAACTCAAACTTTCATTCATTAGGTAGTTAAAAAAAACATTACTATTCACTGTGACTGTAAAAAGTTGAAGTTGAAGATTTGCCTGATGCTTTTCAGAAACAATGCTTTAGAATTTTTGATGGCAAGTATGATATATAACAAATCAAACTCAAAAATTTTCATTCATAAGTTAAAAATAAAATTAAACTAAACAGTGTAAAAACTGTAAAATTTTAAAAAGTTATGAATTTACTTTTTAATATATATAATAGATAATCAAATAAAAAATAAATTTTTCTGAATTATCTTTGATCAAATTTTACATATAATAAAACAGATGACATATGAGACTACACAAAGAAACTGTTTATTTGATTATGAATAACTGTCAGCTTTGAATTTTAAAAATATTGTTTGATTTATGAAGGGTGTTATTTGTTATAATTAATATCAGATAAAAACATAAGATAGTTTTTAGTTGTGTTTTATTTTATGCAATAAACTTCCTTTAATCTTGTTTAAAAAAACACACAGTAAACTAAAAAAACTGACATAAAATCACACTCCATTGTGTTAAAAATAATAAGAAAAATATCTTTTTGTATCTGACTGGCATTGTTGACATATTATATACATGATAGATTGGAATTTGAAATATGCAGTGTGTCTGTTTGGCTGACATAATTAATTAAAGATTCAATCAAGGTATTTCTCTGATTTTCTGGAATTATTTTTCACCAAATCATCTTCATCATTTTCATAATTTCACAGCTGAATAATTTTTAAATATTTTTCACATGCTTCAGCCACTTAAAGGGATCGCAAGGTTATCTAAACTTTTTATGTGTATTAGGGGAAATGATAGCATCAATTTGCACCATTCCAATTTTCAGTAAGATGTATGTTTAAAACTTCCACTTAAACCAAGTGCTTTATGACATAGCTATCGCAAATATACTCAGTTATTAGCAGCTTTTTCTTGAGTTATATCCGAGAGTGAAGCTTTTCTATAATTACAGGAACCACAGACATCTGACGGTAAATCGAAATGATGCAAATAGAAGCCATTAATGGCCCTGATACACATTTAAACCTCTATATAACTTTGTGCCTTTAAGCATTTTGAAAGTAGTTGTCTGTGTTATGTTAGTTTAAGAACACACCATCTCAGTTCAGATACAGCCTCTATAGCAAGTGTCTTTCAAGAGCAAGCATGACCTGTTGAAATATTATCAAGGTTAGAAGTCAGATCTATTAGATGTATAAGTTTTTTAGATTGAAATAATTGATTGTCCCAGCTGTTCACTGATTATTATAGTTTTTTTTTATCACTGTTATTATTTTCTTATTTCTAATCTGAAACAGGTATATTTCTATTAAATTTTATTGGACTAATTATAACTTGATTAGTGTACTGTGAATTCTGAGCATTTACAAGATTTAAGTATTTTCTTGTATTAAAGGGGTTGTGAAGAGGTTTTTCTAAAAATTTTATGTGTATTGGGCATACTGATAGCATCAATTTGCTTTTGCACCATTCCAATTTTCAATCAGACGAGTTTTGTTCCTGTAATTCAGCTAAAACTCTGCTTTTTATGACTAAATCACAAGGGCCTAAGTACTTTCTTGTATTAAGTTAGTACTTTCTTGTATTAAGTTAGTACTTTCTTGTATTAAGTTAGTACTTTCTTGTATTAAGTTAGTGCTTTCTTGTATTAGGTTAGTGCTTTCTTGTATTGACCTAGTACTTTCTTGTATTAAGTTAGTACTTTCTTGTATTAAGTAAGTACTTTCTTGTATTAAGTTAGTACTTTCTTGTATTAGGTTAGTACTTTCTTGTATTAAGTTAGTACTTTCTTGTATTAAGTTAGTACTTTCTTGTATTAAGTTAGTACTTCCTTGTATTGAGTTAGTGCTTTCTTGTATTAGGTTAGTGCTTTCTTGTATTAGGTTAGTGCTTTCTTGTATTGACCTAGTACTTTCTTGTATTAAGTTAGTACTTTCTTGTATTAAGTTAGTACTTTCTTGTATTAAGCTAGTATTTTCTTGTATTAAGCTAGTACTTTCGTGTATTAAGTTATTACTTTCTTGTAATAAGCTAGTATTTTCTTGTATTAAGCTAGTACTTTCTTGTATTAAGCTAGTACTTTCTTGTATTAAATTGGTACTTTCTTGTATTGAGTAAGTACTTTCTTGTATTAAGTAAGTACTTTCTTGTATTAAGTTAGTACTTTCTTGTATTAAGTAAGTACTTTCTTGTATTAAGCTAGTACTTTCTTGTATTGAGTAAGTACTTTCTTGTATTAAGTAAGTACTTTCTTGTATTAAGTTAGTACTTTCTTGTATTAAATAGTTGGCTAGTACTTCCTAGATATAATATACACATGCCAAGATTAATTTACTTGAATTCTTTTGAAATCAAACTATTTCCAATCATATCTTCTGACTTCTCATTTTCTATAGATTATTTTATACAGTATATAGACACAGCTTTATGTAACAAAAATCACTGATTAAAGTTTTATGCAACGTTTTGATACAGAATGGAAACATGTCGAAAGGTTGTATAAAACTTTAACCAGTGTTTGTTGTTCTATAAAGCTGTGTCTATATTATACCTACAATTGCTAAATGCTATTTAAACACTTTATTTTATATAAAATGATATATGTATTGTTTTTTCTCTATGTAGATAATAAGAATGATATTAGTGATGTCCAACACTAGGTAGGCTGTTTTTTTATGTTGGTGTACAATCTAACAAGCATATTTTTACTCATCCAGATCTGCTACAAAACAGGGGGCCCTCATTACATAGTGATCACGTCTTGTGTATTGTTGTCAATAAGAATAACAGTCTAACGTATCTCTCATGCTACTGAGTTGTGAGTTGCATTCAGAACTCATCACCACTTTCATTGTTCACACTCATACACAACAAGTGATGGCTATGGTGTGAGGGCCCCATTAGGTAGATTAAGTAATAGAAACTATAGAAACTGAACTTACATTGTATTGATAACTACTTTAGATACCGGTACATGAAAATAAATTGGACTGGACAGTTATTGTTTTGAATTAGACCTGGATGAGCAAATATATATCTGCTTAGCTTATAATTATATCAGATACGATAAACAGCTGTTACAGTCTCTTAATGGATGGGCTATAGTTGGAAAATCTTAACATCATTTGCCTAATTTTGTCAATAAAGTGGTGGCTGTAGGTCCTAATCTTGGTTGCATGCATCAATGCAAATTTTTACTTAGATGTGAGTGGTTTTGGGAACATTTAACAATAATTAGTGATATTTGATCAAATTAAATACCTGATACAGAATCAGTGGAGATCACAGTATTTTACAATGACATAATAACCATTTAATGCAAATTTTACTATGATGTGGTTTTGGGAACAATTGATAACAACATTAAATTATCATGTTTTAGGAAAATACAGTGGTGTTTTTAGTAGTGCTGGGTATCGTCAATCATGTCACGATACAATGCGTATCACGATATAAGGGTCACGATGCGATTCATATCGTGATGTGAGGTAATGGGATAAAAATTAACATTTTATCTTCATAGTAGTTCATAACTTTATAACTGTGATGTGATATAAAAATGCACTTTAAAATGTATCACCAAGTCTTGATACACAACATCGCAATACGATACAGGTATCGTGTAGTGTTGAAACAGTTAATAAATTTTACGAACCGGGTAAACCGTTTGTTACCCGGTTAATCCTGGTTAATTACTACAGATTATGAAAGGAGTCAAAAACCGCATTTGGAGCGGTAACTCACCGTTAACTCAACTAGAGTAAGTGTAAATGAGTACCCATGAAGATTTTGGCTAGTTCCCCGTGAATTGTCGGTACAAATCAACAGATACCAAACAACCCATTGAAGGATCTTCTTCAATGTAAGATTAAGAGCGGGCCTGGCAGAGTTCATACAGACTGGTGCCATTGTCACTCATTGCTACAGTCTCTAACAGATCAAAGGTTTTTATACCAGTTGCGGGGGTCAGTGTAATGAGTGTACCTCATTGAAGTCGCTGCGAATCAGTGTACTGGTTCCACAACTGGTATAAAACAATTGTCTCAATGAATCCGTACTCGTGAATATTAATAAGCTTGAAGCTGATTGACAGGCAAGACGAAACTAACAGCCAATTAGACGAGAGTTAATAAAAAATAATATGATCTTTATAACTGTTTTATTCTAAGCAGCTTGTACTCAATTGAAATAATAAAAATAATAAATTATTAAAACACATTTCTGCAATACAATAAAAATAATATCAAGATTCAATGAACCGTGGCGCGTGCCGAACATCTGATAATGATTACAGTGCTACAGTGCTTATTTGTTTAACCTAAGTAACATAACGGTGCACACAGCAACTGTCTACAAACTAAGACCATCGTGACGCGATTATCCAGAACGAGTAATTAATTGAACGTATATAAAAAAAAAGAGGCTTGATAATCTTGACCACAATTCTTGCAACCCGTTAGTGTTTAGATAATTGATACCCTATCTTGATTTATTAATCTCAATTATTCAATCAATAAAGATGTTTATTTACTAAAGAAAACAGCTTAAAGACTCATACAGTGACGAATTTTCTATCAAAATTGCTCTCTTTTTACTCCTTATAAAATTGACAGTTAACCGATTATCTCAAATCAGACTGGGTTAGCCGTGAAATACTACCCGAAATTGGTTCACTGATTAACCGTTTCAACATTAGTATCATGGCATGTCGTATCGTGATATATACGGTAGTCCTCTAAATGCTTCTCATGGCCCAGAAAGACACCTTTCATTTTTACCCCCATCCCTCCCCTCTCAGGCATTTCCTAGATACACCCCTGGGAGAAAAGAATTTGATTGATCTGATTAAACAACAGCTTTCTTCTTTCTGATGTGGAATTGGTTGTAAGTTTTCTATCAGTAGAAGCCATTTTCTTCCCATTGCCCAGTGTATGGTGAACAGATATACTTTCTGTTGGAGTTTCTGTCGTATGCTACAGCTTCAAGTGTTGTTACATTGTAACTTAGATCTGGAATCCCACATCCAGCCAGTTGACATCGAACAGCTGTTCTGTTCATTTGTACACACTTGGATTTCAACGGGCATTTCAGACTATGACAAGCTTTGTTTACAGTAGTTGGCCAACTGCTTCTAAGAGAATATACAGAGTTCTTGTCTTCATATCTACCAACTGCAGATCTGATATACCTTAACTCACATTTGATTTGACCAACCATGTTGAATGATAGACACTCTGAATGAGCAAGACACTCATGTACACATTCAAACAGACTGTTGACATACAGCACATGGTATATATATTTAGGAGCTCTTTGTGATGGATGGACTTTATCTGACAAACTGTCAGAGTTCTTCATACACATATTACTCAAACTAGGTGGAGTGTTTTGGTTAGTACCATTTACAAAACCCAGATCTAGCAACACCATCATTGTCAGTATTATCCAAACATTCTGCAACTTTATCATCAGCATCACTTGAGTGTAGTTTTGAAAATTTCTGAAAATTAAATGTAAATCGTTTATTTTTTTCATTAAATAAAGCAAGTTGATAAATTGTCATCCATGTAAATTTCACCTCTGTTTAACTATGATGGTCTTTGTAACAATTATTCAAGAATATAGACACAGCTTTATGAAACAACAATCACTGGTTTAAGTTTTATACATTTCGACATGTTTCCCCCATCATCCCTGTTCAATCTTCAGCAGCTATTAAGATTCTAGAAAGAGCAAGTCATGCCCTTGTAAAGGAAAAAATCCAGCACCATTGGAACCAAAAACAACATCTCGCCATCAAAATTTGAACAGCTATGTCAAGAAGTGAAAATCAACCGAACTTGAGAACCAAGCAAGAGAAGTCCAATAACCATCTTGGCCAAAAAATCAATAACTCACAACAGACCAAATTCAACAACCTAATAAGATGGAAAAACCATTCAAAAAATTTATCAACACAACCAAAAGAATGAATTCCTAATCTAAATTGTTATTAACCTAAGCCAGAAGAACCTTACAGATGAACATATAAACAGAGGCCTAAAGTCTTTAAGAAATTAACAAACTAAAAAACCATGATGACTTCATCGTCAACAAAGAACATGGCTAACACCAAATACCACTGTTAAAATAGTGCTCAATACATCAATTGTAGAGTGATATAGAAATACCACTGCTAAAATAGTGCTCAATACATTAATTGTAGAGCGATATAGAAATATCACTGTTAAAATAGTGCTCAATACATCAATTGTAGAGTGATATAGAAATATCACTGTTAAAATAGTGCTCAATACATCAATTGTAGAGATATAGAAATACCACTGCTAAAATAGTGCTCAATACATCAATTGTAGAGCGATATAGAAATATCACTGTTAAAATAGTGCTCAATACATCAATTGTAGAGTGATATAGAAATACCATGTTTCTCATGTTTCTTAATAATAAGTAATTGAAATTTTTCATAAAACTTTAACCAGTGATATGTATTGTTCTTACATTTACTAAATGCCATTTAAAGACTAAAATTATTCAAAACGATCTGGTTTAAGTTTAAGTCCATAAAATTGATATAACAATTCAAAATCTATAGTCACTGAGCAATCTTTAACTTACCTCTTAGATACGTGGCTGTTGACGACTGTGACTTTGATAATAATATTTCTTGGAATAACAATCTGAACTTGTCAAGAATAATCTTTAATAAACTCTAACATTAATTCAAATGATGTCCTACCAAACAATTCAATTTTGTGACTCTTTTTCAGAAAATTCTTCAAATGACAAACTGACTTTGTCAAGAATATTCTTTAAAGGAACATTACCTTTTAGTATAGACTTAAAATTTATAGTCTCAAATTTGAGAGTCAGAGACCTTTCAAGAAAGTTCCTGAGGATGAGGCCAAAAATGAGAGGCCCTTTGAGGTGGGCAGGCATGGGCCCCTAAAAGCCAATTGATTTCAAATGGCCTGAGAAAAATTTTCAATGCCTCTGATAACAGTATGTATTGATCAGTTGGACTTACCAGGTGCCATGACTAAAAAGAGAATCTCTTTATAACATGCTATTTCCAATCAAGTAAATAATTATTGAAAAACACTTCTAGCCATGTTTCAAAATTACACAGTTAAATGGAATATTACTTAGTTTTATAGATTTATTAGTTTATAGATGATTCTATTGTTTAGCTATGACACCAGGTAAGTCTTTTGATGAACAAAGACTAATTTTGGCCAAGTTTTAAATTTTTGAATTTTTTTGATCATCTTAAGAGGTAGTATACCTTTAAAATTAATGAGTTGAACTGTTTCATTCTGTTCATTCATTTGTGGAATGTTGATATTTTTATGATTATTCAATCAAAGATATTACTTATCAATATTTGATCAAGTTATAAAAACAAAAACTTAGTACTTAGTCTGTACATGTTTAAACATTTTAAATAGGAGAAAAAAAAACAATCAGAAGTGACAAAATGGAGCCCTCTATGACTGAAGTGAAGTGAGTTCTGGCCACAGTAAGAGCGTGTTCTTATCAGTAGAACGTATTCTACTCGCTATTGAATATCGAACGCACCTGATCATGCTGAAGGTCAAGGCTATCTCTACATGTAAACAAAGCCAGATGGTTGTTCAGTGAATATTTCAGATATATTTTTTTTTTTTTTCTTATGAAATCTAATTTTGAATTCAACATTTTTTCCACCTGAATTTTTGCCTGGATTTCAAAACTGCAGGCCTATCATTTTTTATTTTAATTATATAAAAATTAGAGGCACCTAGATTTATTTCCTTTGTTAGACCAAAATTTACAATAAAACAAAACCATATTCAAGGCTTATTTAAAACAAATATTGTATTTTGTAATTTTCAGGTATTCAGGCAATCGATGAGATAAATGAAGCACCAAAAACAAATTGTAACCAGCATAAAATTCAATTTTCATATTGATCTCTCTTTTTTTCAAGTTCCAACCATCAAAGACAACATGTATTATTCTTTGCAATGTAATAAAGTTTATAGAAGGCCTACAAATGATTTTTAAAAGTAAAATCAAAATCAATGACTTACTAACTATTAGATTACTTTTTTTTCTATGGATAAAAAAATTTTGTTCGCTCATAGCCTTTTTTTTTTCAAGAAATTTTGAAGAACAGAAAAAAATATTGGTATGGCCTAAAAATGAGTGATATTTGATAATTTTCAGTAAAACTACAATTCAGTTAAAGTCTTTGAATGGCATTTAACAATTGTGAGTACGATATATAGCACACAACAATCACTGGTTAAAGTTTTATGCAACATTTCGACGTGTTTCCCCCGTCGTCCTCAGGCACATAATGAGAAGAAGTGATGGGCAAACTATATATACATTAATGCTTATTAAGAACACACAAGAGATAAATGGTTTATTGATACAATTCAGTTGTTTGATTGAGCTGCTACTGCTTGATCACCAATAAAGGCAATGGATCACATCCTGGAAAAAAACGTAATTTAAATGCCTAATTTCAAAATCAGTGGAAATCACAGTATTTTACAATGACGTCTGGCCATTTAATGTAAATTTTTACTTAAATAGGAGTGGTTTTGGGAACATTTAACATTAATTATAGTTTTTGGGAATGTTTTATTCAGTACGTCATCATACATAAAAGTAATCAAAAATATTTGTAAGAATTTTGATTGGTCTTAATATAAAGTCCACAAGCTAAACTGCAAACCTGAAATCCAAAGCAACAAATTGAAAATATTGTTAGCTTTCTTCTTCCTGATGTGGAATTGGTTGTAAGTCATTTTGTTCCCATTGCCCAGTGTGTGGTGAACAGATATACTTTCTGTTGGAGTTTCTGTCGTATGCTACAGCTTCAAGTGTTGTTACACTGTAACTTAGATCTGGAATCCCACATCCAGCCAGTTGACATCGAACAGCTGTTCTGTTCAATTGTACACACTTGGAATTCAACGGGCATTTCAGGCTATGACAAGCTTTGTTTACAGTAGTTGGCCAACTGCTTCTAAGAGAAAATACAGAGTTCTTGTCTTCATATCTACGAAGTATATATCTTGTATTCCTTAACTCACATTTGATTTGACCAACCATGTTGAATGATAGACACACTGAATGAACAAGACACTCATAAATATTAATAAGCTTGAAGCTGATTGACAGGCAAGAAGAAACTAACAGCCAATTAGACGAGAGTTAATAAAAAATAATATGATCTTTATAAC
>NW_008709540.1:1005370-1006483 GCF_000327385.1 Lottia gigantea
GCTAGCATACAATCCAATCAAATCGCTGATAACAAACTTCCGTGATACAAGAAAGGTGGCTATTGTTGTCAAGGTAACGAGTACGAAGTCTGTAATAGCTTGACATTGTGAAGATGGGTTCCTTGGCACAAAACGTAGTCTGAAGCCAGTTACACAAACACTTAAAACGAAGATACATTTGAAATTCCAAACTTCAAACAATAAACTTCCCTGCAAAATGTATATACGTTTATATTTTAGCATATAGATTTTGACATAGTAAATCTCGTACCAATACCTTCAACTCAGCTTTGAGTTAGATTTAACTTCAATATTTTGTATTTATAGAGTAATAGATGCAGGACCAAAAGGGAATTTATCTCGATTTATGAATCATTCATGTCAACCGAACTGTGAGACTCAGAAATGGATGGTAAACGGTGATGTTAGAGTTGGTTTGTTTGCTCTCAATGATATCTCTGCAGGTAAATTTAAATTGTAATTCAATTTTCACAATAAATACTTTTCTGAAGCCAAATTTGCATATATTAACTTTGTATTTAGAAATAAAAATGAAATGAATGGAATGGAGTTTTATGTCCTACTTTTCTGCACCATGTGAATTAATGAAGACAGGACTTCGTATTCAGGAGTGAAACTTTTATATTCCTTTATCAAAGTTTTTCATAATCAATTAAAAACATGTTAGTTTTAGTAAATGATAAGTGTTGAATAGTCACAAAGAAATTGATGATTAAAGGCCTTATCAAGATATATTTATATTTAATGTGAAAGATATATAGTTAAATATTATGCTGAAAATTGAAAAGTTGTCACAACCATTGGGATCAAACAACGTTTAATTATTCATAGTTTGTGTAAACTTTTAAACTTGTATAAATTCTCTCATGGGATATCTTTCTATTTCACCAGGTTCTGAATTAACGTTCAACTATAACCTAGAATGTCTTGGAAATGAAAAAACAGTGTGTGCTTGTGGAGCTTTTAACTGTAGTGGATTTTTAGGGGTTAGACCCAAGGTAAGCTGTGAAATATTTGATAATTGAGATTTCAAACAATTAAATCAGAAATATAACGAATTGAGAAAATAACTTTCAATGCAGTCAATCACTT
>NW_008709540.1:1006533-1007914 GCF_000327385.1 Lottia gigantea
TATATAGAATTTTGATTACCTTTCTCTTTGATTTCAGTCGGCAGCAGCTATAGCGAATGCTACCTTATAAATCTATATAGAATTTTGATTACCTTTCTCTGTGATTTCAGTCGGCAGCAGCTATAGCGAATGCTACCTTATAAATCTATATAGAATTTTGATAACCTTTCTCTTTGATTTCAGTCGGCAGCAGCTATAGCGAATGCTACCTTATAAATCTATATAGAATTTTGATAACCTTTCTCTTTGATTTCAGTCGGCAGCAGCTATAGCGAATGCTACCCTATAAATCTATATAGAATTTTGATAACCTTTCTCTTTGATTTCAGTCGGCAGCAGCTATAGCGAATGCTACCTTATAAATCTATATAGAATTTTGATTACCTTTCTCTTTGATTTCAGTCGGCAGCAGCTATAGCGAATGCTACCTTATAAATCTATATAGAATTTTGATTACCTTTCTCTTTGATTTCAGTCGGCAGCAGCTATAGCGAATGCTACCTTATAAATCTATATAGAATTTTGATAACCTTTCTCTTTGATTTCAGTCGGCAGCAGCTATAGCGAATGCTACCTTATAAATCTATATAGAATTTTGATAACCTTTCTCTTTGATTTCAGTCGGCAGCAGCTATAACGAATGCTACCCTATAAATCTATATAGAATTTTGATAACCTTTCTCTTTGATTTCAGTCGGCAGCAGCTATAGCGAATGCTACCTTATAAATCTATATAGAATTTTGATTACCTTTCTCTTTGATTTCAGTCGGCAGCAGCTATAGCGAATGCTACCTTATAAATCTATATAGAATTTTGATAACCTTTCTCTTTGATTTCAGTCGGCAGCAGCTATAGCGAATGCTACCCTATAAATCTATATAGAATTTTGATAACCTTTCTCTTTGATTTCAGTCGGCAGCAGCTATAGCGAATGCTAATAGAGTAAAAGATGGGAACAAGAAAAAGAAACGTAAAAAGAAGATAGATATAAAGAAAGAACATGATGATGATTGTTTCCGATGTGAAGAAGGGGGAGAACTAGTGATGTGTGATCATAACACGTGTCCTAAAGTTTATCATCTACAATGTTTAAATCTTACTAAACCTCCTACAGGTATAGACTCATTACTTTAATAGCTTGTCTTAAATAGACCAGTTGTCTACAGATCGCACAGTGTGTGTTTCCGAGTTCCAACAGTAGTCTACATATATCGCACAGAGTGTCTCCGAGTTCCAACAGTAAGCCAGTTGTCTACATATCACACAATGTGAAACTCAGAGTACCAACATGTTTCACGTTTGCTTCTATTTTCTACTGAATCGATTATCCCATACCATCCCAGACACTGTGCCTCGTCTTTTCGGACTGAAGGGTATAAC
>NW_008709540.1:1028392-1032972 GCF_000327385.1 Lottia gigantea
AGATGTTTATTTACTAAAGAAAACAGCTTAAAGACTCATACAGTGACGAATTTTCTGTCAAA
Source organism: Lottia gigantea (assembly GCF_000327385.1). Classification (NCBI taxonomy): domain Eukaryota; kingdom Metazoa; phylum Mollusca; class Gastropoda; family Lottiidae; genus Lottia; species Lottia gigantea. The sequence goes on from NW_008709540.1 coordinate 1,028,455, forward strand.
ATTGCTCTCTTTTTACTTCTTATAAAATTGACGGTTAACCGATTATCTCAAATCAGACCGGATTAGCCGTGAAATACTACCCGAAATTGGTTCACTGATTAACCGTTTCAACATTAGTATCATGGCATGTCATATCGTGATATATACGGTAGATTCACCGATATTTCGTGCCAGCACTAGTATTTAGAGCCTGTGATAAGTCTGAATTTGATGTGAAGTCTTCTAAATGTTTCTCATGGCCCAGAGAGACACCATTCATTTTTACCCCCGTCCCTCCCCTCTCAGGCATTTCCTAGATACACCCCTGGGAGAATAGTTTGAGATTTGAAATAAGACTTTTTTAGTACTTTAGTACTCATACGTGCAAATAATCCAAAATATTTTAAAGAATTTGATTGGTCTGATTAAACAACAGCTTTCTTCTTTCTGATGTGGAATTGGTTGTAAGTTTTCTATCAGTAGAAGCCATTTTCTTCCCATTGCCCAGTGTATGGTGAACAGATATACTTTCTGTTGGAGTTTCTGTCAGAGTTTCTGTCGTATGCTACAGCTTCAAGTGTTGTTACATTGTAACTTAGATCTGGAATCCCACATCCAGCCAGTTGACATCGAACAGCTGTTCTGTTCATTTGTACACACTTGGATTTCAACGGGCATTTCAGACTATGACAAGCTTTGTTTACAGTAGTTGGCCAACTGCTTCTAAGAGAATATACAGAGTTCTTGTCTTCATATCTACCAACTGCAGATCTGATATACCTTAACTCACATTTGATTTGACCAACCATGTTGAATGATAGACACTCTGAATGAGCAAGACACTCATGTACACATTCCAACAGACTGTTGACAAGCACATGGTATATATATTTAGGAGCTCTTTGTGATGGATGGACTTTATCTGACAAACTGTCAGAGTTCTTCATACACATATTACTCAAACTAGGTGGAGTGTTTTGGTTAGTACCATTTACAAAACCCAGATCTATCAACACCATCATTGTCAGTATTATCCAAACATTCTGCAACTTCATCATCATTGTCACTTGAGTGTAGTTTTGAAAATTTCTGAAAATTAAATGCGAGTTGTTTACTGTTGTGAAAGGTAATTGTAGCTGTACCCTGATTAAGATCTATTTAGAACCAGGCTTATTAAGTTCGATATTATATCACTGTTTCTTTAAGTTACCCTGGCAACCAAGGAACCATTTTAAACATCAAATTTGAGAATAGCCGTACAAAATAATACATGACGTGACTTTTTCTTAGACATTGTATTTTTTATTGCAACTCTATGCTATTGCGACCAACGTTTAATTCTTAATTGGTTTATTAACAATTGGTGGTCCATTTATGATATATACCCAATTTTTCTTAAGTCGAGATCACCAATACAATTTTAAACAGGTGTTTAAAAGATTGAAACCTTTTTGTTTTTTCGGTTGATCCGTCAACTTGATGTGAGTGATTGTAATCATCCCAGGATAAACCCTATTGAAATTCAGTAAATTGAAAAAACTTTAGTATGAGTTACTGTCCTTTTTCTTAGAACACATTCAATATTCAGCTAGCAAACAGTTTAGATGGCACAATTCTTGACGGATTTTGATGAAACTTGGTGTGAGTGTTTGTTATCACCCAAGGATGAACCTCATTGAAAATTAAAAAAGAAAAAGGCTGTGAATAAATCTCTTGTAATATGAAAATATTACTGTCAGAAAGTTTCATTTACTAATAGTTCCTGGACGACTTGGCTGCCATTACAATTATTGTAGACGTATTACGATGGACTTCACTATCTTCTTATTTCAATTTAGTAAAATTTTAGTTCAAAAAGTATTAAGAAAAAATTGTGATAATATATAGTGATGATATCCATTAGAACTAATATTGACAAACTTTTAAAAAAAATAAATTTCTTAAATAATATATAAACTTACATTTCTATATTTCTAAATGGAGAAATTCACTCTAAATTACTTTTCTAAAAGGTTCCTGTTAGTAAATTTCAGTTGAATTGTGATCTATAACTGTTTTGTTATAATGACTGACATTATACTGTCTCATTCCAAACTTTAATGAAGGAAACTAGCAAAGCTTTGTGCTCCTGTATAATCTTTCAATCAAAGATAAATTAATTAAATTTCAATATTTGATAAAGTTATGAAATAAAAACCTAATTATTTTTACGCTTGATTTCATCAGAAAATTAACATCAATTTATTTGATGGCCACCATTATTGTGATCTAGGCAATTAAATGAAAACGAAAGTAGATTCTAAAATTCCTAGGACTTTTATTCCACATTTACCAAATGTATAGGAACATTATCTGTCATTTTCTACTGACGCGCTGAAAAAAGCCACTTTCCTCTAAAACGGAGTAAATCCATAATTTGTATAGATGTCTCTTTATTTTGGTGAATCTCTCCAGCCAATAGACTGAACGATCTGCCTCTATTCTAGCCTCTGATAGCTATTTTGAAAGTTGTCAGCAGGTACATAGACAGAAAAACTGGGCCCTCTCTTTTGGGAATTTACGCACCTCCGCAGACACAGGTGTTTTAAACCTATCAATTTAAATCAGATCCATTTAAACCCAGGTTATTTGGAAAGATAGATATTTTTTTTTTAACGAAATTGATCTCTCGTCTACTATTTTAAACTGTGTGCGCAGCCAAAAATTCAGGGGTCACCGAGTCACATGATACTAACAAAACAAAAGTTATTGATGCCCAACACTAATTTACAGTTGCAAAGGTACTTTATATTATTATAGAGGGAGTTGTGGTGGCTCAGTGAGTATGAAGTTTGCTCGCTAAGGTCCAGGGTTCAATCAGGCCGAGCTGATACCTTTGGATTTTCAACCCAGTTTCCCCCCTTGTCAGTGATGCAGGTAAGAGGGTCTGACATGAAAAAAGCATCTGGTCGTTCGGTTGGGACAAAACAAAAAACCAAGGCCCACTGTGCTACAGGCTGTACACGTTTAAGATCCCTCAACAGTTTGAAATCGAAAAAGAGCAGGCTACTCTTCTGGCAAAATTTCCCTCATTGCACCCTGCATGGTGTTACCCTTCTTCGGCCTCTGAACAGTATAAATACAACCCCATCATGTGAGTCATCAGTATAAAGAGTTCAAACACAAGCGAAATTAGTCACTGATAATAAGGGATAACTGGTCACACATCCAACCTTTATCTGTACCAAAGAATTTTCCTACTTGATCTTCATTTTTTGGTCATATGGGCTACCCACATAGAGGATTTTATGAAAATGGTTTGAAAACTGAAAGAGCCTAAATGTTTTCAAGATGAAGAAGGATTAATATCTTGCAGGTCTTTTTTCAGAAAACAGTTAAATTCGAACTGGATCTTCATTTTTTGTTTTATGTATATAGCATAATGTTTTTAGCTCTGCCAATCAGTAATAGTGATCACAGTTACCCCTGACGACTCGTCAATTTAAGGTACTCTATGATATATAGTAAAGACATATATAGAAATAGTGAGTAAAATTCATAGTTTGAGTTTTTTTAAAGGAATTAAGTGATTTTCGTACATTTCTAGTACTTCTGAACACTATTTACACATATTCAAGACTAAAATAAACCCCTAAAATGGCGTCCCTGTAATAATGCCCTGGAAATGATGAAATATGGACCCTTTTAGCCATTGTAGAGGCCATTCTGTAGAGGTCATTCTGTCTACCATCTCGGCCATTGATGAGTAAATTCAAATCTGTTCTTATCAAAATATTTCTGATATATCTAGATAATCAGTAAATAAACGTTATTGATTATGATTATAGGCCTATTTCTCAATATGATGATGTTATTATTTTTTATGTACACCAGGTGTTAATCTAGAGATTAAGGTATTTTAAGGTGGATTAAAATCCTGTTCTGTATTATATTTTATTGTTGGTCATTGGCTATCAAAATTTAAAACACCATGTAAATCCCATACAGCAAAGATGAGTTTTTGTCAGATATTTTTAGAAAAAGCTAGATCAATTAATTCCACCCCTTGCCCAATGAAATTTGTGGTCTTAAAAACTCGTCAGTAGGTTTAAGACTAACATCACTTCAAACGCATATTTAACATTGTCCCATTACATTATTATAAGTGCTGAAAGCAGACACTGGGTCAACTCTCAGAAGAACTGGCTGTGGCATCAGAATTTTTCCCACCTTGACAAGGATTCAAACACGCAAATATATAAGTACTGTATGTCAATTGTAGTCTGGGCACACTTTAATAGGCCAGAGTACATATTTCTAATCCCTGGTCTAGATATTGACATTTGCCCTAGAAAGGATACAGTCATGGTTATTGACCCCTGTTTTTTGTAATTTTGGGTCTGAATGCACTCCATTTATGAATGGCAACAAATATGACACAGTTTCTGACCTTCAGGCTAAGACTGTCTTCATGTTTGATTTACAAATACTGGCTTTGAAAGAAAAATTAAAAGCAATCCTAAGATTATTTCAAACTGACTTCTACATTTCACATCCAGA
>NW_008709540.1:1033022-1078894 GCF_000327385.1 Lottia gigantea
TCTGTATAGTTGTCTAAATATTAGCTATGTCAGCTGTTTGAGCTTAATTTCAGCTATCTGTATAGCTATATGAAAAGTATGAAAATTCCTCATCCATTTTCGAACATTAATATATGAACTTCATTATTAGTTATTGAGATTTTTATGTTCAGTTACATATCATGAGGTCATAATATCAGTAATAACTACAGGTGGAAATAGTAATAACGCCGTGGAAGTAACAGGTGTCTGTTAGACTGACACAGTATATAGTATATTTATGATATATTGTAAGACAAGCAGACATTCAATTTCGATTGTGAAAAGTGATACAGATGGTTGAAATTGATCAGTTTAAGAACGATGTGGGAGAGTCGACTGTAATCCTTTTAAAATTTGATTTTATATGACTTTTCGTAAACCCCTCAACTTATCCCAAAGCGTGGAGGCAATTGTGGGTGGAGGGTCATGGTGCTGTTTCACTCAAAAATCATACGATCTTCAAAACAATATCATGAGAATGTTATCAGAAGAGGGTACTATAGGCAAAAGCCTGTTCCCCAATCTTAATGACTAAATAAATATTGTTTATAAAATAAAAGAATGTTATTACTTAAGATATGCCCCATTCTTATCGCCAGGTATTTTTGGGTAGGACCACTGGACCCCTGACGCTCCCAGCTATTCTTAACTGATATGTCTCCCCATAATCCCCTTACCCATGTCAATTCTGTATTTTAATTTCATCCAGAACCCCTTTTGCCTCAATTTAACTCAGATTAGTTCTGACTTGAAATCCTGGGCAATTGTGTCCCCTTAGAGATTAGGGTGGTTGAAAGGTAACAAGTTAGAGTATACCTGAAATGAAAATATCAGTAGACCTTTGAAACACATGGCTTAAATAGTCCTATAAACACATGGCCTAAATAGTTCTTTAAACACATGGCCTACATAGTCCTATTAACACATGACCTAAATAGTTCTTTAAACACATGGCCTACATAGTCCTATTAACACATGACCTAAATAGTTCTATAAACCCAGCCTAAATAGTCATATAAACACATGGCCTAAATAGTCCTATAAACACATGACCTATATAGTTCTATAAACACAGCCTAAATAGTCCTATAAACACATGGCCTAAATAGTCCTATAAACACATGGCCTCAATAGTCCTTTAAACACATGGCCTCAATAGTCCTATAAACACATGGCCTCAATAGTCCTTTAAACACATGGCCTAAATAGTCCTATAATATTGATATTGTGAATGAATAATTAGGTTGAATGATAAGCTTATATATAAAAACCTAGATAATACATAATTCATACTGATATAATATTATAGATTATTATTTACTGTTTGCCAGTATGAAAGGTAAAACATTCTATATTATTTTAATGTTCAATTGTTAATGAAAATGTTCCAATCTTCAAGAGTTTCTGTGGAACTTTCTGAGTATTAGATTAAGCCTTATACAAGTAATTACTACTGGTCCAATATGCTAGATAAAACATTTATATTATTATGGACAAGAGTTCAATATTTTTAATGAGAATTTTCCAATGGTAAAATTGAGGATCTTTCTGCCATGATGTGTATGTAGTGGTGCCAAGTTCCTCAGACAGGGGTCAGACTGACTTAATAGTGGTCATCTGTCAAGGTTGAATTCGAAATAAGGCAGCTCTGTGCATGTGCCATAGACTTATGGTCCTATGGAGCCTCTGAGAAGGGTTTTCCTCCAGAAAATATCTGAAAAATAGAATTGTTTTTTGTGCCCTAACATATATTTTGTAGCGTATAGAATATAGATAAGTAATGGTACAAATGGAGTGCAAACCTTTTTTCAAATGCCCCCTTCCCACCCCTTAGGTGCAGAAGAGACGGAAGTAAAACTTTTTTCAATTCATTTCATTTTTACTGAACACATACATTTGTTATGAATACTAATATGAATAAATTGTTTTTAATTTATTCGCTTCACATCCTGTTAGCTCATCAAAACTTTTATAGCGAAACATTATGTTTGTGTTACAAGATAGCGTTATATTTACTGGGTTAAAACACGTGGAGTATTTACTGGGTTAAAACACGTGGAGTATTTACTTGGTTAAAACACGTGGAGTATTTACTTGGTTAAAACACGTGGAGTATTTACTTGGTTAAAACACGTGGAGTATTTACTTGGTTAAAACATGTGGAGTATTTACTTGGTTAAAACACGTGGAGTATTTACTTGGTTAAAACATGTGGAGTATTTACTTGGTTAAAACACGTGGAGTATTGAAATTAAAAGTCTGAATATTGGAAAATGTATCAGTTTATTGCATCAAGGTCTAAAAAAAAATATATGAAAATTGTGTTCATTTAAACGCTCACATAATAATGAAAACTTACAATAAAAAAAAAATTCTCACTTTTAAAACAGTGCAATAGTACATCATTTGTAGAGCGATATAGAAATACCTTGACTGCAATAGCCTACAATCTTGTTTCACGGTCAAGGATATGATTGGATTGTACGCCAGCAAATACAGCCACTCAAAGTCTTTGATTGGGTAATTATATTTTACAGTCTTTCTGTGGAGGACCTTGATTGGCTGTATTCTATATCATACAATCCAATCAAATTGCTGCATTCACAAACTTTCATGATATAAGAAAAGTTGCTTTTGCGGTCAAGGTATGATATGAAGGCATAATACCTTGAGCATTATGAAGATGTAGTTTTTGAAGAATTCAAAATAAAATTGGAGACTTCCTAATCACTGAAATTTGATCAAGTTTTTCTAACACTACAAGACCATGTAGAGGAAATCAGAATGGTGAAAATAGAAAGCATTTGTCAGACCCATATATCAAAAACAACGAAAAACTCTTTAAATATTATGTTGTAAGAATAGAAAATAGACCTGATATTATTGATTATAAAGATCTATATTACCATTCTTACCTATTGGTATATTTCCAAGCAATCTAATCAAAATTTTAAGATATTTAATCTCCATTGGTATGTAAACAACATCAGAAAAAAAAATGTAAATTAGATGTAGATTAATTTCCAGTAGCAACCAAGCCATCTTTTATATCTTGAAATTAGAACTATTTTCTGTGTTTTATTTTGCAGGATCCGTATCAACTCACCATGTACCAATCCAAATTTCCAACTGAAGAAATTGTTGTTGGCTGTCATGGGGGTCATTGTTATTGTCTCGTTTGTGGCTCTTGTCATCACTGCCAGTAAGTTAGCATAGAACACACAGGGACTAGAAACTTTGTATTATACTTTACTTTCCTAAAAAGGCAAAAAACCTCACACCAGAAAGGTTATATCTACAAAAAAAGGCCCTTTGTTGTCAATGAATGGATGCAGATATGACCTTTAAATATATTGGTAATCTTTCCAAAACTATTAAAGGTAGAGATTTCAAAATGAGTGTATACATGCGCATTAAAAGCATCTAACTCTTTATTGAAACAACGTTTTTTAGTCATAACTACCACTTAGGACTTAGTAGTTCTAAGAGATCGTAATATGGAGTAGGTTGCTTGTTAGTGAGTAAAGGTTCTCACTTTGTACTAATGACAAAGTTACGAAAGCACTGGCACAGGACTTATAAGTTCTTATATTTAAAGAAATATGTGTTGATTATTTGATGTTCGTAAATCCGAGTTCTGTACACTTTAAACTAGAGATAATCTGAAATTAGCAGAAGAGAAAAAGCTCCAAAGTTATGAGAATACTAGTTGTTAAATTTTCAAACAATCACTACACTTATTCTTTCTGTTGATATTTTTCAGTTATTGAGCCATTTTTATCAGGAAACAGTATGTATACGATACAGCAAGATACCTCAATGCATTATGGGATAGTAATAGATTGTGGAAGTAGTGGGAGCAGGGTGTATGTTTATTCGTGGCCGACTCACTCCGGCAACCCTCACGATTTACTCAACATGAATCAACTCACTGATCAAGACGGCCATCTCATCTCTAAAAAAGTCTCACCCGGTAAGTTTTGCATTTGGATTGGATCAGAGTTCGGTCACAAACTAATTGGTTTGGATTTTCTAGCCACAAGGATCTTACTTCAAATTTTTGATTACTTCATGAATATTCATCTTTGAATAGATATAAATAGTTGATGGTTTGTTTGTCGTAAAGATTACCTATATATTCTGAATTAACCTCCAATAGCGCTGTTAAATCAGACTGACTTTACACATTGATTCTTTTTTTAATCTCTTTAACAATGAATATTGATTGGCTGAACATTAAATAACCTAGAACAGTAGATGCATAACAATGATGTCAGATCATGGATGGTCAGTGAAGTCATTCTCAAAAATAAAAAAAAACATGAAACAAAACATCTAAATAGTTTCATTTTTACCAGATTGAGCTCACCATAGAATTTTATAAAACGTTGCAGAAAGAAACCTTATAGAATATTCTTACATGCATTCTCCTTTTGAATCTATTATTTAGATTTTGAAAACCATTAATTCTATAAGTATTGTATTGTAGGTCTGTCAAGTTATGCTGATAAACCATCAGAAGCCAGTGAATATATTCGTCCATTATTAGACTACGCTGCTAAATATATCCCCCGTGAAAAACATAAAGAAACACCTTTATATATCTTGGCTACAGCTGGTATGAGACTAATAACAGAAAGGTACAGTTGTTGGGATTTAGATTCATGTTGTTTTTGACTATAACTCTGCTGGTGGTCTGGCCTAGCAAATATAGCCCTACTAGTTCCTCAGAAGTAATATACTGCTGTGATTTCATCACTCTTAGGGCCAGTTCTGAAGTTGCTTTTTTTGGTTGAGTACCATCCATTTTTGGATAGTTAAGCAAATTTTACTTAACTTTTGATGTCTGTACGAAGTTGAACCACTAATGAGTCCCATCAAGACATTACCAGATATACTACTTGTCTCTGTAACCAACACTGTACTACAATGCACTCCATATTTTTTCTTCCTTAATTTAACTTTGTAAATATGATATATACAAGAATATTGACTAATCTGGGTCACAATGTGAACTTAATTAAAGATGGGGTTTCTTATTTTTTTAGTGTCAAATTAAGCAAACTATTTGATTAATAGATGTTTCTAATGAATTTTCATGTATTCTTAATCATATCATTGTGTTCTTATTGCATATAATTAAAGTTTTAAACAAACATAAATGTCCATGTGTCTACAGCCTGGATAAACAAAAAAAAGACTTTTGACCTTTCTTGATCGATCATTCATTGGAATTTTGCTGGTAATTCTCTTCTAATTCAGCTAATTATGAATTAATTATGGACATGTTAGACAAACTGGTATTTTTCCAAGCAAATTTGAATGTATAATGTATAAGTAAATTAGTTGTGATATTCCATATTTTTCAGAGCTCAGAAAGAAATAATGTCAGATCTCCAAACAGATATAACTAAACTGTATGATTTCCTTGTGGCTGAAAACCATTTTGAGGTTATCAGTGGTAAATTGGAAGGGGTCTATGCCTGGATTGCTGTTAATTATGTCTTGGATAAATTCTCTCATGGTCCTGGAGGTTTGTCTTATTTTCTTTGCTTTTGTAACTGTGTCATATCAAAAACTGTTTTTGGGGTTATTGCCCTTGATTTTGTAAAAGAAATTCACTTGTCAGCATAGAAGACGCAGAAGTCTGAAAATTGGAATGATAAGAATCGATGCGATTAGTCTCCCCGATACATATAAAAGTATTTTTAACAAAGCTTATTACATCATCATTTGAATTCTATTTATAGATCATGAGTTAGTCAGTGTTAGACTACCAGGAGAGAGTTCCAGTTCACCCCTCCATACTCGCAGGCGGACTATTGGAATGATGGATATGGGAGGTGGTTCTATACAGATAGCATTCGAAGTTACTAATCCAGTAAGTAGTTAATTTTGTTTTTTTAAAGGAAATTAGGCTACTGATTTATCCTTCTGTCTGTCTGAAATTTTGTGAATCTCATAAGTTAGAGTCTACACCAATTTTCTGAGTTCAAAATCTGAGCCCCAACTATATTCCATCCCGTCGTCAGGAATGAATTGGTGCTGGGGCTCAGATTTTATACTCAGAAAATTTGAAGAATTAAAGGCTCAGAAAACTCATTCCTGACAATTTTGAGGTGCCAAAAACGTATCAAAATCTATATCTTTTTGATTTTATACAAAGACACTGTAAATCAATGAATCTCTGCTGAACTGAAGAAGGTTTTGCTGGGGTTTAATTCTCACTAGCTAGTGCCCAGCCCCCACGGACCTGCCCTAACGACAGGGCTGTAACTACATGATAACAAAAAATATACATTTAAATTTTGAAGAAATAAGATTCAGAAGTAAGTAATTAATGATTAAATACTATGATTCACTTCAAAAATGAAACATAAATTTAATATTTTTATTTTCAGAAAGCTGAACTACCGAAGTCATTGATAGCAGAGATCAATCTTGGTTGTCAAGACTCTGATTTAGACCACACCTACCGCATCTACGTTACTACTTTCTTAGAATACGGGGCCAATTCAGCTCATAATCGTTACGAAGAATTATTAATTAAAAACTCTTTATCATATGCTGATCCGTAAGTTTCTTTAATGTTAAAGGGATTGTAAAGATGTTTTCTAAAATTTTTATGCTTACCCGGGACACTGATGGCATCAATTTGCATCATTCCAATTTTAGATCATACGTCTCTGTTTCTTGTAATTCCACTAAAACTAAATGTTTGATGTTTGCTTGATGACGTTAGGCCCTTCGCATCCCGGTCAATCAAGTTGAAAAGAAGTACTATTAAATCTGTCACTTCAGCATATCTTTCAAGAACGTCTGGTTTATTGCAAATTTTTTCATTTTATATTAATGATTTAATGCATTTTTTTCAGCTATAAGGGTAAAAATAAAACTAACGCTATACACGATCCGTGTATGGCACGAGAGATGCCAGTGGTGAAAGAAATTCACGGGAAAAAATATTATTTTAAAGGGACAGGAGATTTTAATAAATGTCGTAAAATTTTAGTGCCGTTATTAAATTCTACTATATTATGTCATCAAAATCCGTGTTCTATGAACGGCATTCATCAGCCTGATATTGATCACGATCGATCTAAATTCTATGGATTTTCTGAATTCTGGTATTCTACGGAAGATGTTTTTGGAATTGGTGGAACGTATAATCATGATAAATTCCAAACAGAATCTGAGGTAGGTTTGATATTATTAATTGTTAGGATGCCTTATTAAAGGGATACTACCTCTTAAAATGAACATACAATATAAAGTCTCAAATTTTGTCAATAACAGTATATATTCATCAGTTAGACTTACCAGGTTTCATGACTAAAGAAGAGAATCTCTATATAACACGATAAATCTATTAAAATTAATAATTATTGAAGCATGTTTCAAAATTACTCAGTTCAATGGATAGAGGGATTCTGTCGTATACTTTTGACCAAAGGTATGTTCACTGTTGAACAAAAACTCATTTTGGCCAAGTTTAAAAATTTCAACTTTTTAGGTCATCCTAATGGGTAGTATAATGTAACGTTTATGTCTGCAATAGTTTTAATTAATGATGCTTAGCAATATGACAAAATTCTCCCCTTTTTAATACTGCATTGCATTACCCTGCTTTGAATTGTAGGCGAAAATAAAAATTTGAAATTTGTTCGACCTATACTTAAAGTCAGACAGAGGCTTGTGATTCTTTGACATTTGACCTGCCAGTCATTATTCAGAAAACAGTGGCAAATAAACATTCCTTGTTGAACAGCTTGATATATTATCTCTTATACTTTTTTATTATTTTGTTGTCTCTAAAACTGCGCTACTTTTTGAGTTTCAAGAAGTAAGAGGTTATCTAATTTTTTAATTATGATCAATTTATATATTCTGTTATTTTATTTAGGAATTCTGTAAAACCAGTTGGAGTAAGTTACAGAAAAGATATAAAAAGAAATTATACCCTAAAGCAGACAACGATAGATTTTCGTAAGTTTTAAAATATTTTATCTAAATCAAGATCCAGTACTAATATAGGATTTCCCATCGTAGCAGTCCCGTCGTTAGGGTTGGGTCCGTGGGGGCTGGGCACCAGCAAGTGAGAATTAAACCCCAGCAAAACCTTCTTAAGTTCAGCAGAGATTGATTCATTTACAGTGTCTTTGTACAAAATCAAAAAGATATAGATTTTGATACATTTTTGGTAGCTCAAAATTGTCAGAAATGATTTCTCTGGGCCTTTAATTCTTCAAATTTTTTTATTATAAAATCTGAGCCCCAGCACTTATTCATTCCTGACGACGGGGCTGCATCGTAGTCACCTGTTATACTAATAAGATTAGTCAGCATTTTATATTGTCAGTGCTTTTAGCTAAATTCAAACCCTATTTTCTTACCAGACGACAATCCAATCCTTTTCAAAAATGTCCTGCCATATTTTCTCTCTCTTCGAGCAGTTGTACTTTCTTTTGAAAGAATTCAAAATATTGAGATTGCTTGGTTTCCTTTACCTACCTTTTGATGACAATTTTGTTTTTTATACGCCCACATTATAAAAACTAGGATTTCAAAATATATTTTTAATTTTTCTTGTGATGGTTGACATCCATCAAATATAGCTTTGTGGTACTGGGACACAGATTTGGTCTCAGAGCTTGCTTGGAATCATTGGATTTTCAATTAGTTGAAGTCCAAATTGTCTATATATTTTTTGTTGTTGTCAGCTGATAACTCTAAAAATCTCTACCAAACTATCAGAGGCCTTATTCTCAAAAATTTGATTAAAAATCAAGAAATTAACAAATACAGTTTTAAAATCTGATTGCAGAATAAAACTAAATTAAAATTTATCTAATGACTTGAACCTGAATTCATAAGGTTCTTCAAGCCTTCCGGAATATGGCCCAGGTATCAAGAAAATTTGAATGAATTAGTTGAAATAGAATAGAGATAAATCGTTGAATATATCATTGTTTCTGTATCACCCCACCTTTTTCAGTTTTATCCCAAATGTATATTTTTTTCAGTTTTTTATTACGATAGCGAGGTTTAGGAAAGTAGAAATGTTTCTGTCAAATTGGTTTGGGAATAATTTACTAAATTTAAAAGATATTTTCCAATTTTATCAGGTCTTACGATTTCGGATCAGTATTGAGGTAAAAGTGGTCAATTCCAACTTTTATTTTGGAAGATATTTTGTGTTTTTATAATATAATGATCCTTTTCACCAGAGGAATATTTTTACGGAGATATTAGATCTTATTTCACAAAATCCAGATTATAAATGCAGTGATCCTATTGGTTAATCAAATTGAATTTGTAATGAATTCAGTGACTGACCAATCAGATTAACTTATGAGTTTTAACCAATTCTATTGAAAAGTGGTCATAATGCTCTTCTGTCTGAACTAACTCAGAACAGTGTAATGTGTAAACGGGCATGCCCAATTAAAAATAACATACCCCCTTGGACTGAAATAAATCAGAGGAGGTAACAAACCATACTGACAAAAAAAAAACATAAAAGAATCTGTCACCTACACCTCTTCAATCTTCAGAGGTCAGTCAGAAACTCGCGTAGATCTAAAATACATTTAAATTAATATTTTTGAATTTTTTATTACAGAAATCAATGTTTTAAAGGGGCGTGGTTAGCGACAGTTTTACATGAAGGGTTTAAATTCCCTGAAGACTATAAGCACCTAGTCACGGCTCAGTTGATCAATAATAAAGATGTCCAGTGGACGTTGGGGGCTCTATTGTATAGAACACGATATCTTCCATTAAGGTTAGTATTGAGGTCTATTTTTCTTCCTGTAATCATTGGTCCTTTGAATTGTTATCACCAAACATCACAATCATATCATGGGAACTTTTATAGTTAAATCAGAAATCTTTCCGTACTGCACAAGATTTTGATGGTATATTTTTTTACAAACGTTAGTAAAGTTTGAAATCATCTGGCAGTTTAAATTTTTATCACCAAACATCACAGAGGGAAAATTTATAGTCCAATCAGACGCATTTGACAAATACAATGAAATCAATGGAAATATCGAAAATTTTGTCAAATCGACAGTGAAAAACAGCCATAACATACATAAATCACAACTCTAGCAAAAGAATGGCAAAAAAAATAGAATAAACAGCCTAAAGCTATCAAATCATACGGACTAGTTGCTTGTCAATGGTAAATGGTTTCTTTTCAACCACTCCAGTCAAACATGAACTCTAGTCAGACGTGATCGGCACTTCACCAAACCAACAATATTTAAAGAATTAATGATTGTTCTTCAATATAATCAACCCTCCCTGTCACATGATGTACAAAGTTTATTTCCGAATATCTATATTTACACACATTCAAGCCTTTAAAATGTTTTGTGTCTTCTATTTTCAGGGATATAGAAAAATTAAATGGACAAGTTACTCCAAGCTATCATTCAGTACCATCTATATTTGCTAATGAATATTTAGTTATTTTATGTATAATAATAGTGTTCGCTTCCATCATACTCTACATGAAACGTTTACGACTGTGTCCACAGAATGACCTTCAGCGCGTTCCTTCAATGTCATACTTCATGACCGGTGATAATGAATCTGAACCTGGTTTGAAAAAAAGTTCGTATTATTTATGACGAGAAGAGGATAGTGATTTTTATTTTCGAAATTAATGTGGAGTATAATTTCGGAATTAGTGAATTGTGTGGAAATGCGTAGCAAATTTGTGAGTTTTTTTATGAAAATCGTTAAATATTGTGATATTTTAAAGTGTTCATTTAATCATATCACAGGGATGGCAGACAATAGACTGATCTCAAGTATAAGTGTGCCAGTCATCTATAAAACACCCCTCAACACTCTATTGAACTCTTCCACACTTGCATTTTTTAATTATTATGATACAGTGTTGTATTTGCTGGCATTAGGTCATTTTCAAAGTAAGGGATGTTTTGGTCATTTTTTTTCATTTTCCGTTCTGACATTTGAAATAGACCTTATTCTCGTCTCGTTTTGAACACATCGAATGCAAGGCTCATAACACAAACTACATCATCTCTTGAAAAGATGGTGATGTCATATTTAGGAAAAGCTCATGTGATGTCACTAAAAACACAACCAACAGCAAGAAAATGTGCTTAAAACAGGAATTATCAGAAATGTGTGAAGATGAAATTCATCTGAAAGTATCATTAAATAGCTTATTCAATTCCAATTTTAATGATGTAAAAGATGATTAATTTTGAGTTAATGGGATTGGAAAAGGAGGAGAAGACGTCATAGTGGCGATTTTAGGCAGTGATGCAACGTTACTTTTGTGTGTTTGCGTTATGAGCCAGTGCTTGAATAAGGTTCAAGTCTTAATAATTCTGTCTGAGCATGTAACATTTTAAACCACGAAATTCTCATTTCATGGCTTTGGTGATCACCATCTTCACAATGTCAAGCTATTATGAACTTCGTACTTGTCTTATACCTTGACTACAATAGCCAATATTCTTGTAAGGAATGCGATTTCATTGGATTGTACACCAGCAATACAGCCAATCAGAGCCCTTGTCAGATAAGATGTAATCATTACAGCTTTGAGTTCAGACTTTCTGTCGATACCTTTGATTGGCTGCATTAGCTGGCATACAAATCACAATCAAATCTCCGCTTTCCATGATACAAGAAAGGTGGCTATTGTAGTCAAGGTATAAGTACAAAGTTTTTAATAGCTTGACATTGTTAAAATGGTGATCACCCAGAAACCTTGAAATGAAGTTGAATGAATATCTTGATCTGAGTTTTAATTAGATTGAGATATATTTGTCTCACATAGCCTGTTATCATAGCATTGTTCTCTATCAACCTTTTATATTAATTACTAAGCTAATATAAATATTTGCCTTTTTGAGAAAAATTAGATCAGGTTTGCGAAACTCCTAATTTGTTTGTGTTCATCAGTTATAGAAATATTCTGCTACTACCTGCCATATTTTTATGCTACAAATTTTATTTTTTTCAAAGAAATAGTAATTTACTTGTAGTCCTTGAATTTCATTTTTTATGAAATTTTTGAATTTTTATTTTTGATTATAATTTACCAGATACCTTAAATACATTGTCTAGACACTGTATAATTATTAAACAGGCCATGAGAAATGATATTGCTATTTGGTAGTGTTAGTAAAAGTGAAGTAGTAAATCTGCATAGTCAGATAAAGGCATACATCCTGGGACATTACCAAATATAAACACTAATGGTCTACTTTACTTTGAGGTAGTTTTAGTGGAAATGACAGCAGATTAGTTTTGAGTTGTTTCTATGAAATGTGCTACTGAACGTTTTACTAGTAGAGTTTCTGTTACCATTTGTTCTACCCGAATCATAGTGGACTCTTCTTGTTTATCATTGGAAATGTTAATGCATGTGCATAAGTACATTTGACCTACTTTACATGTATGTAGACAATATAGCATTGATCTTGTATTGTTTAATATAGAGCAGTTTTACATGTAGCATTTCCTTCAGTTACATTTAGTTTTGCTTTCATTTTTAGTTAAATCATTTATTTGTTATTCTTAATATTTACCAAAATCCTTCTTGTGTCTATTCAGCTTTATTCACTGCAATTTTGGGGTATTAGGAATTGAAAGGTTGGTTCATTTTTGGAAGAACTAGCCAAGTCATTTGAATTTTTCTGTCCTTTAGGAGGATTCCACTGCCACTTTTAGGGGATAACTCCAATATGTCTGGAGGGTTACAAAATAATCTGGGGGTATAATGTATGATAAGAGGGGTTGTGTTATATCCAGGTTAAATATATATGTGGGAAGGTTTGAATAGAAATTTAGATTTACTGTATTTTTGCTTTATCAAGGCGGCAAGGCTGGATATATTGTGTCAAGCATCTATTTGACTCCCCTCAACATTCTATTGAACTCTTCCACACATGCATTCTTTCTTTCAATATAAAATTGAACATGTTTGATTGGAAGAGCTCAAGTAAAATTCGGGACGAGTTCTGTCAAATCATATCCAGTCTTAAGGTTTTTAGAGTGGACCACACAAGATAATTTGACCTGTGACCTTTATCCATTTTATGAACTCATTCTTTGTTCTTTCATCTTGCCAGTGATATTTGACAACATTTAAACCACATTTATAACATATGAACTGGTTTAATTTTGATATTTGACATATATTTTATAGCTTGTGTCATCCTGAAAAATTTAAATCTACATTCTCTTCATCTGATTGGTCAATCGCTTGAATCTAGTTAACCAATTACATTACAGCATTTCCAAAAATCTGGATTTTATTTCAGTTAAGTTTTTGTTATTTCATTATATTTACCATTTGCATTACAGTATTTTCTTAAACCTTGATTCTATCTTAGTTGAGGTTTCAAGAATAAAGGCCCTAGTGACTAATCATTAATAGGAGCACTATATATAGTCACATAGAGAGCTTCATCTCTGGCAACCAACCGACTATAGCTATGGGAAACTCAGCTCAGTGGATGTTGACGACTCATACCACCTTGATAGAGCAAGATATATAATACTGACGAAGCACAATATATATGGATATACTATTTCTGACATTTATTAACTCAACGTTTCACATGCTCATACACGCAGAGAATGTAACTTCTCTTGATAACACTGCCTGTATGTGAATGTGAAACATTGAGTTAATAAATGTAAGAAATAGAATATCCATATATCTTGTGATTCATTACCTACTCCTATTTCTATGTCTTATAAACAGTATATATGAATACTAATATATTAGATTTTTAATATATTTGTTTGTGTTGAGACAAACTAATTAAAATAAGATTAGAATTTCGTCTCCATTATTTTTAGTCTCCATTGTATTTTAACAACTTTTCGACCAAAAGTAGTATTTTTAACCAATCAAAGTGTGTCCTGCACGGCCAGTCAATAACTATGATGAATTGTGGGATAGCAGTGGACATAGGCTGTCATATTGCTCTACTTACGGTTTCCCTTTCCTATAATTTATCAGTGTTAAGTAACTGCTCCTACATAACTCAACATAACACGCTGTGATTGGCTAGAAATAATGTCATTAGTACAGGATTGTAGAAGAAAACTTGTTAGATTACAGTGGAAACAAAAATAACAGAAAATAAAATAGAAAGAACTTGTAATTTTATTTAATAAAAGTTTTGTTAAGAGAAATCCTATTATCATATCTTGTTGTTCAATAATATACTGTTTCTTAATATATCATTTCACTTTAGATCATATCAGGGAGGGGCCTTGTGTTGGGGCGCAGTGCTCTGTTTCTCAAAAATCCAATTTTAATGGAATGTTAACAGAATTGCTTTGCTTGTATATATTGCTTGTTAGATACTATCTTTGAATTTCTTTATATCTTTTTTCCAGTCATTGATGCATTTTGGAGGGAATAACATTCCTGAAGGGAAAAATTAACCAAGGCATTTTATGCCACATGTTTTTTATGATTCCAGCTCCCTTGAAACCCCCTCCCAACTTAAGGGGGCACTCCCCTGCCTGATTGATATATCCATTTGAAATGATATGTTAAAATACAGTATAGAAAGTGTGATATTTTATATTTTGTTAAAGATTCTATTTATTTCATTATCTCTTTGTTTATTATGTAAATACACTGTATAGTGGCAAAGATAACTGTGGTCATATTCAAAAGCAATCTAGTTCAAATTATCTTTACTATATACACATCAGTCCATGACCAGTCTACTGTATTTTCAGGTAGTGTAGGTAGTAAGACAATATAAATTTGGCTTGAAAAGGGTCAATCACTATCATTTCATCAACTCCATGTAACAATTGCATTGGAATTTGAGTTGAATATATTTTTTCTTGTAATCTCTCCAGAAGTAATAATCTATGAATAATCTTCAGTAAAACATATTCTGTTTGAATTGAAATAGTTTTTATGTTGAAATCCATAGTCTCTACTTGTGACCTCGGCCAGTGCTTCTGTAGGAGAGTATCTTCTATAACACCTAATACTTGTGACCTAGGCCAGTGCTTCTATAGGAGAGTATCTTCTATAACACCTAATACTTGTGACCTAGTCCAGTGCTTATCTACTCTAACTTAAAACAAAATAGACGGCTGCTACTGGTGTTTATGTTTTAATTATACCCCAATGTATAGACTGCTCCTCATGTTGATATTTCAATCATATCCTTATGCGCATAATTATCTTTGATTATATATAATACCACAGTGTATTGTATATAGTGTAATTCACATAAATCAATCCCATGTGTTTTAACATGTTATGATAACAGTATATAGCGCACAGTCTTATTAAAAGTAGCAACACTGGTTACTTTGCTTACCAAATCTAGGGCTAAATTTGTAGACCTACCTTATACATCTGAACTTCCAAAACTAGGATGCCTACTACTGATGTACTGTTAAAGTTTTACTCAAATATTGTAAATACAAAATGGTAAATTTATAAGAAAAATAAAACGGTTGAAAATTTGAGTTTCTTTAAATTTTGTCCATCCAGTTGATGGCATCTATCCATCGACCTGTTGTTCAGTCCTCAAGGTATGAAAAATTCTGATGCTACCGCTAGTGCTTTAGAGAGTCGGTATTGTGTTGACTTTCACCCTTGAATACCACATTATACTGACGGAGCTGAGAGAACTTTGTGTGAGTCAGTTCTGTAAGCTAGTTGAACACAATATTTCATGTTTCTAAGGCTGCAGATCTTTATGGAATTATTGTTTATCACAGACAGTGTTTCATACTGATCCTTCCAAAAGCAAGGTCTACCATGAAATTTTTCCAAATAATTTGCAACACATTAAAGAAACTGTTGGTAATTACCAATTGTGATCCTTCCTGTTAATATAAGCTCACTATGAACCAATGAACATTTTGGATGGATTTGAGATAATAGTGCTCTAGACCTTCATGTATAAAAAAAATCCTCTCATTGTGCACCAAGGCATCATATTGACCTAACCAGACATGAATTCAATCAATTTCGAGTGGAGAGGAAAAAAGGATTTAGGTTACTTTATCTAAACCTTTGGATTTGGAATTCTATTATGAATCCTTTATTTTAATATTTTTCCAAAATTCATTAATTCATTCCTTCATTCATTTCTAAGTTCATTCATTCATTTCTAAGTTCATTCATTCATTTCGCAATTCATTCATTCATTTCGCAATTCATTCATTCATTTCTAAATTCATTCATTCATTTCTAAATTCATTCATTTCTCAATCCATTCATTCATTTCTCAATTCATTCATGGTTGTCATTTTTTTTATGTGATTTGTACGCTGGATAACCAGTTGAACTAAAGGAAAGTACGGTAACTCTTTCTTGAATATATTTTACTGGATAATCAAGAATCAAAACAATGGCTGAATTTTCTGAGGTTGGGAAACATTGTAGTGTTTCTGATTGCAAACAGCTAGGTAAGGACGTCTGGTATTTCTAAATATTGATGGTAGAAATGGACAATGTGGTTTTCACACCAAATTGGAGCCGTGAATGAGAAACGTTTCTGTTATTTTTCAGATTTTTTGCCGTTTGATTGTGATAGATGTGGTCTTGTTTTTTGGTGAGTCTGTAACTTCGTATATTATCTTATGTTCTTGAAGTTCAATTCTTTTCATAATGATCAATGGAAATGTTTTAAAAACATACTTGCACTAAACAAATGAAACTATGGTGTATGGTAATAGACTGCCTAACCTTGTCACAATCGTGGTTTTCTGTTCTGTGTTCTTTGGACATTATGGTGGGTGATGCTCTATTGTTCCAATTCTACCCCCAATTGAACTGTATAAAAGCTTCAAAATTTTCCCATCTATTTCCTTCTCTGCCATTTTGATTTCTGTCTGCATCTACTATTTTTTCAGAACACGTGGAATGCGTTCTGAAATCTGTTCCAATTTGTATCAAATTTAAATGCCAAATGTGCAGAACCTACCAAGCGAGCACCACCACTGAGTTTAGAAGACTAGCCTAAACGATCTGTTTAAAACTGTATATCTATAAAACGTATTTTCTATTTTCAGCAAACTTCACAAAGCCACAGATAATCACCAGTGCAGTCAGGTACAGTAATGAGTTAAAATACATTATATAGCCCATAAATGAAAAACACACGAAAAGCATATTTTCTCGATAGGTCTACAAAGTTGAAAGGTCTCCTCATTATTGCTTGTTTTATATCTTTAACAAGCCTGATCTTTATATTAAATGATTTATCATTATTGATATATTCCAGCATTTAAAAGTAGACAGTCGTCCAGAGTATCATGGTCCGAAAGGAATCTCCTGTTTCTATTCTGATTGTAAGAATCGAGAATTAACACCAATACCTTGTATTAAATGTTACAATTCTTATTGTTTAAAGTAAGTATCTACATCTCAATATTCAGGAGCTGAGTGGCTCAGTGAGTTGAACACTTGCTTGTTACTCTGAAGGTCCAGGATAACAGGACAGTGAAAGCTGAAAATTGCCTGACAATGTTAAAGTATTGATGCACGACCATGTGTTACGATATACTTATAGAAGTAAGTTGTGTTGTCAGGTATCAATTCACTGGAATATTGTGCTGGCACTAAACCACACAAAGTTGTAGTTAGAATATATCAGTGAGTAAGTCACTTACTTGCTAGTCTGAGGCTCCAGCAATATGATACACAAATAGTGGAATATTGTATCACAATGTATCAATTTACAAATATATATTGTGCCAGAACTAAAATACACCACAATGAAATGCAATGCTTCTTGGAGAAGGATTGATCACAGTTCAGTTGTTTATAGCTGCAAAGTAAGATGTTATTTGTTTTGTTCCATTATAATAAAAATAGTGTCATAAGTTCTTATCTCTATACCTTTGTCCTTATTTCAGACATCGCCATGCTCAAGACCATGACTGTAAAGTTTTACAAGAAGAGACAATAAACAAAGAATTAGATTCTAAAACAACACAACATGTTAAAGAAATCCTAGGTCAGATATTTATTCTGCATTTTTCAATTTTAGGTTTAGGAGCTGAGAATAATCTGAAAAATCTGAGAGAAAAATATATCATTATTTTGCCAATTTGATTTGTTAGCTAGTTAATACCAAATGCGAAAGTAGATGAGCATAACTAATTAATATTTACAAAACCAATGTTGAAAAAATATTAACTGTTATTTCAGCCTCCAAAGAGCCAGTCGTAAAGAAACAGTTCAAAAAGGGGAGTAAATCTGCTAAAACAGCAGCCAAAGTTGCCTTAATGAAGATAAAAATGACAGCAACAGGGAACAAATCTATTCCTGATTCAGAGAAAATATTCCTCCAAATTCATCTGCCACAGAAATCTTCAACTAAATCTAAAAATTTATTTTTCTCAAAGGTAATGATATCTAAACTTAACTATTTTCATCAGATTATCAAGCCAGAAACTGGTCTACAATTGATGTATCGAGCACTATTTTAACAGCAAAAATATTTTATTATTGTATCTATATTCAAATAGATAAGGTCCAAAGTTCCATCATGATAGTATTTAAACTTTCAACTGGGTTTTCAAGGGGCTGAAATGAGAATCTCTGTGTGCTTTAAGCCATGTATGTGCAATAGCGTTTGACTGATGAAATTGAAACAACTGTAACCAAATACTGCTGTCCTGGTGAAATTTCCCTTATTACACACTGTATGATGTTTCCTATCTTGTTTCAAATGGTGCAGTACAGAAGGAGGTAAAATGCTATTTTAATATGATTTTGTCTGTATTTTAAATAGAAATGGAGTGTTGGTAAGATAATCGACTATACAGCAGATATATCTAGTCTAAATAACACTAATAATACAGGAGATCCGTTGGTGAGTTTATTTTTATTATTGTCTAACTAGTGGGAGAGTGAGAGTATCTTCTCTTTCTAAAAAACCTTACTTAAACACCTGGGTGGAATTTTACATTGAGAAATACTACACTTTCCATAAAAATAAAGAAAAAGAATGAAAAATAAATGCCAGTTTTTGTAACTGGTTCATTGGAGGGAATTATAGTAAAAATGTCAATATTATGTTTTCTGTTTTTAGAAGTTACGTATATTTAACAGTGAAGATGGAGATATGATAAAAACTGATGAAATAATGGAGAATGTTATAAATAATGATAGTATCCCAGTGTACAGTGGATCTAGTATAATTCTAGAATATGTTACTGTAGATCAGAACAGTTTATCTAATTACCATACCTACCCTTTATCCTAGCATATAAAAAATATTTTAAACGTCCTTAGCTTGTGTTTTTTCAATGGAGGTTAGCTTGATGATACATGTAGCCTATATAATTATATTGTGGGTCTAGAATATACATGATACTGTGTTTCCACTTTTGGCAATTTATCTAGCTTAAAGCCGGCTTTCACTTTAATAAGTGGAAATGCAAAAAGACAGCTTTATTTCGTTCTGCAATTTGGACTTTCTTTCGTCGATTTAAATCCCAGTTACATCCAGAGCTATACAGAGGAGGGAAATTGCATTGAAAACTATCATAGTATTTCTATATCGTTCAAATCAAATCTGTACAATTGATGTATTGAGCACTATTTTAACAGTGATATTTCTATATCGCTCTACAATGGATGTATTGAGCACTATTTTAACAGTGGTATTTCTATATCGCTCTACAATTGATGTATTGAGCACTATTTTAACAGTGGTATTTCTATATCTCTCTACAATGGATGTATTGAGCACTATTTTAACAGTAATATTTCTATATAGCTCTATAATTGATGTATTGAGCACTATTTTAACAGTGGTATTTCTATATCGCTCTACAATTGATGTATTGAGCACTATTTTAACAGTGGTATTTCTATATCACTCTACAATTGATGTATTGAGCACTATTTTAACAGTATTATTTCTCTATAGCTCTATAATTAATATATTGAGCACTATTTTAACAGTGGTATTTCTATATCGCTCTACAATGGATGTATTGAGCACTATTTTAACAGTGGTATTTCTATATCGCTCTACAATTGATGTATTGAGCACTATTTTAACAGTCGTATTTTTATATCGCTCTACAATTGATATATTGAGCACTATTTTAACAGTGGTATTTCTATAACGCTCTACAATTGATATATTGAGCACTATTTTAACAGTGATATTTCTATATCACTCTATAATTGATGTATTGAGCACTATTTTAACAGTTGTATTTCTATATCGCTCTACAATTGATATATTGAGCACTATTTTAACAGTGGTATTTCTATATAGCTCTATAATTGATGTATTGAGCACTATTTTAACAGTGATATTTCTATATCGCTCTACAATTGATGTATTGAGCACTATTTTAACAGTAGTATTTCTATATCGCTCTACAATTGATGTATTGAGCACTATTTTAATGATAGTATTTATATTTTCAACTGGGTTTTGAAGGGGCTGAAATGAGAATCTCTGTGTGCTTCAAGACGTGTATATGCAATGTATTGAGTACTATTTTAACAGTGAAAATATTGTATTATTATATTATATTATTAAAATATAGTTTTATTTAATAATCAATAAACAATCAACAAATTTAATTAAAATTCATAAAATCGTATCACAAAATCAAAAAGAAATCAGTTAAAAAATACTCTTAATAAATTACAAACAAGGAGCGACTTAAATCACTTTTGTAAACAAATTTGAGCCACAGATTAAGAAGAATAAATTGATCAGAAAGTGACTGGCAAATACAACCCATTCAACAGACCTGATTTCTTATATTTTCATCAATTGAATTTAGTCGTGTAGGAAGACATAGGAGATGATACCATTTTCTTGACAATTTTGTACAATTCCACCAGAAAAGTAATATGGTGGGATTTAGTGGGTTGATCTATATTTCAATTTGGATTATTTTAAATTGTGATAATTTGGACAACAAGTTCCTGATTACAATTCTGTGAAAAATTTGCTGTTTCATGGGGTATTATTTTCTAACAGCTTTAAAACTTTCTCATAAACCTCGACACGGCCTTCAAATCCATTATCAGGGAGACTTTCCAGGAACATGATATACTCTTCTGGAAGTTTGGACTGCCGTGCCCCACGCAGTACGACATCTTTGTATTGTGGAGACGGTAGAGCTAGGCCTTCTTCTAGTTCTTTTATTTGATAAGTCAGACAGGAACAGTTCTTTCCCTTTTCATCAACAACATTAACTACTATTGGTGTGTAGGTATATTCCTGTCTAAAAAAAAAATGTCTTCAAAGGTAAAGTAGCTTTCCCCTAGTCAAGATCCTAGCTAATTGAAGTCAATGCCTCACGTTTGAAAAGTTGACTAAACTTTCAATGTGTATCAGGTAGACAGCAAGCATCAATTTGCAATTTTCACTAAATCGTTTTAAGTATTGGTAGAATTGCAAGTCCCACATACGTCTGACTCAAAATTGGAATGATACAAATTGATGCTATCAGTGTTCCTGATAAACATAAAAAGATAAGAAAACCTCTTTACAATCCCTTTAATCTACGAGTATTCTGAATCAGAAGTAAAGTATGCACCACAAAACCTGTTTCTCTCAACTGTTTTAAGGAGGCTGTTTTCGGAATTGTTTAGGTTGGTAATTTTGTCCTCACCTGTCAAGGTTTGGTCGATCGGTATCGTTTAACGTCCAAAGTGTTCCCCAGACAGATTGAGAGACATCCTTTTCTATTGTTGCAGCAGATCCTCTCCATCTGGTTTCTAGGGGATCTTTCATACCTTTGGGCAAACCATACCTAAATCTATATCCCTTCAAAGAATATTTTTTACTCTTGTAAGTAAATCATAGCATACGTCTCTATTTTAACAAACTATTAACTTCAACGTAATGATTATCATTTATAAGATTTGAAACAATATTTAACACGGGGATGATATGTAGCATTCTCTTTTCATAACATTGCACATAATGTATCAACACACTGTGTTATACCATAATATATTCCTTTAGGTTCATAGTTATAAGTAAAAAATAATAGTCTTCGATTCAGTTCAAATCCCACCAATTAAATAATAATCAAATCAAATCAGTTTTCAGAGTTAGCAATTTCAGTCTGAAGTGTGGCTCTTTCATTTTTGCAAAATCAGTCAAAATCCTATAATCCTAACTGAATAAAAGTGAGCTGCACAAGATCAGCTCTTTGAAGGTCAAGATTTTTATTATTTTTTATTTAAAGAAAAAGATTTAGATCCCACCACAGTTCTTTCGAAAGGATAGATTTTGTTGGTGAAGCATTTGAAATTTAAAAATACATATCAGTTGACCGGAAAAATCTCAAATGCTTCACCAAAGGCCATCCTGTCCACAAGTACCAGTGATCCTAACACCAAAAGATTTCAGAAAGCATTCAATAAATTCCAGGTCTTACTTTCAGTTGGCCGATTCCTTGATAAACAGCTGAAGGATTGCTGATTCTTATTCTTTCTTTCAACAGGTTACTTCCAAATGAAAAATATAAAAACATTCCCATGCCTTCTTCCTGAAAAAAACATAACATATTCAGCTAATCAAAATTTAAAATTTATTCAAGGTTCTTGGAATTACATTCAGAAGTAGAAATATCTTTAGATAAATAAGAACACTGTAAGGCTAGGCTATATACCAGTATCATGATAAATACCGGTATGGAATTTATATTGTTAGTAATATCGCCTTATTAAAAAATACCGAAAATATCACCGTATCGGGATATAGGCCTTTTAATGCTGAATATCATGTTATCCACCTGAATCAATATCGCCCAGCCCTTTGACAGATAATTTAGTATTGCAGTGATATCAATAATCAATAACGAAACTTAGTTTGAAAATTCTATCAAAGCAATCAGGTGTACCATATTACTATAATATATTCCCTTGTGTTTGTGTTATATATGCTCTCTGCTTCTAAATGAAGTTCAAATTTAATACTTGAATGGTAGGCTTACCATATTTTTTAAAATCAGGTTTCTCTAAGTTTTTAATTTTCAGAGTTTCCTGATATTGTCCCCTGATTTGAATCCTCTAGAATAAACTATATATACATGTGATATACCATACTGCCCTTTAATATTGTTATAATGTTTCCTAGTAATCAATTCACAATTAAAGAGAGGGGTTTACTATAAAAATGATGTGTATCGCAGAAATAATGGCATCAATTTGCACCACTCCAATTTTCAGTCAAATGTCTGTGCTTCCTGCAATTCAACAAAACATAAGTGTTAGATGACGTCACTAATTAGTGAGATATGCTTTATCACATACGGTCCTTCGAGATTAGTGACGTCATCAAACACTTAGTTATAGTGAAATTTCTGGAACCACAGACGTCTGATTGAAAATCAGAATGGTGCAAATTGATGCTATCAGTGTCTTCGATATACATAAAAAAATTAGAAAACCTCTTTACATTCGCTTTAATCTATCAATTGGGAAATAAATTACTTGTATGCACCACTGGTTAATAGGCCTTCTAACTATTCTATATCAAAATATTTCTTCCTATCATGTTCTCTTTATAGTACAGTTCCCTAAGAACACCTATTGTTTTAGGGGATTTTTTGGTTATTATTCACTCTATTGTTCTTTGTTTTTTTTAGATCAAACAGGCCACCTCTAGTTTTTCTTGGAAATATATTTTTCATTGTGATCTATGTAGATATATTGTGAATTTTCAGTAATTGCAATTTCTGTTGTTTTAATTTAGTAAAATTTAAAGTTTTTCAGCTATTAGACATCAATGCCAATATCAACTCTGCTGTCAATACAGCCCCCACTCTCCGATAAAGATGCTGGTCTGGCTTTGAGTTTTGACACTGCATGCTTACGTAAGTGTGACTTTGGCACGATTTCAAATGCAAGTAGGCGTGAAAAATTATGAATGACTTCTTAATTAGCTCTAATTGATACAAACAATAGGTTTGAATAAAATCATCATTCAACCTATCATCCTGATTTCGCAAATTCATAGCAGAATGCCATCATCACATAATACACTCGAAACGAAGTGTTCTCTTCTGACGTAATTCACTATGCTGTATAAAACGAACTGGCTACAAGGTCGATCAACCAAGATGGCAGCCGCCATGAAACACAAGTTTGGAATGCTTTTTCAGTTGCGAACAAGTTCGATTCTACCAACAATTAGACATTTTCATAGATTAACAAGTCCCAGATCATTGACTGTTAGTTTAGCGCAATTTAGAGGTCAAAAACAAAGAAATACAAGTGACTTTACTTTCAACAAAAATGATTTTCTTCTCACCTCCGGACGTTTTCCTTCGCTCAGTTCAGTGCTGTCAGTTCGTTTTAACAGTAGCAGTGGGGGAATGGTCGACGTCCCGTATATACCACCCCCTCCTAAAATACCATCAGACAGCTTGGAGATCCCTGAAAGTATCGTTTCAGAGACTGTGAATGCTGTGAACGCTTTAGGTGAACCAACATTACAATCTCTTGGGTTGGGTTCATGGAGCCCAGTTGGTATGGTTCAACAGCTTACAGAGTTCCTACACATCTCCCTTGATATACCATGGTGGGGAGCAATTTGTCTGTTAACTGTTTGTCTAAGGGTTCTTATGTTCCCTATCTTTATCAAATCACAAATCAATGCTGTTAATTTACACAATATCATGCCCGAAATGACAAGACATCAAGCAAGATTCACGGAAGCGAAAAGATCGCAGGATATGATGACCATGGCAATGGCTCATAAAGATTTAGTAGATTTTATGAAAGAGTCAAAGTTTTCACCATTTATGATGATGTATCCTATGTTACAAGCTCCAGTGTTTATCTCTGTGTATTGGGGGCTTAGAGGAATGGCTAATGCTCCAGTTGAAAGCATGAAAGAAGGAGGCATGTTGTGGTTTACAGACTTGACCCTTTCCGACCCAACTGCTCTACTTCCAGTTATTTGTTCTGGATTGTTACTGGCTACAATGGAAGTGGGTGCTGATGGAGTACGAACTGAATCCATGACAACCAGTGTTCGGTGGTTAATGCGAGGACTGCCGATTGTGTTTATACCAATCATGATCAATTTCCCGTCAGCAGTGTTGTGTTACTGGGTAACATCTAATGTAATTTCTTTGGCTCTTGTATCCATCTTGAAAATACCAGGTGTGAAGCCATTTTTCAAAATTCCAGAACGAATTCGGCATCCTAAGCAGTTGAAGTCAACTACCGTAAAAGTGCCCATGTTCAAAGGGATCAAAGAGAATTGGGAAAATGCGAAAATACAAGAAAGAATGAGAAAAAAAGATGCTATGGACTCAAACATTTTCAAACAAGCTGCCTCAGGACCAATACCTAAAACATATATTAACGATCCTACAGGCGGTAAAGCAACTAAAACTAAGGAAAGCCCAAATACATGGAAGATGCCATGGTCAAAAAATAAATCTGACTGAAATCTTTGTGATAAGTGATTTTATTTATAACAAAGAAAAATGCTTTTTATTTGGATCTCTGTGGACGTTTCTCCAAACTTAGCCAAATTAAAAGTGAGCTAAACATTAGTAAGGATTTGTATTGGAAATACTTAAATTTATAAAGGCAATGGACAAAAGCTAATGCTGTTTCACATTTTTCAGATGTAAAATGGACATGGATAATTGCAAAGTTATTCCAGTATACCCATTTTACAACTATTGCCGGAATGACAACACTAGCTCTGTGGTTTATCTAAAGTCTATAAAGAGTTGGCATCAAACGTTTTCTTGTTTGACTCCGAGGGACTTGCATTGCGAGTGTTTTACTATCAATAATGCATAGTTTCACTATCTTTAACCTTTTCTCAATCCAGGACATTTTTATTTTTAGTTAAGTGTCACATTTAACATTTGTTGTGTTTTCTGGGGTGTACTTCTGGTATTTCACATTGATTTTTCTAGTGACTAGTGATAGTTATATTGCAACCTGAATATGGTGCCAATCTTTATAGAGAAATTGGGACAAAAATCTTAGAGACCTTGGGGGGAAAATTCTGACACTTTATGCATTTAATGACTCTCTGAATCACTTGATTGGTTATGATATGATGGTATTCTTCATGATTCTTCATGTGAAAAATTCATTAGCTGCAACCAATGTTTCGCCAAAATTATGTTTTGGATTTGGGGTTTCGTTTGAATCGTTAGTTCTTGGTTTATTTATTGATCATGTGGAAAACGATCTGTGTATATACTGTTTAGTTAAAGAAAAAGATTTTAAGGCATTTGTTGCACATACATGTAATTATTATAAATGTTAAGATTATTAAATTAGAACCTGAAACATGTAACTCCGTGTTTGAAGACTTCACATGATTTGTGTTTATTTTGAAGTTAAACAAGTAATGTAATTGGTTTAATTTTTCTTTACCTCTACCTTTTTTTTCTTCAGTGGAGGGGTAGGCTTAGGCTTAACTTACAGATTTGTACGAAGAAAGGAAAAGTATATTCTGATCAAAGCCTCCATGTGATTTGTAAGGGCATGAACTATTTTTGGGCAACTATTGAATGTTCAATAATACACCAGGTGTTGGACTGGGCTTCAATGGAAGAAGGCCTTTACCATTCCAGAGGAATCTTGAAAAAAAAAACAACTATATTTGGGGTAAACTGGTTTATAATTTGAAAAAAGATCATAGGATAAATTTAGTAGAAAAGATGTTGCTTGACTATGATTAAATGATTTACTACAAACATAATATCTTTAAGGTTTAATAATTCATACAGACTAACTGACTTATATCATCATGTATTATCTAAAATCATCACCTTCAAGCTTACAGACAAAAATCTGCTATTGGAGGAGTTAAATATTTAACTAGGCGTCCTGGAGTGTTACCAGTCACTTTTGGCTAGAGCTCTATATCTCTGATTTGACAGTATTTACCTTTCATGTCTGACTAGAGCTCTAGACTGTTCATCAGCCTGTATTTACCAGTTGTGTTTGACTGGAGTTCTAAACAGTTGATTAGCCTGTATTTACCAGTCATGTCTGACTAGAGCTCTAGATGTCTGATTTGTCTGTATTTACCAGTCATATCTGACTGGAGCTGTAGCATGTTAAATTTTAGAAGAATTTGGCCCTGGTTTACATACTTTCAATTACCATTTATTCTACCCACAAAAAAATAGATTGTTCTACTTTACTTAAAAAAAAATCTCCTGAACTTTCATCAATATTCTTGTCCCTCAATATCTAGAAATGGAATATTCCCACAAATGTCTATTTAAAACAGTAAACAAATGTAAGAATCTTGCGAAGACATAACAGAACAGTTATGGAGGGATCTATATAAAACTACCTAATAACAATTGCAATATGCAAAATATATCGACATCTTCAAGAAAAACCTAAAAAACTTTCTGGTTTATTAGCGCTTGAATAGTATCATCATTTCCTCCATTCACAGAAATATATAGATCAGGGCACAATAGAAACTGAACAGTAATTTGTGCCGTCAGTGAACTACATGTATTCAATAAGTAAGAACACTATTATGGATATAGGCCTACTATTCATTTCTTTAATTTTACTGTCTGACTACATTGAGCTCTCAATTGAATTTTTTCTCTCATTTCATAAATATTTAAAATAAAATTTTCTACTTTATGCCATTTGTAAGGTTCAGTGATTTTTCATGTGAAATAGTCAACTTCCCTCCCAGAAAATCCATGTGAAAAGGGCCTAAATTTCGGACTGAAAATTCCCCTCTGTAAAATCATGCTTACAAATAGTAACTTTTCTAATGGTTGACATTTTCATGAACCCAAAGACAATTAAAAACTCTCAGTAGTACTTAGTAGTTGATATTTCAGTTCATATGAAAATGATTGCCAAAATTCTATTCAGAAAGCAGTGTAGTCAGAGAATAGCATAAGCAATTTCTGTGTGTGAATTGAAACATTGCTAGAATTAAAGAAAGGAGCAGTATATCTATAATAGTGTTTATATTTATTTAATGTTCTATCTACTTCTAAATCTCAATTAAAGATTACATGTATTATTATCATTATGCAATATATATCTCTGTCATACTGTAGGAAAGTAGAACTTGAAACTCTATTTTTTTTCATAATTATCTAGCCAGTTACATCATCAATTTTTCTAACTTATTATGTAAATTTCTGATGCAGATTGTAAATGAAATGAAATGAATGGATTTTACGTCCTCCTTTACTGTAGGGGATGACATTAATAAAGAATCAAGTCTAGCTGAAGTGACAATTGATCAAGTCCCTATGAAACAGTATGTTGGAGTACTCAGATGTCGAATATCACAGAGTACACTGTATATTATGATACAGACAGTGCATGTTAGATTTCTCAACAGTTGGAAATTGAAAGACTGTCCTATGTCCTATATTAGTCCTATCAGCTTCAGAAAAGTAGGACGTAAAACACCATTTCATTACATCATTACTTTAAAATACCTTTTCAGGTGTAGGATATAAGTCAGCTATTTTCATTTATAAGCTTCTTATACCAGTAGGTATGTCGAGTAGGCTTGATTTCTCTATTAAATTAATGTACATATAGTAATAGTTGAGCATTATAAAAGAAAGATCACATAAAACTGAGATCAAGAAAGACAGTAAAGTATTTAGTAGATTAGTTTCTTAAATTATGCTGACAAATACATCAACGTGTGTCGTGCAAACACTGCTAATATTCTAAGATTAGAATGCATGTAGGACAAACTGCTTATACAACAGTCAGGATGGGGGTAGAGTGGGCCCTTTCTGTCGAGGCTCTGATTAGCTATATTCGCTGGAATACAATCCAATCAAATTGCTTTACAACTTAATAATAGCTTAAAATTCTAACTACTACAACTACCAACAACTACCTTGCTTGTGATACCAGGTGGAAGCGAATGTTAACCTGTCATCTATCACCTTGACATTGTGAAGATGGTTTACCTTCAGTTCTGGCACTCATAACTATAATATGATGAATGAAGCCATCAGATCACATCTAAGTTTTTGAATACCGAAAATTTCCTCATACAAAGTTAGTTCTAACACCACATATGACATACATGTAGGTTTACACTGATATCTAAAAATATGAAAATAACACAACTTTCACTTTACAAAAATAGAAATATAAAAATAAAATAAAATAAAGATCTATCTTTTTTTAGAATAGAAATTAAGTTTGGTCCACAGATGTAACGTCAAAACAGACTTGGTATTTCTTGTCCAATAATAGTTAGCGTAAAATTAACAAATGTCACTTAAACACAGACTCAAGGAGCCAATATATAACATACAGAGAATAGAACAGGATAATCGATACAGTCAAAAAGAAGCCAATACACAAGGTGTCGAAACCTTCAATGCAGTCATGATTGGTTTCATAATCGATATACGAGAAAATTGAGAAAACGAATACATAAGTTGCAGGTCTGGATACAATACGTTACGATTGGTTTCACATGTCATTCTACGCTATCGATTCCTCGTACATGATACAGCACACAGTACCTTATCTTTTGCACATCTGGAGTGTTATTTTCAAAAAACTATTGAGTATTCCAGTCATCTGATTGGTCAATCACTAAAATTGTTTATAACTTTGCTTTTGATATCCAATCAGATTACTGTATTTCTT
The DNA here is from genome assembly GCF_000327385.1 of Lottia gigantea. Lineage (NCBI taxonomy): Eukaryota > Metazoa > Mollusca > Gastropoda > Lottiidae > Lottia > Lottia gigantea. The sequence goes on from NW_008709540.1 coordinate 1,062,679, forward strand.
AAACTTTTGATTTTTTTTTAGTAAAGTTTTGGAGAATAATGCCCAAGCAAGTTTATTTCATAGACAAAATCTTGGTTGAATTCTAGACTTTACTACTTCTCAAAAACAATCTTGCATACTAATTCTGGTTTTACAAATAAAATGTAAGTAAATGAACATCTTTAATAAGTTTTTTCTGTATTTAAACAAAAAGACACAAAAATCTATCATTAATATTTGAAGTTCTTATTAAAAAATCATAAACTTCAGTTTACTATTATAATAGTAAATATAAATAAAACAGGGACCTTAGTCTCAAAAACTTAACAAAGATAAAATCCAGATTTAAAGAACAACCATCTGATTGGATAATAAACTAACTTTAAATTCAATTTTAGTGATTGACCAATCAGAAGACTACATTATAAAATCATCTTTCATTAAGTTGTCCAGAACTAGGCCCTTGATTTTTACTTTATGTTGAAATTTATAGTTGATATTTTTGAAATACATGAACCTGTATCTCAACTTTAGCCTTGGCAGTGTGAGTAAGATGAAAGTGTCATATTTTGACACAATGTATTACAGCAAATGGTATCCATTTTCAACATTTAAATGGATTTCTCTTAAATATCATTCAAAAAGTTTGAATTAAAATTACGTTGTATATATAATTAAACTAAATAATAAGCTAAAATTAAAATCAAAGAATTTTTTTGTAAATTATAATATCATAAAAATCTATAGCTACTCAGTAGCCAATTGAGGTTCGCTGCGTTCCTTCTGTCGTGCTAGCATATGACTGGTTATTCCCAAGGCTCCACCAATACCAAATCTAACGAAATTATCTCCCACTAGGGGTCCCATCGCATATAGTCCTGGCTCGTGATTCGATTCATAACTTAACGTATTAATATCAATAGGATTATGCTTGCTGTCTATCGGCCATTTTGGAACGAGTCCAAGACACTTGCCTTCCTGAGGTAGAAAAGATAAATCTGACCTTGACCCTATCATCACAACGATAAATGACACACAAAGTGATGTAATGGCCCCTGAATCTAACGCCTGAATAAATGCCTTATTTTCCTTGATCTCCACCACTTTATGATTACCGTAAGGTTTATAAAGTTCAGATTCCTCCGTGCCCTTCATCAACGAATGAATATTACGATATTCAGGATACATCTTCGATGGTAACTTTCTGAAAATTAGCGAGGAATCGTTCGGTGGGCATCGGAACGAATGGATCACAGGAATTCCCTTCCCCATCGACATCAAAATAGAATCTGCTGCACTTAAACCAGCCCCAACAACCAATATGGGGTCTGAAGAAGGGTGGAGGTTTTCAATTTTCAAAACTTTTTCTAAATCAGCCAACGAATGAACCACATTGGGCAATGTTTCTCCCTCAACCCCAAGTTTATTAGGAATGTCGTATGTCCCATTCGCAAGAACAACGTTTGGTGCAACAAAACAAAATTCTTCGCGAACAATGTTGCCATTTACATCATCATGGTCACTTGGTTTGTAATGATAGCCTCGTACCTCCCATAAGTAACTATGGTTTTGTTTAACGTTTTTACAGCAGGGTACAACTTCTCCGCTTTCACCATCCACGTGACTACGCAGTTGAAAAACTTTTTGAACCGAGGTCACCGTATGGTGGTCGTAAAAATAAGGAGATAACTTTCTATCATTCACAAAATCTAGATAATAATTCTTGACGTCTGCTATTGTTGCTCTGTTGTTCATTGATGTAGTCCTGGAGAAAAAAAAAAAAAAAAAAAGAAACTGTTAAATCATGATTAATTATCTTACAATTTTTCTACCACAAATATTTCATAAACTAGAAGTTGTTTTTTATTTTATTTTCATTGAAAGCCAACAAAACATGAAATTTTCATTTTGTTCAATTAGGTACATTTTTTGGAAAACATGATAAAATAAATAGATCAATGATCATTGTATTTAATATTTGATAACATTGTACAAACAATAACTATATCTTCCTTTATTCAAAATTCAATACACAATTGTTTTTCATTTCAGCTGAGAAGTGTCACTTCGAGCAATAAACCAATCAGCAATTATTGAGATCAACATTAAGATCAATTTAAGAATAAAGATTGTAATAATGTTGATATGATAGGTTCAAAGTTTCTAAAACAGATAATAAAACAGAAGAATTTAATGACATGGCATATTTATATTGATGAAATGGTGGTTTGAAGTTTGTAAACAGATAATAATAGGCCTTCAAACACAGTCATCTGTTTCTATCAATAGTCATAAATAACATACACTATTATAGAGAGAGTCGACTATTGATAGAAACAGATGAAATTTAATGATATGTCGTCTTTGTATATAAGATCAATATGTATCATACAAGGGAGACAACTTAAAAGTATTAAAAAAAAACTAGTACTAACAACATTTTAGCAAAACATTGGTAGCAGCTAATGAACTTTTCACAAGAGGAAGTATATCAATCATAAGTGAGCAAGTGTTTCATAATGAAAAGTGATATCAGGTGTCTAGAAGAGTAAGCATATCCTGCCTAGTACCACACCTGTCAAAGCTGCTTAAAATACACAACACACATGACAAAAAACAACAGTGACGAATCTATTGTGGATCACGAGACGTCAAATATGTCATCAACTCATTATCTTTATCAAACCCACAAAAAAGCTTTCAATCAACTTTTTAAAAAACAAATATAATCTATTACAACTGATTACAATAGCCCTTGATCTGATAGTGAATGTTAAAAGGGCTTGCCAAACTGAGGAGCACATTCTAGACAATCTTTGAACGGCATATTAGAAGAACAAGATATAGAGATATAAGACAATTTCATGGATAGATACTTCTGGTATATTTATTACTTCAACGTTTCAATGTGGTTCTCACACCGTCATAAGGAATATAATGATACTTCTAGAATATTTATTACTTCAACGTTTCAATGTGGTTCTCACACCGTCATAAGGAATATAATGATACCTCTAGAATATTATTACTTCAACGTTTCAATGTGGTTCTCACACCGTCGTAAGGAATATAATGATACTTCTAGAATATTTATTACTTTCAACGTTTCAATGTGGTTCTCACACCCTCATCAGGTATATAATGATACTTCTAGAATATCTATTACTTCAACGTTTCAATGTGGTTCTCACACCGTCATAAGGAATATAATAATACTTCTGGAATATTTATTACTCCAACGTTTCAATGTGGTTCTCACACCGTCATCAGGAATATAATAGTTATAAACAATCAGTAACATAAGTATATACAGGTAACATTGATAATGGAAACAAACAACAATGGCAAAAGGGAAGACATGTAAAAAGACAACATTCCAGGTGGAAACGGTTTTGGTCCAACCCGCCAATACAAGACAGCTATATCCAATTTAGCAATCATTATCTCAGTACTCACCGTTTTTTCTTGGCTAGCCATTCTCTAAATGGCGCAGACGGTAATTCCATCCAGGTATTTAAACTTAACGTCTGCATACTGCCATCCATTCTCTACAAAATAAACATTGTATAATCATTTTAAAAAAACTAAAAGTCAAACAGGAACAGAAAATCTAACTGAAAGGAGGCAATTCCAGTAATTGGCAGCTATTATGTACTTGGTCCTCAGCCCTCTAAGGGTAGCTGTGTCCTTATTTTAAATTGCCAAGCAAATCATTTATGAAATACTGTTTGATACTGAATACTGCCACCTTGCTGATGGTGTAAGAGGGTATAAGAGAGGACAAAATGTTTCTAGGGATATGAGAATCATAAGATTTGAATCATTGGGTGTACCAGATGGTAAATCAACTCCTACCCAATACCAAACTGCACAAGTTCAAGGTTAAATTTTCAATATTTATATTTTTATCTGCTTATCTGTGATAACCAGCAACCTGTTTCTTAGCAATATAAACAAGAGATAAGAAGACTGCTAAATCATGCTATAATAATAGTAATACAAAGTGTAAATATGTTTCTTATTCAGGGGTGTATCTAGAAAATGCCTAAGGGGCGGGCCAAAAATGACAGGTGTCTCTCCGAGACGAGGCGAGAAGTGCTGAAGCGCAATGGGTTGCCCGAGTTTCTCAAGAAGTCCATGTATTTCAGATGGTCCAAGATTAACATTGAGCATTTAAAGGTATCAATTTTCACTTTTCGAATACCTTACGGGGAGAGACTACTTGTGTGTCATAAAATTTCAGAAATGATATGAAATGGAGTTTTACATCCTACTTTTCTACACATTAAAAGATTGAATTAACCTTGTTGATATTCAATTAAGGTTTTTCTAGTTTCTTTTATTGACATAAGACAACATGTTTTGAATATTAAATGACTATACCATTATATTATGACACTGTGCATACAAACTGTAATGTCATTATACCATATAGCCTAAATATAGAGAACAATATGTTTGAACTGAATGTTTGAAGGCCACTGTGTCAGTCATTATATAGTCAGTGAATATAAATATAATGTATGATAAATAAAACAGTATAAACTAGCCTAGTCAGTTATCAGTTATATTTTTTAAAACTGCACTATAGCAGATATATCTAATCTATATACCACACAAAAACCCACTTTCACATTGCACGAAGCTATTATCACCTTTTATCAATTAGATGGGATTGCACTCAGCAGCGTACACAGCCAATCAGAGCCTCAACAATAAGACTGTAAACATTATGGCTTATAGTTTACTGACTTTCTGTCGAAGGCTCTGATTGACTATTTACGCTAGCCTACAATCCAATCAAATCGCTTCATTTACAAACTTTCATGATACAAGAAAGGTTCAAAGTTCAAGCTATAATGAACCCATGTAAAACAGTTTTGAAGCTAATATTCCAATTCACATAGAAATAATTGTTAAAATAAAACATGTAGAACACTACATCTGCATTTGATACGTTTTATCAGATTATTTAAAATAAATTATAATATATAAAGGAAACAAAATTTGTCTGAGCTCTTACCTGCCAAGATCCCCCTGGTATGGATTTCCCTAAAACTACATGAGGTATAACATGGTTGTCGTCTTTCTGCCAAGTAAGTAATGATGGGTTATCTGCCCCTAGATCAGCGTCAGGATGAAGTAAAGCATCGAATAATAAGGCCACAGGATTGGATGAACGGCCATCTAGACCCTCAGAGAGATATTCGAGGTCCTGCAAGAAAAATTGTGAAACTTTGTAATGATGAGCTTAAAGGGACAGTCTGATTTTTTATTCAAAATCTCATTATCGAAAACGATGTAAATTATTCGCAAAATATTTCTAAAGTATGCTACTTACTACTATCTATCGAGTTGATCAAACTGATAAAAGGGTTGATAAAAAAAAAACTGTATAAATATATACATTAGTTTTCCGACCAACTTAAAAAATCAAAAGACTGCCCCTTCATCTAAATGAAATGGCTTCAGATGACTGACAGCAGTTCCTCCACCAATATAGTCTCAGCGTGATATCTATATTCCTCAACACTCACTTAATCAAAGAAAAAAGATAGCCATGGAAAGATCGATTTCTACCTGTTCAACAATTGATAAACCGTTCTTCAGTTCTGCTAATTTCTTGGTGAGGATTTCGTTAGAATGTGGAATTCCGTTGTAATAGGGACGGTTACCAGACAGCAGGAATGATAAACTGATAGCTGATGGTCCATTACCTGGAATGATAAGATGCATCACATACTACGCCCTACAATTATATTGAATAATACTAAACTAAGTCAGTCACTACTGGTAAATACAACTCAAGTCAGTCACTACTGGTAAATACAACTCAAGTCAGTCACTACTGGTAAATACAACTCAAGTCAGTCATATTTACAGCTCTAGTCAGTCAGTACTGGTAAATACAACTCAAGTCAGTCACTACTGGTAAATACAACTCAAGTCAGTCACTACTGGTAAATACAACTCAAGTCAGTCACTACTGGTAAATACAACTCAAGTCAGTCACTGCTGGTAAATACAGCTCAAGTCAGTCATTACTGGTAAATACAACTCAAGTCAGTCACTACTGGTAAATACAACTCAAATCAGTCACTGCTGGTAAATACAGCTCTAGTCAGTCAGTACTGGAAAATACAGCTCTAGTCAGTCATATTAACAGCTCTAGTCAGTCAGTACTGGTAAATACAACTCTAGTCAGTCACTACTGGTAAATACAACTCAAGTCAGTCACTACTGGTAAATACAACTCTAGTCAGTCACTACTGGTAAATACAACTCTAGTCAGTCACTACTGGTAAATACAACTCAAGTCAGTCACTGCTGGTAAATACAACTCAAGTCAGTCACTGCTGGTAAATACAACTCAAGTCAGTCAGTACTGGTAAATACAACTCAAATCAGTCACTGCTGGTAAATACAGCTCTAGTCAGTCACTACTGGTAAATACAGCTCTAGTCAGTCATATTTACAGCTCTAGTCAGTCAGTACTGGTAAATACAACTCAAGTCAGTCACTACTGGTAAATACAACTCTAGTCAGTCAGTACTGGTAAATACAACTCAAATCAGTCACTGCTGGTAAATACAGCTCTAGTCAGTCATATTAACAGCTCTAGTCAGTCAGTACTGGTAAATACAACTCAAGTCAGTCACTACTGGTAAATACAACTCAAGTCAGTCACTACTGGTAAATACAACTCAAGTCAGTCACTGCTGGTAAATACAGCTCTAGTCAGTCATGTTTACAGCCTTAGTCAGTCATATTTACAGCTCTAGTCAGTCACTACTGGTAAATACAACTCTAGTCAGTCACTACTGGTAAATACAGCTCTAGTCAGTCATATTTACAGCTCAAGTCAGTCACTACTGGTAAATACAGCTCTAGTCAGTCACATTTACAGCTCTAGTCAGTCACTACTGGTAAATACAGCTCTAGTCAGTCACAACTGGTTTAAACAGCCCTAGTTTGTCACTACTGGTAAATACAGCTCTAGTCAGTCACAACTGGTTTAAACAGCCCTAGTTTGTCACTACTGGTAAATACAACCAAATCAACATGGTAACTGTTGTCAAAATGTAATAAAACCTTGGTGGATATTGACCAGGGTGATATAGAGCAGTATTATTGTAGGTTACTAAGTACAGCAGTTATTGTTTTATACTAATTATTGATTAGGTTATATCAACACAATTCTGCTTTTTCATTCTCAAACTTCAAGTGGCCATTTCAGTTCATACTAACACATTTCTGTTTTTCATTCTCGGTTTCATACTAAAGGCTATACAGCAAATTTCTCAATACACATAAACACTATAGAAAACCTCTTAAACAACCGTTTAAGAGGCCATTTCAAATTATACAATTATATATATATATTCATTAACCATGAAATTGCGACTTGGCGACAAATTTCATCAAAAATTCATTAAAAAAATTGTCTACTTACCAACAACTATAATATCAGTCTGGGTGCAATGTTTAAATGGACATCTTGCAGATGACATCCTCACTTTAAATCCAAGATGGCTGACTTAGCAACAGGCTTTCAGCTGAAATGATAAAATAAAAATTATGAAATTGCTAATCAAAATGACTTCAAGAATTGTGCTTGGATGACAAATATGGTCCTATAATACCAGGCAATATTTTGATAAATGAAAATTTAAAATACGCTGCTTGCTTTTGTAAGGATTCCTTTCATTGGTCAAAATAACTTCATAATTGAGTTAGAAATTCAATTAAATTCAACTACCTCACCAACATTGATGTATCTAATGCAACTGAGATAAGTAACAAATTATGAGTGAGATTAGGGTTTCAAATTCATGAAAAAAAAAAAAAAATTCTTTTAATTCTCTGCAATAAAAATTAACTTTAATAATAACAAACTGTAAAGAGTTGTTGAAGTGGAAACAAAAATATCATTCACTATCATGACTATGCATTTTCTGTCCAACGAAATGGCAGCCATTATGTCATGACCAAATTATCATAAAATCTAGTACCAGAACATTACACATGAACTAAACATACTTATGAGGGGGGCATAACAGGATTGGGATGATCGTCAGCCAATGAAAACTGCTCTTCAAGAGTGCAACCTAGGTTACAAGAAAATAGTTCACGGTCAACAAACCAATTTTTGTGTTTAGTGTTCTAAGAGCAGCAAATGATAAATCATTTATTACAATATAAAACCTATAACTTCATTCTGTTTTGAAAATAAGACAAATTAACTGAAAAAGTTTCACCACAATGTCATATGACCCAACCAGATCTGAAAATTCAACGTTAACGTGTCATCCACCGACAACTACCTAGTCTGTGATATCAGTTAGCTGGAAGCGGACTTTAACTTGTCATCTACCAACAACTACCTAGTCTGTGATATCAGTTAGCTGGAAGCGGACTTTAACTTGTCATCTACCAACAACTACCTAGTCTGTGATATCAGATAGTTGGAAGCGGACTTTAACTTGTCATCTACCAACAACTACCTAGTCTGTGATATCAGTTAGCTGGAAGCGGACTTTAACTTGTCATCTACCAACAACTACCTAGTCTGTGATATCAGCATCCCCTGGAAGCAAACTTTAACTTGTCATCTACCGATAACTACCTAGTTTGTGATATCAGTAAGCTGGAAGCAAACTTTAACTTGTCATCTACCGATAACTACCTAGTTTGTGATATCAGTAAGCTGGAAGCAAACTTTAACTTGTCATCTACCGACAACTACCTAGTCTGTGATATCAGCATCCCCTGGAAGCAAACTTTAACTTGTCATCTACCGATAACTACCTAGTTTGTGATATCAGTAAGCTGGAAGCAAACTTTAACTTGTCATCTACCGATAACTACCTAGTTTGTGATATCAGTAAGCTGGAAGCAAACTTTAACTTGTCATCTACCGATAACTACCTAGTTTGTGATATCAGTAAGCTGGAAGCAAACTTTAACTTGTCATCTACCGACAACTACCTAGTTTGTGATATCAGTTAGCTGGAAGGGAACTTTAACTTGTCATCTACCGATAACTACCTAGTTTGTGATATCAGTAAGCTGGAAGGGAACTTTAACTTGCCATCTTTCTACAACTACCTAGTTTGTGATATCAGTTAGCTGGAAGCAAACTTTAACTTGTCATCTACCGACAACTACCTAGTTTGTGATATCAGTTAGCTGGAAGCAAACTTTAACTTGTCATCTACCGATAACTACCTAGTTTGTGATATCAGTAAGCTGGAAGGGAACTTTAACTTGTCATTCACCAACAACTACCTAGTTTGTGATATCAGTTAGCTGGAAGCAAACTTTAACTTGTCATTCACCAACAACTACCTAGACATTGATATCAGTTAGCTGGAAGGGAACTTTAACTTGTCATCTACCGATAACTACCTAGTTTGTGATATCAGTAAGCTGGAAGGGAACTTTAACTTGTCATTCACCAACAACTACCTAGACATTGATATCAGTTAGATGGAAGGGAAAATTAAATTGTCATCTACCAACCAACCAACCAACCAACCAACCAACCAACCAACCAAGCTCTTAGAAAAATTTAGTATTTCTGAGAAGAAAAATGAAGAACTTATTTCTGCAATGTGACAGACTTGCTGAATAAAATATTAATAACAAATACTCAGTAAGATTCAATAGGACCAGCTGTTGAGGTTTTATTATCTTTCTCGTTCCAGACAAGTGAGCCAACAGATTAAAATAAAAACTAAGATTACATTTCTTCCTGTTCTGCCTACATGGCAAGATTATCATTATAGAAATAAAATAAAATGTCAAGAACAGAGATTATTCTCTATTCAGTATTACAGACGATGGCAACATGTTCTATTGCAAATAATATTGTATCTTTCTTATCCCAATGTGGAAAATTCACTGTACAACATGAGAGATCTCGGATACACATATGAAACACAAACATAAACATAAACATAAACATAAACATAAACATAAACACAAACACAAACACACAAACACAAACACACATAAAAACAAATATAAACACAAACACTAACATAAACACAAACATAAATAAACACAAACACAAACATAAACACTAACATAAACACAAACATAAATAAACACAAACACACAAACACAAACATAAACACAAACATAAATAAACACAGTACAAATAACATATATATAATTCTCACGGTTATGGTTGATTAAAAGAATTAATGTTTTCTTCAGATCTGCCTTTGAAATTAAACGAATACTCGATAAGAGACAGAGCAAGGGTTGTTTTCAAGGCTGAATTTAATTTGACAGGCAACAAAAAAAACATCCCCAATCCTTCAAATGAGCTCTACCAATCCAACAAATTACAGTATCATAATGAAAGGAAGTATGCATGTATGGAAGAGTTCAATAAACAGTTGAGGAATCTCAAATACATACATACTTGGTTGTGCTGCTATGCCTCTGGCTTCTCTGAACCATAAAATGAGACAAATCTGAATTTGATTGCTGTTGTAACAAAACACATCTTTGACTGATTAGAACTTACTTATAATATGGAGCCAAAACAAAGGTTGTGCCTATGACCCTGAATAGCTCTGTTAATTTGAACTTTAATATGAGACAATTCTGACTAAGCTTGCTGTCATAAAAACCACATGTTCACCCTGTGATAAGATTATAGATGATCTAAAAACAACAGTCAGATAATCTTCTTATAGACTAGCTGGATTAAACCATTACATGGTTTCTAAAACAAACCACAATTCAATTTCAGCTTAGGAAAAGTTAATTTTAAACTTAAGACAAAATCTGTCTGAGGTTTTATCCATAAAATCTTAAAGGGACCAATGCGCCATTCTTTTTACCAATTATACTTTAGACTCAGAAACGGGAATTTTATTTTTACTTAGCCAATGAGTAATAGCGTTCACCGTCGAAATTTGAGCCTTAAAATCCATATGTGATGGGTGTCCAGAATTTTATCTGTGTTCGAATATTAAAATGATGACTTTGTGATATATAGAAAAGACATATGTAGAAATAGTGAATAAAATTCCTAGATTGAGAAGGATTTTCGTAATTTTTAGTACTTCTGAAGACTATTTACATATTTTCAAGAGTCAAATCAACGCCCAAAAATGGCGCATGCCGCATCTTTAATTTAAAAACGATTTTGGCTTTCTTATCAGTTAATGGTCAACCAATACAATTGATCCTACTGACACCATTGTTCCCAATTTTATAGACTCAAGATACCCTTTTCCTATCTCTGACCATCTTCAAAATGTCAAGCTATCACGCACTACTTCTTTGTCAAACTATTACAAACTTCCTCTATGTCAAACTATTACAAACTGCTTCGATGTCAAGTTATTACGAACTGCTTTTTTGTCAAACTATTACAAACAGCCTCTATGTCAAACTATTACAAACTGCCTCTAAGTCAAACTATTACAAACTGCCTCTAAGTCAAACCATTACAAACTGCCTCTATGTCAAACTATTACAAACTGCTTCGATGTCAAGTTATTACGAACTGCTTTTTTGTCAAACTATTACAAACAGCCTCTATGTCAAACTATTACAAACTGCCTCTAAGTCAAACTATTACAAACTGCCTCTAAGTCAAACTATTACAAACTGCCTTTAAGTCAAACTATTACAAACTGCTTCGATGTCAAGTTATTACAAACTGCTTCTTTGTCAAACTATTACAAACTGCCTCTATGTCAAACTATTGCAAACTGCCTCTATGTCAAACCATTACAAACTGCCTCTATGTCAAACCATTACAAACTGCCTCTATGTCAAACCATTACAAACTGCCTCTATGTCAAACCATTACAAACTGCCTCTATGTCAAACCATTACAAACTGCCTCTATGTCAAACCATTACAAACTGCCTCTATGTCAAACCATTACAAACTGCCTCTATGTCAAACTATTACAAACTGCCTCTAAGTCAAACTATTACAAACTGCTTCGATGTCAAGTTATTACGAACTGCTTCTTTGTCAAACTATTACAAACAGCCTCTATGTCAAACTATTGCAAACTGCCTCTATGTCAAACTATTACAAACTGCCTCTATGTCAAACCATTACAAACTGCCTCTATGTCAAACTATTACAAACTGCTTCTATGTCAAACCATTACAAACTGCCATTCTATGTCAAACTATTACAAACAGCCTCTATGTCAAACGATTACAAACAGCCTCTATGTCAAACTATTACAAACTGCCTCTATGTCAAACTATTACAAACAGCCTCTATGTCAAACTATTACAAACTGCCTCGAAGTCAAACTATTACAAACTCCCTCTATGTCAAACTATTACAAACTGCCTCTATGCCAACTATTACAAACTGCCTCTATGTCAAACTATTACAAACTGCCTCTAAGTCAAACTATTACAAACTGCCTCTATGTCAAACTATTACAAACTGCCTCTATGTCAAACCATTACAAACTGCCTCTATGTCAAACTATTACAAACTGCCTCTATGTCAAACCATTACAAACTGCCTCTATGTCAATATCTACTTAGTAAATACTATATTAAATGGTACAACAATCTCCTTTCCATATCTTTCTTTTCAAAACTCACAAGTGGAATAGCTCAGTCGGTAACAAGTTGGATTATTGTCTGCTGAGGGTTTAAATCCTCCCCACGGTAAGAAAAATTCTGATGCCTGTGCATGTGCTTCCGAGAGTTGCCCTGTGTCAGCTTTCACCCCCTAATACCTATATAATATACTAACTATAGCAGGTAACAGTCTTATGTCTAGAGTTTGGTGCTAGGGGTCACTCACTAATCCCCCTTTGATCCTTTCAGCAATTCATAAGAACTCTAACTACAATAGCCTGTTAAACCTTAGTGGGTGAAGACCAGTGGTCTCTATAGAAAGTAACACCTCTACAGTGGAGATAGAACACTAGGTTACTGAGCGATGTACCTATGAGATCCTTTAACAGATAACATATCTGAATGCTAAAAGAAAAAGCTACTAGAAACTACCTCTAATACCTTGACTGTCTCTTGTCTCACAGAATTTGGAAATCGAGCGATTTTATCGATTGTATGCTTTACAAATACAGCCAATCAGAGCCCTCGACAGAAAGTCTGTAAACCATATGCCGAAACGTTTAATCATGAGTGTCAGGGACTCTGATTGGCTGCGTTCCCTAGCGTAAAATCCTATCAACTCACTTCATTCTGTAAAACAAGAAAAGAGCAGTCAAGGTATTGAAAGCAGTTAAAATAGCTTGATATTGTGAAGATGATGTTTGACAAGTCCATGATAAACAAAGCCAAAGAAAGAAAAAAATAATTGAACTTTTCAGCAAATAAATGTTTATTGTCCTGTTCTATTTGATCACTTTGTGACTTTTATAATAGGTTTTATTTACATTTCAATATTTCATAATAGGGTCTGCAGTCTAAAGTAGAATATCATAACAAGCATTCTATATTCGTAGACAAAATACATAGACCAAAATACATAGACCAAAATACATAAACCAAAAATACATTAACCAAAATACATACAACCAAAATACATTAACCAAAAATACACTAACCAAAATCACATAGACCAAAATACATAGACCAAAATACATAAGCCAAAAATACATTAACCAAAAACATACAGACCAAAATACACAGACCAAAATACATAGACTAAGATATACCCTTCTTTTACAAATACTGTAGTTAAAAATATTTGCTTTACTTTAATTCAAATTAGACCAAAAAAATATATTGACCAAAAATACATAGACCAAAAATACATAGACCAAAATACATAGACCAAAAATACATAAACCAAAAATTTTAATATAAATTTAGCTGAAGTTAGAGTCTAATATCAGCTCTTAAGCAATTTTCAGTATTCTGCCTTATTTGATCAATTTTGATCTTTATATCTAACTGGAGTGGCTATATTAAATTACTTAGATAATAGTTGCTATCTGCTATTGCATTGAAGACAAACCTGAAGTTAACTTTCCCTTCTGAAGCAGGAAACAGCTCTGACTCATTCCCTTTAAAATAAATGATTGAAATAAATTAGTATTTTTTTTACAAAATCTGGAATTTTATTTAACAAAAAAGCTGAAAACTTCCTTTTTTAATAAAAAAAAACTATCAATTGATAATAAAAATACTAACATGAATATATACCTTAATAAAAATCCCTGTTAAAATGCTTCAACAATATCCTTTATCACAAGCTGCTCAAGAATTTACTTTTAACATGTCCTATCACTCTATACCATTTACATGTAGGCTACAGTCAAAATCTCTCTGAACTAATTAGCTGTAAAAATGATTCAGCAAAATTTACAGTTGGTTATATCACTGTTAACAGTTGAACTTTACTTATTAAACAGTGGTATCCACATACTCATATAGTCTCAGTCCTTAAAGATTGGTTCCCCATATTTTCATTTATGAATGTGAAAATGCTAATACTTATATGAATAGAAAGTAGAGGTTTTCTAATGGCTTGGAAAAATAGCAGTTTGTCTCACGACATAATTAATTCATAATTAGCTAAATTAGAAGAGAACTACCGCCAGAATTCTAATGAGTGACCGATCAAAAAGTATTTTTTTGTTTATCCAGACTGTCCATACATGGACATTTATGATTGGTTAAAACTCTTAATTATTTGCAATAAGAGCCTAATGATATGATTAAGAATACATGATAATTCATTAGAAACACCAATTAATCAAATAGTTTACTTAATTTGACACTAAAAAAAAAGGAAATCCATCTTTAAGACTCAAATTTAAACATGAACTGTCAAGCAATTACTTTAACTATTTCGACCTTCCTTAAAGTGATTGTAACAAGGTTACTTATTTTTTAAACTTTTTATGTGTAGTAGGGACACTGATAGCAATGATTTGCACTATTCAAATTTTCAATCAGACGTCTGTAGTTCCTGCAATTCCATAAGCTTTATGTTTTATAATTTTTTTTTATAGTTTTATGACGTCACTATCGCAAAGAACGTACCCTACAAATTGTTTAATCTTTCTCTCAAGGGCCCTGATTGGCTGTATTCACTATAGTATCCAAGCAAATTTTTACTTTTTACATATACAAACTTGTGTGAAACAAGAAAGATGGCTATTGCAGTCAAGGTTTAAGACACAGTGGGCCCTAGCGGATTTTACAATAGTGATGCCATAAAACTTTTAGTGGAATTGCAGGAACTACAGACATCTGAAAAATGAAATGTTAACAGTATCTGCCTTACACATTGAAAATATAGAAAATCTCTTATTAATCCCTTTAATCAATTTAAGATAAGACTTCCTTGTACTTTCCTCCACCAGTTCAACCAACTTCAAGTTGGATTGTAACTCTGCCAATTCAGGTGTCATATCAACATACATTGAAAAAGGTCTAAATGGCTACCATTGTTATTCCATTTTCTTTTTTTTTTAATCAACTAATTATCTTAGATGTACTGAAATGGAACTTGCTACAAGAATCCAACTACTGTACCTTAACTTGAAGATGGATTGCATGGAAAGGTCTCCTTCAGTAAACATTATAACATTGATAATAGCCTTTATTTCACTTTCCTAAATACCATATATTGATTATAATAATAAGGGGGGGGGGGGCTCCACCACTGGTCTACGGCCAAGAGCATTCCCTGCCTAGCCTCAAGCAAAGTTGCCAATTGATCACTATTTTAACAGTATTTCTGTATCGCTCTACAATTGATGTCTTGAGCACTATTTTATCAGTGGTATTTCTATATAGCTCTACAATTGATGTATTGAGCACTATTTTAACAGTGGTATTTCTATATCTCTCTACAATTGATGTATTGAGCACTATTTTAACAGTGGTATTTCTATATCACTCTATAATTGATGTAATGAGCATCATTTTAACAGTGGTATATCTATCTCTCTACAATTGATATATTAAGTACTATTTTAACAGTGGTATTTCTATATCACTCTACAATTGATGTATTGATCACTATTTTAACAGTATTTCTGTATCGCTCTACAATTGATGTCTTGAGCACTATTTTATCAGTGGTATTTCTATATAGCTCTACAATTGATGTATTGAGCACTATTTTAACAGTGGTATTTCTATATCTCTCTACAATTGATGTATTGAGCACTATTTTAACAGTGGTATTTCTATATCACTCTACGATTGATGTAATGAGCATTATTTTAACAGTGGTATATCTATCTCTCTAC
>NW_008709540.1:1078944-1119688 GCF_000327385.1 Lottia gigantea
TTAAGGGATTCTCGACATTATTAATGGGATTGTAAAGAGGTTTTCTCAAATTTGTACGTTTTTTTGAGGACACTGATAGCTTGGATTTGCTCCAATTTTCAGTCAGGCATCTGGGACTCTTGAAATTCCCTTAAAACCAAGAGTTTTATGATGTCACTATCACAACAGTCTTAAGTATGAACAGCTTTTGCAATAGTGACCTATTTTCCTTAAATCTTATTGTAGTTCCAAGACCCACAATCATTTGACTTGAAATTTGAATTGTACAAATCAATGCTATTAGTGTCCCCAATATACTTATTAAGTTCAGAAAACCTCTTTACAATCTCTTTAACCCTGTGGAGAAATGGTGACAACCCATCTTTAACTATACCTGTATTTACCTGGCTAGTGGTCACCATGAAGGTCAGCTGGTTTGAGATCTATCACTGGACACAGGTTATAGACATGAGTAAGAGAAATGCTTCACACGTCACTTAAAGTAAAAAGGCCAAAAACATTACATTGAACAACTGTTTATATATCACTATACTTTAACTAGAGTCCGGACGTGGCCATCTACTAACAACCATTGAACTACTATTTCTATCAATATCATTTAGCTAGAAGTGAATGTTAACAGTTGCTTTTCAACAGGGAGGATGAAGAGAAGGGCATTGACCCCCTGCCCCCTCCCCCTCCCAAAAAAATAAGCCGGCCAATCCAGAAATATTAGCTGGGAACCTGGGAACTCCTGATTACCTTTCACACTGTCTGGCTATTACAAACTGAGTCTTATACCTTGATATAATTCAGCACTGTTCTTAAATTACTGAAGTTTGTATTTGCAGGGATTTGATTTGCTTGTACAAGTGTAAGCTAGTGAATACAGCCAACCATAGCCCCCAATTACACACACAGTCAAATTATTCATTAATAAAATCAAAAATTCAAATGAATGACTTAGTAAGAAAAATGATTTGAAGACTTACTTTCACCAGTTTGTTAACAAGATTAGATTACGCTTATCAAACTTGATCCAGATATCAAAATTAATACCTTTATTCATTGGCCAATGAGAACACCTTGTGTTAGACTAACTATGATTGGTCAATCATAATCTATTAATTCATTGGTCAATGATAATAACCGATCATGTTTTTCAATTGCGATGATTGGTCATTCACAATATCCAATGTTACGCCAGCTATGATTGGTCAAGACAACTCTATTTATCAATTATAATAATTAAGTTTCAATTGCAATGATTGGTCAATAACAATACCTTATGATGTTACGCCAGCTATGATTGGTCAAGACAAATCCATTATCAATTATAATTACCATGTTTCAATTGCAATGATTGGTCAGTAACAATACCTAATTATGTTACGCTAGATATGATTGGTCAAGATAAGACAATACAGTAATTGTTCAAGTCTGATAAGCTATTTCATAATCTAGCTCAGCTCAGCATTAATGTCTATTGTTTGTTTCCTAAAGAGATTGTAAAGAATTTTTTTAACTTTTTATATGTATATGGATAGCATGATAGCATTGATTTGCAACATTCCAATATTCAATCAGACGTCTGAGGTTCCTGCAATTCCACTAAAAACTAAGTGTTTGATGGTGTCGTTAATTGTGAAGGTCCTATGGTGCTCAAGCATATTTGGCCACAGTGGAATTGCATGAACCACAGATGCCTGAAAATTTGATTGGTGCAAAATGATGCTATCAGTATCCCTGAGTTAAAAAGTTACAATCCCTTTAACAACTGTTTGACATCTTGATTTCTTCAGGTCACCTACAAATTTTACTGACCAGACCATAAAGTGAAAATAATTGCTTACTTTAATATTCTAAATCTTAAATGAGCTTTCCCAGATTGATTTCCACCCAACCTGATATTTTCAGTACAAAATTAAAAGTTTGGTTGAATTTTTAGCTAAATCTATTGGTTGTATACTGGCATATACAGCCAATCAGAGCTCTTGACAGAATAATTTGTTTACAAATAAGTCTGTATATGTAGAGTTTGCAATACCTTGACATTGTGGAGATGGTCCTAGTTAGAATCATG
The DNA here is from genome assembly GCF_000327385.1 of Lottia gigantea. Lineage (NCBI taxonomy): Eukaryota > Metazoa > Mollusca > Gastropoda > Lottiidae > Lottia > Lottia gigantea. The sequence continues at coordinate 1,081,007 of NW_008709540.1, forward strand.
CTAGAAAGATCTATTTCTATTTGAGAAAAAATAATATCTAATCTGGAACTGTATCTTTAATTTTCTACAGATGAAAGATCTTGTATACAGAAGTACATTTCGATTTGCATGACAGATTGCTTTGAAATGTTTTATGATATAAATAGTTGTCACTTTAACAATACTCTACACAAAAATACTACCCAATGTTAAATGGTCCATAGAATTTTTACTACAGAATGTGAACATGCTTATAATTTCGGTAAAAATATGACTTTTAAAATGACCTCTGTATCAGGTCATACATGCACTGCATCGGAACCGTCCACAGATATAGTCATGTATTCTTAATCATATCATTAATATGTTCTTATTGCATGATAAATGTCCATGTATGTACAGTCTGGATAAACAAAAAAAGACTTTTTGACATACTTGATCGGTCACTCGTTGAAATTTTGCTGGTAATTCTCTTCTTATTTAGATAATTATGAATTAATTATGGACATGTGGGACAAACTGGTATTTTTCCAGTCTTTAGAACACCTATACTTTCTTCTCATATAAGTAAGCATTTTCACATTCGTAAATGAAAATAAAGGAACCCATCTTTAAATATAACACAAAAAAACAGGGTAAAAAAATACCTCAAGCAAAGTATTCTAGTTCAACACAGTACTTGTGCACTCAGAGATGATAATAAGTTTGACGACAACCTTTTCATGCTAACAAATAATAAAAAAACTGGTATTCAAGAAAATGCTTTGTCATGCAGGTCAGCCAATTATAAATCCTTACAATTTTAGATCTATTGTTAAAGGTTTATACAATATGCTATTTATCTTTAATATTTATGTATCTATTTGATCAAACTGAATTTGATTCAAAAAAGGATGTTTTAAAGGGACAGTTGCACCATTCTTTGTGACCATTCATTCTTTAGTCTCAGAAATGGGAATTTTTTAGCCAAGTCAATCACTAATATTGTTCACAGCTCACTGTTGAAATTTGAGCCTTCAAATCCACGTGTGTCCAGAATTATCCACGTTTGAATGTTAAAATGTTGACTCGTCAAGATAAGATGCTCTGTGATATATAGAAAAGACATATATAGCAATAGTGAATAAAATTGCTAGTTTGAAGTATTTTTAAAGGAATTATGCGATTTTTGTACATTTCTAGTACTTCTGAAGACTATTTATATATATTCAAGCCTCAAATCAACCCCTGAAAATGGCACACCTGTCTCTTTAAAACTGAAGTACAGTCAAGTAACCTAAATTTGTGGAAACCTATCATTCGTGGATTTCCGGAAAGGATTAATAATTTACATGAGCGACCTTGCGCGACCTCCGCATTAGCTTGTTTTGATAAACATGGGTTTTCTCTACAATATCAGCTAGTAGAATAAATCCAGTAGTTTCAAGCAAGGTAAAATGTATTAATGTATACTTTGACAAATACAAAATGGCGGATTTCACTTATTACCAAACGTCACCATTTTTTATCGGCCAAATTTCCTTATAATCCCAAGCAGTAATCGGAATTCCAAGTGTCGTCTGCTAGAATGTAGTCCAACAAATGAAGCCACATGATCAACTAGCGGATTCCATGTCAGCAGAAAATTGATATGAAACACAAAGTGGACCATATTCTTATGTTGTTTCAGTGACTTTTAGCAATAAATCACGCTACGTATCTTATTTTGTCAGTCACTATTTTTGTTTAAAATCGTGGTTCTTTGAAGGAATTGTCATTAATTATAATGAATTGATATTAAAGATAAATACTAAGAGGGGTTAATTATACCACCCGGTATCCATACAACGTGTTTTTCTCGACTTATTTATAGATCAAACATTGTACACGAAAATAGGTGACGCATTCTGCCGCCGTTGCCGAGTTGGTTGCTCATGAAATATGGGTCAAAGTGAAGGATTCATAAAGAAAATCGAAATAAACCAATTTTAATTATTTTGTAGAATATCTGAGGAAACATCTAAGACATAAAATTTTTTTTTCGTTTTTTTAACTTTGACGAAATTCGGTGTTGAATCCTTATATCCACGAAAATAGGTTACACCACTGTATCATAATTTCTAAGTAAGCAGTTCAAAAATGTTTTGGTGTTTGGTTATATAATGGCTCGATATTATATTAGTAGGAAAGATATTTCACCAAAACCAAACATTTCTAATATGTTTACGAATACTTTTAAAATAATTTTGGCGCTCTAATAATTGATGGCAAGAAAATGAATTTATTTCTGTGTCTAGTTAATTCGTTAATATGATGTATCTATGAAATATCAATTAAGTGAGATAATCACCGATTAGTTATAGTTTTTTTTTATTAGAATAAGGTTTTATAAGAGATACTCTCTTAAAGAAGCACTGCCCTAAGTCACAAGTAGGGACTGTGGATTTCAGCATTGGAATACATCAATTTGATTAATGTTGGGCAACTCCTTGTTATTTAATGTTTTAATGTGCTAAACTAAATGTCAGTAATAGTAAATGTCTAGTTTATCTCTGATAATTTACAATAACCATAATTAATCAATATCATAATTAGCTCGTTAACGAATTTCATTCTGAGGAAAATATATGCCAAAGTTAGGATAACCTCCATGAAGGTTGATAAACCTAGTCATTGTAACTCTGGGGAGTAGTTTTGAAGCTAACAATGGCGGCACCAGTAGGGGAACAGACTTTTTCGCCCCTCAGAATAATAGTTTTTACCCCAAAGAAATTTCAAAATTGCCCACAAAGTTGTGTCAGAATGCATCAATCATTCGGGTCAGACAAACTGAGTCCCCCTCTCTATTACTGAGAGTCTTAAATTAAATTTGGGTGGATGAAAATGCCAACCAATGAAAAAATTATTAAGTTAATATATTATTTTATGGAAGGGAATTTTTGGAGGTGTGGAAAATCTCTATAAAACATGGTGTAGTTTTTCTGGCCCTATTCCAGCTGACAACACTGTCAATAGTTAATGAGTCCAAAATCAGAAAAGGCAGGTAAGGCAGACATAAAATTCCATTTCATTTTATTCAATTCCATTAGCCCCACCTTGTGAATTTCTGCAACATCATACCACATAAATCTATTTTTAGTAACTGGTTGGAAATGCCTCATACTGTTCTTACATAAGAGCGAGAAATGTACCATTTTCTACATGAACCGGCATTCTTTAGGTGACCGGTGGAATCCAATTTTCATAATTGAGAGAAATTCAAGACTCATCTAAATTACTTCGGACAAATTTAGTGATCGCACAAACATTACTAAAATAACTGAAGTAAAATACTAAGGTTAAGAACAACAATGAGAAAATCTCTTGGCATCTGAAATTATCAACATACGCCGGTTCAAAATAAACATAAATTTTCATTCATCAACATCAGTAGTAGAATGATAGCACGCTTTGAAAACGTGAAATCGTTTGGAACGATATTCTCAGAAGAAAGATATACTTACCAATTTAAAATCGCCTCGAATTCATATGTGACGATCTTTGACAGTCAGTTTCCCTAACCAAACTGTCAGCTTTCATTTTTTAATGAATTATTGGCTTAGGTACCCGCATTCAACCACGACGAGTGATTGATAGAGACTCGAATGACCAGTCTCGTCATTGAATTTGTAAAGAAAGAAATGGACTGGTATAATCGAGATAAATCAATAAAGTTGGATACCCACGTCTGACGCAACTTTCTGTTTTAAAAAACGTGGCCCCTTGGTCAATAAAGCTACAGGGTAACGACCGAAATGATGAAATATTAGACATCTTCCTTAAACAATAAAAATATCATCTTTAAATGAGATTTAGAAGTAGATAGAACATTAGATAAATAAGAACAATATTATAGATATACTGCTCCTTTCTTTAATTTTATCAACGTTTCAATTCAAGCTTTAACTGTATATATACTTGTTGTTCTATTTTTTTATCATTATTACTTTGTGCTTGATAAAGATTCCTGTATGTGAATTGAAACGTTGCAGAAATTAAATATAGGAGTAGTCCTAAATCCATCGTAGTTTTCCTATTTATTTATAATAATATAAGAATATAATTAAATCATTTTTTGTTCAAAGTATGCTGTATTATAATTGATACACAATTAGCCTATAGAAGAATATGCCATATATTATAACCTTTCAGAATTCTATGTTAGTAGAATATATAATTAACTAGGTAGTTGTGAAAAGAATGACCTGTGCCCCCCCTTGAAAATTTTACGACTGCCTCACCCGGTGTTTCCTAGAAACGTCACTTATTTATAGGTGATTCCACTGGAATAATGAGTAAAAGATGACTTATTCAAGGTCACCAGACTTTCTCTGATCTTCTAATCATGATTGAAATCCAAAACCACAATCTATTTGATGTAACCAAGCAAAATGATGTCATGTGAAGTTTTTACACACAAATGGACAAAGCTACAGCCTTGTCTTAAGACAATAGGTCTGTTGTTCTATATGGGAGCCTGGGGGTGTCTTCAACTGGAATAATATGGGTAGATTTGTTCAAGGTCACCAGATTTTCTAATCATGATTGGAACCCACAGCCACAATCTGTTTGATATAACCAAGCAAATGATGTCATGTGAAGATTTTAACGCACTACTGGACTAGGCTTCAGCCTGGTTTTAAATAATAGGTCTCTGGTGTTGGTAAACTGGAATAATGTGGAAAGATCACTTGTTCAAGATCACCAGACTATCACAAGCTATTTGAGATTGGAACCCACAGCCACTATCTGCTCATATTAACTTAGCAAATGATGTCATGTGATGATCACTGTGCTACATCCTGTCCTTAAAAAATAAGAGCCCCGTCTTCAGGAATGAATTGGAGCTGGGTCTCACATTTCTTGCTTAGGTGCTGCGGGCAGTGCTTGTTGATGCAAAGCGACACAGGTTCTATGAAATTTGCAGAGAACTCATTTCATATGTTCCATATTTTTGGGTTTTGGAGACACTGCAAATTAATCTGTCTTGGTTGAACTGAAGAAGGGTTGCTGAGGCTTAATTCTCACTTGCTGGGGCCCCACCCTAATGATGGGTCTAAGTCTGCAGTTTTAAAACATATCAAACATAAAGGGAGCCTGGGGTGTTTCAAAAAAACATGAATGACATAATATTTTTATAAAATACTTTTTACAATTGTATTTATATTAGTATTTGAATGAAGATGAAATTTTTTTTTGTCAATTTCAAGGGTATTTCCGTTATTTTCAAATTCCAGAATACTTCTTTGAATATCTAAAAAAAATTTAAACAAAAGCACTATTACTGATAATTTGAAACTTTCAGATTAAATTTGAAATGATGAAGAAAAAAATGAATCAAAAACTCAAAAAGAAAATAAACAGTTAAATAAAACAATCATCACATCAATTTGATATTTCTATTATCACCCAAAACCTCCAAATTAATAACAAAAAAACATCAACTCTTAACAAAAGAAATAAGGATCTGTTTGAAATTTGTCTTTTATTTTCATCTTACTGCATTTATTTCCAATATCAGTTAACAGCGCCAAAATCCACAAATGTAAAAAATTTCTTGCAGTCAAAATTGATCAACAACTGTGAATTGATGCTAAAAATAAGGCCTATGTCAATTTTGACACCAAAATACAAATCATGAAACAATAAGCGACAGAGAGTACAGACCCCTTATTTATAGTTTACACATCTGAAAGAACTCTTCACAGATTCCTGTATCCCTTTTCTAGGCTGAAATCAAATACTTGTTAATCAGTATTGGTTGTTAAATAGATTGACACCTTGTAATTTCAAATATATTAAATTAGGACTAATTACGAGACTGGTCCAATCAAGTGTGAAATTAGTAACGATTCAAAATTTTGAGTCATAAATTTGGGTAATATAGCACATCCAATCAGACGTCTTGTAACAATCCTTACTGACCAATAGAAGAGTTTGTAACAATCACAATAATAATACATGTATTCATACACCCAATGAGAAGAGAGTTTATGTAGTCTTTGCACGAATAGCTGCACGTTTCCCTGTCACGGCAACGAAACCTGATTTGATGCTGGCGACGGAACATCGAGAGCCACACGTTTCACACTGTAAGAAGTATAACCTCGTATCTTTCTGAAGTAACGTATCGGGAGACCGACAGGTATGACACGTAACATACTCTTCTGCAATGAAAAATTTTTTTATTAATGTAAATAAAGAATAAGAAAGGGTAAGTTTTCTTTCAAAAATCTTCACAATATAAAGTAGGAACTTTGTCTTATACCCAAGTCGCAATAGACACCTTTCGAGCATCACATAATGCAGCGAATACAGCAAATACAGAGACTGTTAATATTATTGCTTCTTGTTTACAGACTTTCTGTCGAGGACTCGTATTTAATACCTACATGCAATGCAAATATTTTGCATAAGCCTACTCATCTCTAAAGTGGACAGCCAGTAGAACACAAGGCCTCAGTCAGTATTATTCAAGAAAGGTACAATATACTTACTGATATATCTCCTTAAAACATTTTCAATCTGTTTCTGGTTGTATTTTCCTCTTATAATCAACTGATTATTTCCATCTACAGATCCACTGAAATTAACATGAAAATAGTTCACAAGAGCTCAAATTCTTCACACAGACGACACTTCAATTATCATGTATTCTTATCATATTATTTTGTTATTGCATATAATTAAAGATGGGTTTTCTTATTTTTTTAGTGTCAAAGTAAGCAAGCTATTTGACAAATTGGAGTTCTTAATGGATTATCATGTATTCTTAATCATATCATTTTGTTCTTATTGCATATAATGAAGAGTTTTTACCAATCATAAAAGTCTGGATAAACAAAAAAAAAAGACTTTTTGATCTTTTTTGATCGGCCACTCATTAGAATTCTGCTGGACATGTGAGAATAACTGGTATTTTTCATTAGAACACATCTACTTTCTATTCATAAAAGTATTAGCATTATCATTTTCATAATGAAAATAAGGGAACCCATCTTTAAGAATACATAAATTGGCCAGCTTATTCACCAAATGTTACTCTCCTTCACCATCTTAATATACCAGATAATGACAGGAACAGCGCTCTCAATGAAACATATCGCTTTTGAGTGCTGCCAACCATGAGACACAAATACTAACGAAATCTTACCTTGTACCCAATTCTGCTAGTAAAAATGCTAAAACATGTTTTGGTTGTCTATGTAATCTGTAGATAGAAAATAAATATATTGAATGCCGTCTGGTTTCTACTAGTTCTGGCTGATACCCTCAAATAATATGCATTTAATGATAAATTTAAGTTATGTATACTTCAGTTCGCAAAAGAGTCAACACTTCAAAATCTTAAAATGCTAAGAAATGAAGATGTAGATGAAACCTACAGTATGTGCACACATTTTGACATAATCTCGTCTCCCAGTAACAAAAATAAAAGAAATAGAAAATATTCTCTGAGTCAAAGGCCCCCATGTGGGGTACAGCAGAATTTGTTTCCTACATAGAAATCTTTTCATCCCTCAAACCAAATTTTTCGTGGTTTTATTCGAAAATAAAAATTTACCACTGGACATAAAAATAGAGAAATTCCTCTAAAAAGGAGAAATCTGGGAAGCCTGAACACTTTTACTTTTTTTTTGCACCACCAGTATTTATAAAAGTAATATACTCTATACTTACAATCTACAAATATCTGTAAAATTAGCGAAAGAAGATTTTCGTGTACCAACTCGTAAAACTTGTGGTGGTCTCATGACAAATTTCTTTTTTTCTCCTGATATCATCTCTGGATTCTTTTCTCTCATGATGTCAAACACTCTCTGTAGTAACTGTAAGATATTACATAGTCTTGGATTGTGGCATAGTGAAACCCAGTTAAGCTGTTTTAGTGCTCAATCTAAAGGGAATGTAAAGAGGTTCTTATTTTTTTTAATGTGTATTGGGGACATTAATAGCCTCCATTTGCACCATTCCAATGTTCGCGAAGGGCCTTATGAGATAAAACCATACATACACATAAAAAATGTAGAAAACTCCTCCAAAACCCTTTGAAGGTTTAGATGCCAAGGTGAAGAAGGGTAAAAATATTTGATACCACAGCCAGACCAGTACGTTATATCACCCCTCCTAATACCTACCTCATCATAGGTATAATCTCGATCTGTTCCACTCCATGATTTACTTTCTCCATCTTCTTCTGACTTCTTTTTATTCAACTCATCTTCTACAATTATATACATCACTTAAACGTAGCAGACAAAATTGTTGTTTTATCCAAAAGTTTCTTTACTGTTTAATAAACTCGAAGGAAAACTTCCTCTTAGAAAGAACATCTAAATATAGAATCTTAAACTTGGCCAATAAGAGTAAATATTCACCAATAGACCTATTCCCCTTAAAGGAAGTAAGTTTCTAAAAATTCCATACTGTCTGTTAAAGTAATACTACCTTGTAGAATGAATATAAAATCAAAATTCTCAAACTAGGTCAATAAGAGAATATATATAGTAATTAATGAATGCTTAACAATTTATCAGCAATTTTCACTATTTACTAGTAGTTTTATGGATTCGTTGGACTTTACATGGATTCTGTTTTATAGTTATGACGAAAGGTATTCTAAGAGGAAGTATTCCTATATCCTATTACAGATAAAATGGCCATTTACTAGCCTACTTCCTTAAACTGATAAGAGTGGCAGTTTTGTGTAAATCATTCTATTGTAGCTATTTCATCATGATCACTCCCATTCTATTATTTCAAATACACTTTAACTAAATTTTGACAGCCCAAAGTTCTTCATGACTTTTATTCTCAAAAACTGTCTTTAGTGACAGTTGAATAGTTCTGTTGGTTGCCAGACAATTAGGTGCAATGGGTTAGAATACTCAAGGTGCTTGCTGTCAGCTTTTAACCTCTTATTATCTAATCAAATATAGGCTTGCTAGGATTATGATGCTCTTTACTTTGCATACTAGTGCTGAGAATCACCACTCATGCCACGTATCGTCAATCATGCCACGTATCGTCAATCATGCCACGTATCGTCAATAATGCCACGACACGATACATATCGCAATATGGGGAAATGGGATAAAAATTAATATTTTATATTCAAAGTTTCTATATATATTAATGTATAACTTTATAACTGTGATATTTGGTAACATAGTTGATAGAAGTGGTTAGCGTCCAGTGTCTTATATAAAGTTTCTAACAATTTCAGTGAAAAAAATTGTTATATCATAAAACAACTTATTAAAATCCCCACTTTTTGGTTGTCAAGTATGGATACAAGACCTTCAATAGGATACACGTATTGTGCCATGTCATATCGCAATACATTGATTCACCGGTATATCATGCCAGAACTAAAGCTTACTAACTTTATTAGTAACAATTAAAAAAATTGAAATCAAAATATAATACCTTCATCATCAAAAACAACTTTTTTTCCTGATTTTTTCTTTTTCTTTTTAGAATCCAAATCTAATGAAAAGTCATCGAAATCATCCACTACATCTGGTTGTGAGCTGCTAGTGGTTTCTGTTTCCTGCAGTAAAATTAAATCCAAAGATTTGTCTAAATTGGTAAAAGATTTGAACTGTAGTCTTAATAACTCATTAATACACAAATTATTAACTCTATTATTGTACCATTTCAAGGGGTAAAAGTTGAAATGTAGCGAATTGTCATGGTGTGCAATCATGTACAATGTTTAGAATTCAAGAAAAATTTCAAAGAATTCAAAAATCTTAAATTTCAGGCAAGGTAAGTAAAGTTATGTAAAACCATTACTGCCTGTACTTGGCTAGTAATACATTGAAGATTAAGAAATCAGGTATAATTCATGTTTAAATTCGAGAGTTAAACTTTTGTTGTTGAGCATCGCTTAGCAGAATTACTTATCTCAATATCATAAATCAAAACATTACTGAACCTAAGCACACGTGACATGATAATAAGTAAGACTTGTCTAACTCAGTAGGGATGCAGGCTGAAAATCGGTCAGTTGGCGGAAGATTGCAATTCTGAGTAACAATATGCTTCAAGTTCTGTTTTAAAATTTCTAAATTAAAACATAAACTTACGGCTGATGGTTCAGTATTTTCATCTGTTGGCTTCTTCTTTTTCTTCTTCTTTTTTAATCCTCCAAATTCCAGTGAGAAATCTAAAATTAGGAATCTAAATAGTTATATACTGCTATGGTACTGTATAACCTTTGTAAAACATATTTATGAGGATATGTTTATTGCTATGTTTTTTGTTGTTAATCATTTTATTTATACAGTTAGCTGTACCTGTATTTGCTTTGATTTAATAAACTCAGAAGTAGTACATCTATGTATCTTAGTTTTAATGGTACTGGACAGTGTAAATAGTGATAATAAATCCCTAATTGAACTGTAATATTGGTCTACATAGAATCTCTATCCAGCAATGTTTTATTGTTATCAAGAAACAGATCTTACAAGACAAGCTTTGATTGGTTAACAATGACATAATTGGATCAGGACTGCAGTGGAAAACTTGTTAGATTTGGAAAAATATCACTTTCTGTAGCCTAAGGTTCATGTTAAAATATCTAAGATGATTCCTCAGTTGGATGAATGTTTTAGCAACAAAAGAATTAAAAAACACACCATCATCTATCTTGTCTGGTTGTTCTTCTTGTGGTGTGGAGGACTCGGCCTGTGCTGAAGGGGCGCCATCTGTCGCGGGTTCTGCATCAACAACATCCCCACCCATAACTGAATCTGGATCGAAGGGAGTCTTCTTTTTTTTCTTCTTCTTCTTCATACTGGAGTCAAAGGGCTTCTGAAATAACAAAATTTGACAAAAGTTGCATCAAACTTGCCACCAAGAGCTGTTCACCTTTTTGCACTGAACAATTCAATCCCCGAAAATTTGTCACTTCCACTTCAAAAATATGTGACCAATTGATGCCCAAACTTAATCAGATTTTAGAAAAATTTTAACAGACATCGATAACAGGCATTGAAACCTAAATAATACACTCAGGAAATTGCCAACATCAATTGAAAATTTGTCTTTTTTTGAAAAATAAGGCACGTGCCACTTTTTGTTATGGGGGCGGCCATCTTTGATTTGGCTAATTTTTCGTAGAAAATTCAGATCCACTCACCATTTCATCCTCGTCCATGATTGAAAATTTGTTTTTTCACTTGGCAAATAAATACAGAAACTCTGAGGTGATTTTCTATTATAGATTGGAAATACTGGCGACAATATTCTAGGAAATCCGATAAAAACTCGGTGATTCCGCTTGCATCAGATTTTTAACTAAACGAGACTCACAATAGAAGAGTTGATCTAACAAGGGTATGTAACTCGCCACAATCTACAATGAGATCAGCCTACAGATAAATTTTATTATTGCACCAGAAATGACTATTTGGGCTCTTCTCCATACAGGGCTGGGCGATCACGGTATCAATTAATATACCACAGTATCAACAATGTCACCTATAAATTTTCCACGTGTGTAGCCAGGTGACCAATTTAATCACAACTGCATGAAAAATAAACCACCAGTTTCAAATTTGTTCAAATTGTTTAGATGATTTTATCTGAACAATATCATGATAATAACCGTCTATCACGATACAGCCTAGCAATATATTTCGGTATTTTTTAATGAGATTTCAGGCTTCTAAAGATATAAACGGTCTTAATATACCGTGATACCAGAGCTCTGTGACCTAGGCCAGTGCTTTCATTGAGACTCGTCTCAATGCACCCTAACTACACCCTATTACCGAAATATATTGCCCATCCCTTATTCGAACCCACGGCACCTAAGTGCCAAGCAGGCGAAGTCAAATGTTAAACTTACTGTTTTGTTTTCTGTAATCTTCATCATACGAGTGGAGTAGGCCTATCGTAGTTTTCTAGATTAAAGAAACCTTAACAAAATACAAAAATCGAATTTCAATCAGTTTTGTTTGATAATGAACAGATAAAATTACAACAATTTAGGTTATATAAACTTTCAAACGAATCTGCGATTTCGTCATAAAATATAAATGCGTCCTATCCTGTCTTAATTTATATAAAAATGGTTGACAACACCAATCCAATAGACCTTTAAAGCAAAGATTTCTGATGCAATGTACCCATGATAACGGAAATTAATTTTTACTTTCATTTCTATATAACAAACATTGTAGAACATACAGGGTCAAAGCTTGTTATTAATGCTGTTTTTTTTTTCTCTGGGAAGTGGGAAGTTTCCTACCAGTTGTAATTACCACTTGATTCTATTCGGGACACATTTGAAAAATCATTACAAACGCAACGCTCCAGTGAGAAATATAATTTATTTCCCTAATAATAACGCATAAAAGTCTTTAAACGATAAGATTTTTTTTATGAAACGGGGATCCAATCTAATTCATTGTTAAACTTTTCCGAATCAGGAAAAACCAGGCAAATAATATTTGAAAATAATGCAGTCTACCAGATAAAGTAGATTATTATGTCTGTTCACATCTATTTTCTAAGGATAATGATCGGCTTAGGCCTACAGTTTCATTTACTATTTACCACGTTTAGCACATGGTTTAATTAAATTGCTTTTGGCTAAATATAACGTCCGTGGTAAATATCTACTGCCTACATCATCAGAATTTTCCACTGTTGCCTTGCCTCTGTATAGTCGCAACAGTACGTAAGGCCCATAGATGTATCCTATTGCGATTTCATTTTCATTTAACAAGTTAGGCCTGTTAAGAGAATTTGGTAGGCTACTGTCGGTGCATTGGAATATCAGTTTCAAAATAGAACAGTTATTAGTCGTATAGAGAATGACTAAATTTTGCGTTCATAAAAATGTATATGATAAGCACACCATTACAGTGGCACAACAGACCTTTAAACATTTGATTTTACAGAAGAAAATTTTGACACAAAATTTTCGGTTGAAATTTTTTGAAAGTAAGAGAGAATCGTACGTGTTTCTTTTCAATGTTAGATTACAAATATTTTTATCTTTAAAGATTAAAGAAATATTTTTAATCTTAATAACGAAAGATAGATAGCCAGTTCAGGTAATATACACCCACTTTCAGCTTTGATATTAAAGCAGAATGTAGCCTACGTCTAGCAGCTAGTACAGTAACAATTTTCTCTCAGTAGCCTAGTCTGCCTCGAAATATTCAGTCAGACAACTTCTTTCAAACATTTTTGGGTGATAATGAACATTAGATTTTTCTCAAAATCCGTAAAGAATTGTGCTAACAGAAGGCTTACAAGCTAAAAATTTAACAGGCATTAAAGAACAGGGCAATAAGTCACAATAGATTTTTCGGTTTTTCACTAAATAATGTAGGCCTTAGCCTTAAATAGGCCTAGACTGTCAAAAATATCTTCGACTTCGTGACATTCAATCAAAGGTGACAGACGACATAAACTGAATCAAATCAAAATCAAATAGTTCTAATTAAAATCTAATAAAGACCGCGATAATCCAACAGGCCTAGTGACTGACAGATACAACCAAATCGTTATAATCTAACTTGCCACGCCTACTTCACTTACCTGTGTTGATATTGACAACAATGGCTTCTAAACTTAGCAACCGGAATCATATTTAATACGCGTGCGCAGCGCACCTGTCAGTCATTACTGAGAAATAACATGGAGGACCAAAGAATGAGAAAAGACGATCAAGAAATCAACCAAAATGGGGCTGATCCAAAAAATGTACAAGATTTGACCGCATTTGTAAGTATCTTAATTTTCCTTCTATCGAATTCGGACAAGATTTCAAATATAGTCGACGGCGTAATTTAGATTTTGAAAACGAAAAAGCTGGAATTTAAATCGTTACATCTTGTTTTGATATATAGAGCTTTATGGACAACCGTAACCGACATAATGTACAATAGCTTCACTGTTTTGTATCAGAGTAATATTGATTTTGTTATGTTTTGCTGTTAGTTTATCATAAAATTGATTTCCTATCATCTTCATCTTTCTATTCATGTAGGAACTTGTATTCCAATATCTAACATTTATTGTATGATAAATTACAGAACCCAATAGAACTAGCTAGAGCAAGAACATTATTGTTGGAATTGAACTTTGAAGGGATTGTTTCAAATTTGAGTTAAGACTAAGAGTGCATTCTAAATTCTTTGACATTTGGGTTTATTTTGACTTTGTATAGATGTTAATTTGAGATTTAACTAGGGCCTATTTAAAGTACAAACGCGAGCTTTGATAAATAGCTTAAAATCATTGAGGCTACCATCTTTTATGAGAAGGTGTTTCTTACAAATATTGATCCTCTCTGATTCAGTGATTTTCCAACATAGATTACTACTCTATAGTTATAGTAGCCTACAGATTTAAGATCACATTTTCATTAACTTAGGTTACTATATCCAATACATTGTAATAAATAGGATAAGATCTAGACTGGTCAATACATTGTAATAAATAGGATTAGATCTAGACTAGTTATTGACTATGATTATTTGTTTTTAGTTGATAATGATAGGTTATATTGTCACTTGTAACCGTGAATACCTCTATAGCTTTAGGGCTATAAATCTCAATTTCAGAGCATATATAATAATCTTATTTGCTATATTGATTGGATTGAGTACAACTTTTTATCAATGTTTTTTCTTAGCAAAGATATTTTGCATATATATAGGTGAAGAATTAATGTGCAGTAATGTCTGAACATAGTTTTTCATAGCTTTACTTAGGATGCCATTTCAGGATCTTGTTAACAATCGTAGAATTTGTGACAACTTAATGGCAATCCTTCTAAAGAACAACTTTGCTATATTAACCAGTGGGGTAAAACTCTGTATGATCTTGTATCACAATGTATGAAATAGATTTCATAAAATATTGTACACTGTTGTTTAAGTGACATGATATAAAATAAACTAATTAAAATTTGAAATTTCAGGTGCAGACTTTATTACAACAAATGCAGGATAAATTTCAACAGATGTCTGATCAAATTATTACTAGAAATATCCTTTTATAATCATTTATTGTCGTTCATTACAAACCTCATCTTCACAATGTCAAGCTATTACAGTCAAGGCATAAGACCATCACAATGTCAAGCTATTACAGTCAAGGCATAAGACCATCACAATTGCAAGCTATTACAGTCAAGGCACAAGAAGAGCACAATGTCAAGCTATTACAGTCAAGGTATAAGACAAAGTTCATTATAGTTTCACATTGTGAAGATTTAAATACCTAGGGCTAGGAATGCATGGTTTATCAATGTAATGCTCTCAGAATGTTCAACCAAGTATCCCCCATGCCATTGGTGGAGGTGATGCCACTGTCATTGAACTTTTGTATATTGCACTGAATTACTTATTTTCTTATTTAAACAGAACAGTAATTCTTAAAATGATAGTGCTGCTGTGACAAGTACATGCCATGGTGGTCTAATATTTTGATTTTGGATCAAATGTTTTTGTTATATATGTCATATTCCTTAACCAATCCTTACTAGATGATATGGGAGGACGAATTGATGACCTTGAAAGGAACATTGCAGATTTAATGACACAAGCTGGAGTTGATGAAAGACCTTAGAGGATGGAGGTGAAGAGAATAGCGCTGTGGGAATGAATGGAACGGCCTCTAGTTTTAACCAAACCTGTGATCACACATTAACATTTCATTCCATCCTAATTCATTTCCACTAAATTGGTCTCAGTTGTTGACAGATACAAAAATTTATCAAAACAAAATTTCCATTTTTTTACTGCTGAGAATTCATTAATCAAGGAACGAGTCTGAAGAATCAAAATTAACTTTTAACTTTACCCATTACAATACAAGGATACAATACAATGTTTCATAGATTCTGATCTTCATTCAACCCATTTTCCCTCTGTTGTTTATCTGTATATCATATCTGTCCTGTATCATATTTATACACATTCAGACCCCTGTTTCTCAAATAACCTTATGATAGCAATTTGTCATAAATGTGTAATCTTACATAGAGAAACACAATACTTATGACAGAAATTGATTGTAAGATTTTTTAAGAAACTGGGTCCTGGCTTTTACAAATTTAATGCAGTCCAAAGAACTGAAAGGAATAACGAATGAAATTACTGTTTTTGAACACAAGTACTGAGTTTGTTTCCTTTCAACCTTGACTAAGACAGCAATAAGATCTTTTGCTTTTTGAATGAACAAAAATATTTTACTTGCTTCCCTGAATGTGTATAAATGTTATGAAAAAATGCCTATTTAAATTTAAACTGTTTTGTAAATATATTGGGGCATATTTTTTGATTAAAGTAACTGAAAGAATTTGTAACATGTGATTCGTTGTTAGAAAAAATCTGATAATATTGACCAATCAGCAATCTTAAATTGTATACCGCCTACTGGAAGTTAAGATAATCACAAGTGATATTGTGTACATCAGCCCCTGTTGTGTTACCCATATTAAGTTTGTATTGTGTATTTATGTAAATTATACGTCGGGAGACAGGGCAGTTATAAATGATATATGCAAATTTGTTAAATCGTTATTTTGACAATTAATAATATTCATATTTATTTTTGGGTGCAGAGTAATATTTTAAATTTCATTGAAATATATTTTATAATATCATGAATTCATTTAATTGTTTGATTAGTGAATGGTTTCAATCAAATTAGTTGTCACAAATTATAATCATGTATATTTCACTTTGAGCTTCAACTCTCCCTTTAAGCATCCTATTTATATTTTCAAATCCATGGATACGATTGGCTCATTTCACTTGAGCTTGGTTTCATTTTAAGCGTTATGTTGAAATTGTCAAATCTGTGGGTATGTTTAGCTAAGC
Source organism: Lottia gigantea (assembly GCF_000327385.1). Lineage (NCBI taxonomy): Eukaryota > Metazoa > Mollusca > Gastropoda > Lottiidae > Lottia > Lottia gigantea. The sequence goes on from NW_008709540.1 coordinate 1,097,857, forward strand.
TTATTCATGAACAAATCAACTTCATGTATGTTTTTGATACTGAGAGATAGAATTTTAATGATATGAACCTGTCTGGGTTATGAAAATCCAAAATATTCGAGATTAAAAGTAGGAATTGTAGAATTAAAAGGGCAGTATAAATATATAAATAGATATTATAAATTATGTAAGAATTTTAGGGTTTAAAATGGTGTGAATTTTTGCTTCTATTATAAACATTGTACTTATTTATTAAATATTTTACAATCTATTCTTACTGTTTTTTGAAATTAGGTTGGGAATTGTCAAGCAGATATATTAGCACATTACAGATCCAATCTTATCAGTGCACTTTATTTTTGGGTAGAATAAATAGAAATGGAAACCAAACAAGTCTGACTTATTCTGTCCATTACCACTTATGTCACTTAATAATAAAGTGTACTAATCATGTTGATGTTCATGCTTTGAATCTGTCGGGTATGCAAAAATGTTTGTTGGACAAAAGTGTTAAATTTACTGGGGTTAAATATATCCACCAATATTACAAGACAAGAAAGGCTGATCTAACTTAATAATGCTTTCCTTTGATTGTATGAATGTGGAACAAGTTTTTAAACGTCCCCATTATAATGTGGTCATATATTACCAACAGTCTGTCCACAATTTACTTGTGAACACAATAGAGCCTACAGTTGATAAGGTCTTGGTCAAGGTCAATTAGACGATTTTTCGATGATCGGTTTTTGAGTTATTGCCCTAGACTTAGTAAAAACGTGTCAAAATTTATTTGTGTACACCATAAAGACTACAATTATCATCTTATTTTAATGTTACACTTAAATTATAATGAATGCAGTTAGTGAACAGTATATAATAGAATTATTATTAAAATATTCAGCATGTCCATCCCATTTCAATCTGTAGTAAACATTCATAAGCAGTCTTCCGCCAAGTTGAATTACAGCCAGGGACACTGATGCCATTCCACCAAGTGTTTGATGATGTCACTTTATGTGATAAAGCATAATATTAAGCAATTAGTGACATCATCAAACAGTTTTAGTGGAATTGCATATACGAAAAATTCAGAAAATCTCTTTACAATCCCTACCACAGGCAGAAAACTAGACTGGGTGTAAAACTCTATTTCATAGCATCAATTTATTCTTGTATTTAAATAAAGTCTAATAAGAAGGCACTTGATTCAGTCTATACATTACATTATCTCATTTCTTCTTTTGTTGTGGTAAATCACGTAATCTAAAAAAGAAATAGTAAATAATAACTTAAATGGGTTGTAAAGAAATTTCCCAATATTTCCTTGGGTATCAAGACCATTTTATGGTTAATTATATCATTCCAATTTTAAATCAGATGTCTGTGGCTCCTGTAATTATAGAAATACTTGACCATGTATGACCTCACTATCCCAAAAGCTGCTAATAATACCCTTTACAATTGCTATGTCATAAGATACTCAATTTCCTGTGTACCAGGTGATCTTAAACTGTTAAAGGGACACAGGAGCTAAAGACATCTGATTGAAGATTGAAATGATCCGTATGATGATATCAATTTTATTGATACACAAAAAATATTAATATAATTGTCAAAAATACAACTGAATTTCAAGTAACAACTTTTAGAAATAAAACATGTGGTTGTTTAACAAGATACGCCCACTTCTATGATAAATAAAAATCAAAGGCGGTCGCCAATCTGTGTCAAATCGTACCAAAAAGCTTATTTGTACAAGATGGACGGACGACGGACAGGGGCGACTACAATATACGACCACATTATGATGTAGGCGTATCAAAAGAGTAACTAGAATGTACCTTGATAAAATCTGCTCATCAAGTTTTTTATCGTCTAAATGGACGTCAGTATCTTCGCTACTTTCATTACTGTCATCACTCTTCTCTCTATCATTCTTCTCTCTATCATTCTTCTCTCTATCATTCTTCTCTCTATCATTCTTCTTCTTCTTCTTCTTCGATTTCTTATCTTTATGTTTTTTATGTTTAGACTGAAATGAATGGAAATATTTTTACTATACACCCACATGAAATGCACATGTAATATTATCATCCATTGATGATTATCACTGGAGGCCAAAACAAAATATTCAGATAATTATTTTGATAATATTTGAATAAAAACAGTTGTTTAAATGTTTGCTTATAACAGTTGGTACAACTCATTTTTAACTCTCAATAGCACATTTCAGACATCATGTTCTCCTGTATAACTTGGGTTATAGTTAAGTTATTTAAAACATATTCAACTTGGAATGATAGAAACTTTCAGCAATAGAAGACAAGAAACAGTCAGATATTCTTTGTTCTCAAAATAAAACCCACCTTCTTGTCCTTCGATCTATGTTTGTGTTTATCTGTATATTTATCTTTTGATTGTTTTTTATTTTTCTCTGATTTTTCATATTTTTCCTTCCGTTTACTTTTTTTCTTGTGTTTAGGTTTAAAACTGTCTTTATGTTCCTTCAATGCTTTCTTCATGTCTTCCTTTGATCCTGCAAAAATCATCACAAACAAAATTAAAGGTATACTACCTCTTAGGATGACAAAAATTAAAAGAAATTTTTAAACTTGGCCAAAATGAGTCTTTGTTCATCAGTGGACTATGCGACAGAATCCCTTCTTTAATCCAATAAATCAATAAAGCTAAATTATAATTCATCAAACTAAGCAATTTTAATGGATATATCGTGTTACAAAGGGATTCTATTCTTAAGTTTTGGAACCTGGTATGTCCAACTGATGAATATATACTCTTGTTGACCAAGTTTGAGAATTTTATGTCCATTTTAAGAGGTAGCATTTCTTTAATGGAAGAGGAAATTGCCATGCAGTGTCCAACTAGGGAAACTCTCTAATTTTCTCTGTCAATACAGACTAATAAAGTGTTCTCTTAACTGTTAGTAATAAATATACCAAGTACTAACAATCAGAACCACAAACGAAACCCGAAATCAAAACATCACTGGCAAAACATTGGTAGCAGCTGCTAATGAACTTTTCACATGAGGAAGTATATCAATTATAAGTTAATAGGTATTTCATAATGAAAAGTGGTATTCTATAATTTCAGTCTTTCAATATTTCATATTGGGATAATTTCTCTTCTTTGCTCAAGATAAAATGTAAAACTGCTCACCTAAAGGACTGGGTTGTGGCGGAACTGGACCATAATATTCTACTTCCTCTTCGCTATCAGTTGACCTTGACGACGACCTTGACTTATGTCTTGAACTTGACCTTGACTTATGTCTAGAACTTGACCTTGACCTATTTCTGGAATCTGATCTTGAATGATGTTTTGACCGTGATGAAGATTTTGAAGTTGACGGTTTGGAAAACTTGAATTTATTTCTTTCTTCGCTGTCTTTGCTGGAAGGCTTTGAAAATTCCAATTTCTGTGTCTCTTTGTTGTCGTTGCTACGAGGCTCGGAATTTTTAATGCCTGAATCACACAATGATTTGTTGTCCTTCACATTGTCACTGGGCAACGATTTTGATATGTGGTTGTCAACTTCCATATTTGAATCTGTCTTGTCGTCAACAGCGACAAAGGGAGACAACCTCTCCTCCACTGACTGAATTATTGTTCCATCACCTGGTAACCTGTAACTTGGAGCTTTTATATTTTTTGGTAGTGTTTCACTAGATGTTTTCGTTGACACTGTTTCTCCTTGCTCATCTTTAAACAACAAAAAATAAAATCATGACAAAATTATGTGTTATATTTGGAATCTTTTAAGACTTTGAAGTGCCTAAAACAATCTGAACAAAATATAGAGCTTGTGGTGAATCTCAGAATTTTGAACATTTAAGCTGCACTACAAGTCATGTCTGGAAAATAGAGCCAAATAAACAGCCCTGCTCGACTCAAATAATGAAAAGATAGCGAAGTCATATGGATGAATAGTCTAAGTGTCGAGGTGATAAAGGCGTCAAGGTGGCTATTTCACTGCAGTGACAAGAAGTTACCTTTTTGTCTGTTTGCGTTATAAGTTATATCTTGATTCAATTTGGCCAATGTCTGAATAAAGTCTATTATCACTAAAAATATGTTAAACATACCTTCTTCTGAACTGGAGCTACTGCTGATTTCAGAATCAGAATTTTTAAACACAGCTCGAAATAAATCAAATGGTTTCTCTTCTTTCTTTTCTGTCACCTAAACAGCAAAATAAAATGGTGTTTTACATCCTGACATTCAACAGAGTTGTTGAACAACCACAAGTCTGAGAGGAGTGTGTGGGTGTAGTAATCCAAAATATTCTGACAAAGGTATTTTGTACAGGTTAGGACCTGTTACCAAAATGGGATTGTTTAATGTTCTCGTCAGAATCAAAAACAAGCCTTACACACATCCACCTTATTTCTCCACTGAATATAAATTACAGAGTTTGGACCCTTCTGTTCCTCAGTGGGTTTACAATTTTAGATTGTGCTCAATTGGTCTGTTCTGAATAGGCTTCTTCTGTTTCAATTCTGGCAAAAAACGGTGTGGTACCAGATAAGCCACATTCACAATCTTACCTCCACCATTTTCAAATCTTGATACTACTTTTTCAGTGCACATGAAACACATTCTGATCTCTGTTCCAAATTGTTTTATCGAACTTGAAATAGAACGAGGGGAACTTATCCATCCTACATTTCACTTACCACATTTTTATTCCCAGATATTTCCATTTCTGCTGTTGAATGATGATCCACATCTTGTGATTTTACTGAATTCTGTTCTTTTTCAGACGCCTTCTCCAAATCTACCTTATCAGACGAGACCTCCTGCTTATTACTGCCTTTATAATGACTAGTTTTAGGTTTCTCGTCTTCGAATAAAACGTTAAAAATGGACGGCTTCTTTTTCATATGAAATGCTACTTTTGAAGTTGCTGCCTTTTTCATAGTGTCTGCTGAATAATATCATTCATTCAATAATTATCAGAATAAATAAAATAAGTATGAGGACTGGTTTCTATCTATCTTGATTCATTCATTCCAAATTACGAATAATGAAAGAGGTCATGAGTTCCGAACATATGACAAATTAGTTATATTTTTCAAAAATTTTCTTTTCTTCCGCATTCTGAATCTCAACTTCGACAGTTTCACTCCCATTAAGTAAGTCTGCCCCCTATTTGTACCCCCAGTCTGGGAACTATTCATAACTAAGACATTTGATTACTATACCTGGTTTGTCTTCAATAGCTAATGGTTGTGATTCCAGTGGATCAGGAGTGGTGGTGGAGGTCTGCCCAGGAGTAAAATCAGAGACAGGAAAACTGAGAAAATTATACACAGAATATTTATCTCTTTTAACAGACGGTAGACCGGATATAGATGACCTGAAATATAGGAAATTTATTTGTAAAAAGAATGTAAAAAGGATTTTCTGAATCTTTTATGTATATCAGGGACACTGATAGCATTAATTGCACTGCACCATTCCCATTTTCGATCAGACGTCATTGGTTCCTGCAATTCCACTAAAAAAGTGTTGATGTCGTCACCAATTGCGAACGGCCTTATGTGACATCATCAAACACTAAGTAAGATTATCAGACATACCCTGGGTAAGGATCAGGAACATTAAATCTTTTACATAAAACTTTATCAGGATGCCATTCAAACGTCTCTCGTGTCAGCTGACCAAACATCTTCATTTCTACTGCCTTGGCTTTATCAGATTTATCAGCCTACAAAATACAATACAATAGGTGGAGCTGCTGCTGTGGCAAACATAATGCAAGGAGAATTACTGAAAGGATAATAAAGAGTTATCAGCCTGCAAACTATATAGGTAGTACTGTTGACATGTAATATATATGTATGGGTATGAGTAGCCGGAAGCTGAAAGAGACTGAGCCAACTGATAGAAGGAGCAAAATACAATACAATAGGTGGAGCTGCTCTGTGGCAACACGTAATGCAAGGAGCTTTTATAAAGAATTCCTGATTTGGTCATTATGAAGAGTTGTCTTATCTTTAATCAGTATAACATATAGGAATAGATTCCAGGTGACCTCAAATAAATTCCCCCATAATTCCAGGTTACTCAGATGTAAATGAGTATGGAGAGATCTAGGAGAGATCAATGCAAAGAAGTTTGGCAAAAGATCAACAGAATCATTGTAAATCAACATTTTTCTTGTAAAAAGGATTTCTTTCTTACCCCATCATCTATAGGAACATCAACTGTTTCTGTGTCATCACCATATTTAGCAGACGTGAAACGGGATGCCATCATTCCTGACAATGGCTTATAGAATTTACCGGCTTTTACAAACTCCTCCCTCTCTCGTTCTCGCTCCCATTCTGTCATACTCCCTCCAACAACTTCTAAATATGGGTCTGGAAAACAGAGAACAAGGTACGACAATCCAATCCAAATTTCAAAATCACAAACACGCTTTATACAAATCATAAAGGTGCTTTGGTTTTGTCTATAGCAATTTGGGCTAACAGTTGACCAAACACCAGTTAATTAAATAAATAAAAACACTATTATAGATATATTACTCCTTTATTTAATTTCTGCAACGTTTCAATTCACATACAGGAATCTTTTTCAAGTATAAAATAATAATTAAAGAAAGGAGCAGTATATCTATAATAGTGTTCTTATTTATCTAATGTTCTATCTACTTCTAAATCTCAATTAAAGATTACATCAAACATCAGTTATCAACTACTATAAAAACCAAAAAACAAATGTTCAGTAACATACTTTATGACATTTTTGCATTTTCTGAAAAAAAGCTTCTATATCCTTACCTTTTCTACCCTGTTGAACCAATGACAAGTATTTTTCATATCGAGCCTGTTTCTCAGGAAACTTAACGAATGGTTTAAATGATAAATTTCCCATGAACATTGGTTTATTTGAAGATGCCTTCATCTCGAACGGGGTTTTGAATACATTTTCTGGTGATTTTATCACATTGATTTCTGGACTGGTTACTGATGATGGATTAGAAGATGTTTTTCTTTCTTTCATATCCCATCGTGATGAAGTCTTTGTTGGTGGAGTTGTGGTTGATGATGAAGATTTTGATGGCGGTGCTTTATCAGGAGAAGGGGGTAGGGGAATGTCTTCAACGTTGGGAATCAGTAACATGGGATTTATTGAAATATCCATGGGTGTTAACTCTATTTTCAATTTTCCAGATTTTGCGTCATCCATTTTTTCCTTATCCTCTTTTGAGAGGAGATCAAATACAGAACCTAAAATTTGTAAAGGTGTAAAATTTGTTTTACTGATTTCAATTAATGAGCTGAGCTAATTCCAAAATTTGTCATTGTTATTATGAAACAGGTCCTAAATGACACACTTTTATTGGTTAAAAATTATGTCATTAGAACACTGATTTGGAGGAAAACTTGTTAGATTAGAATGCAGACTAAAAAAAAAGAAAAAAAAAAATTCAAAATGGTAATCTAAATTTAATTTGAGTGTATTCAATCGAACCTATAATGGGAGATTCTCCAAGTTGTAAAGCTCTATCAGTGGCAGTAAGACTCTTCTGTTTGTCTTCCTTCTTCCCAGCATCCCTTCCAGCATTAGCAATAGACTCTTCAACAACTGGACCTTTAAATCTATGGACTGGTTTAAAATGTCGAGGTAAGGTAGGTGGTGGAAAGACTTTATTTGGTTTCAATGTCTTTGTGGATAGAGTAAATCCCTCTAATAATTTACCTACATAACCAACATGGACTTTCCCTTGACCTGAAAAAAGAATTTAAAGAGATTGTAAAGAGGTTTTTTAAATTTGTGTGTTTTGGGGACACTGATATTATCAATTTACACCATTCCAATTTTCAATCAAACGTCTGTGGTTCCTGCAATTCCACTGAAACTAAACATTGGATGACGTCACTAATCGCAAAGGCCTTATGTGATATAAGTATATTTTGTGATTACTGTCGTCATCAAACACTTAGTTACATGTCAAATTTCAGATTGGATGGCCTGAAAGAATACATCTTTGACTATCTAATATCTTTTTTCTGATTTTTAGAAAGACCCTTTAACATACCTGCTTTAGGTCCTTTAGGAGCAGTCCATCCACTATACTGATTATCATCTTCAAAATCCATGGTCATATCATAATTAGAGAGATGATCTACAGCATAAATATCATCATCATCATCTTCCAAGGCACCAACACCAAATCCCTGTATAGAATAGAATAACAAACAAACATTAATAAACTGACAATTGGAACTAAAAAAAATGTCACAATGTTGGAATATTCAGATGTCAGAATTCACAGAACACACAAATGAAACAATCAGATTACAAAAACAAGTCCAAGTGATCTTCAGAGTGGATCTTACCTTGCCTCTAATTCCCCTTTTACCAGGTTTAGATTTGATAGGTGGAGCTTCAAACAGGTTGATATGGGCAGATGGAAGGGCTGCTGAGGGGTTCAGTCCTCGATATCCAATACCATGAATGTTATCCTTCGCCACAAACGAAACTGGATTCATATCCTTTGGAGCAAACGTTATATTTTTTAAATATTCTTCATTATCACTGTTACTCTAAAAAAAATTTTCCAAGTATCAAATAAATAAATTATTCAGAAAAACAGACATAAAATGAAATGAAATGGAGTATTATCTCCTACTTTTCTGCTCCAGTTCGGGCTAATGAAGACTGATAGTGTCACGCAGTGTTCAATGAGTGAAATTGGCCAGGAAAGCAGCATTAGCCTACTCTTTTGATTTCAAAATTGTTGCAGGATCTTAAACATGCACAGACTCTAGTACACAAAGCTTCTCTTATTTTCCTTTAAATGCTTAGTATTTTTATATCAGCCTCATTGATGTAAATAATTGACACAACTGTCTTGAAAAATTGTCTCCTATGTCAGGTTGGAAAGCATCTTACTTGCAGAGCTATCCTGGCTCCCAGATACAATTGAAAACAGAAAAGATTTGACCTTAGAATGCATAATGTCTTAAGAAATATCCTTCAGATTTTGAATTCTCCAAGCAAAAAGAGGCTGCCATATTGTCAATGTCATTAGAATGGGACTGATGTAGAAAACTTGTTAGATGACAATGGAGAAAAAAATATTGAGCCAATGTATTATTTTGGTTTATGTAACATACTTCGTCTGAGCTGGAATCTGGTTTCATTGCACAACCATACTGTTTCTCTACTGTAAAATAACAATGTATCCAAGGATGAATAGGGTTAAGGGAATCTGTTTCAGAAGCACATTAACATTACGGTTCAGTGAATTTAGGGTTGAAAAGCTAGGAATTGATAACGTTTGAAAAAAGTTTTTCTAGCTTCCAGTCAGATTTCTCGGTTCCTGTAAACATAGAAGTGGTTAACTGTTTATGATGTCGCTATCATTAAAGCTGCTAATAATATCTAGGAGCCTGCGTGATAATTTGATCACATAGAACACTTAGTCTTAGTAGAATCGAAAAACCAACAGGCATCTGACTGAATATTAGAAATGTGCACAAAAAGCTGTCAATTCCCTTATGCGCATAATAACCTCTAACAATCCCTTTAAGATATATAAATGTTTAGTTACATGCTTTCTTCTTTTTCTTCATTTTTCTAGACAACCTTGGTCCAACACCTTGTCCTTCCTTCCACCCCATTTTTCTCAATAATTTTATTCCAATTGGTAGCCTGTTTAAATGAATACAAATTTTTTTAATAAAAAAAAAAGATCAATGTTATTGTTCCGAAACATTAAAACTCTTATAGCTCTCAAGGGTTATTCCCCTTGATCTTGTATTTTCAAATTGCTGCCAGGCCCAGTTTGTAACAATTTGATTGGATTCTTTTCTAAATTGAGTACCTTCAAGAAAATGTAGTACGCCTTTAACCTATTTTAATTTCAAATTTCTAAAATTCTTACGTTTCTGGTATGATAAGGTCCATAAGAGTTGTGTCCCCTTCCTGTATAGAATCACCAGTAATGGAGGAAGCAAAAGTTTTCCGTTTACGTTGTCGTTCTTCTGATGTGAAAGAATCAGCTGTGGTTATTTTACGTGGCGCTATCCCATGTTCACTAAAATCCTGAAAAACACCAAATTTACAATAATACTTGACCCCCCTCTCTATTTTCTAGCTCATTAAGTATAATATATTCTAATCCTTATATATAGATGTTTATCTTTTCAGAACCTATTCATACTCTCTTCTTTTAGAACTGGTAACAAGAAAACTTTCATATTATAGACTTTTGTTTATTGTAGATTACTCGTGGGTGTTTTTTGAACTTAATACTAACTAGGCTAACTTCACCTTGTATTGAACATTTATCTCTTTATTTGTGACCTTGGCCAGTGCTTTACATAGAAGTTTTTAGGAACTTCTTCACTCTTAACACCAAATTTTGAAATTATATAAGCTTACAACATTCTACTACTCAAAATAAATAAAATCAAAAAATTTCAGTTAAACAAAACATGCACTTTTATTTTATAACAATTCTGTTTTTTAACAACGTGAACAGTGATGTATTTATCAAGTTAGGTTGGCATTTCTCTCAGTGAGTGACTGTTCAAAATGTTGTGTTCATGTGAATAATTCTAGTACAGAACACAGTGTACAAAAGTGACAAAACAAAGCCTGGGCCTTCAAATAAGTAAAACTAAAAAATTACGTTTGTATTTCTCTCAGTAAATGCATTTATGTGATTGATTTTTTTACAGTGTAAAGTGTACCGAAGTGACGTATCAAAGTCCAGACCTTCAGGTAAGTCAAACTTTCGGTCTTTGAGGAACTGTTCAAAGACTGTTCAGACTGTTTTGTAATAAAGTGTTTAGTACTGACCTCATCATCCATAAAATCTTCCACTGATTGACTGACATGTTCTGTTTTAGATTTCCGTGAAGAGACAAACGTTGATGGTGCCCATCCTGAAACAGATATTAAATTTTCTATTATTCATAAACATCAGGGATATAGTTAAATTCATCAATAAATAAAATTCTTAAAGTAGCCCTCATTTAGTGAATTATGGACTAGAAATTGGATATGAAAATAACAGTTGGTTATCAGAACCATTGCAGCTTAACACATTTCAAAAACGCTTTTAAAGGGATGAAGAGATTCTCTTTGCAATAGTGTTGTCATAAAACACTCTGTGGAATAGCACAAACCCCAGCTGACATTGGAATGGTGCAAATCTATGCTATCAGTGTCTCTGATACACATTAAAAGTTCAGGAAACCTCTATGAGCCAGGTTAAAATCCAATGCTCTAAACAGTAGAAGAAAATGAACATGATTCATATCCTGAAATACCTTTAACTCAGACATTTATATTCTTCAGATATAATCCAATTCAAATTTGAAAAGTTGATGTTTAAGTTTATGAGCCATTACCTTCCTTAGTACCAACAGAGTTAAAATAACCAGCTGAGAAACCACCAGTGAATGCTCCATGGAATCTCTGACGACCTTTATCATCTGTAACTGGCAGGTCTTTGACTGATACACGCTTCTTTCTTGCTTCATCTAAAAGCACAAGAACATAGATAAATTTAAGATAAAGTTGGTAATATATCTGTACTGGATCTGATTCAAACCACAAACATAACAATCATCTAGTTTTTTTTTTTTTTAGATTGTCTACGCAGTTATGAGTCAAGTCTGACCTATTTCAATGCTAGAAGTATGAAATCAAAACCTGAAGCATGTTGATCATGCTCTGTGGTCCTGTGACAACTATTTCAGCCAGTGTATCTACTGTACTGAATCAGAATTTTGCTCTGTGATTGATGCATTGCGAACTATTTTGATAAGAGAACATATTTTGTTATTGTAATTCTACAAAAATTGAATTTTCGTGTTTATGATTTAGACCAGGTTGAGCACAAATATCTTTGCTTGACAAGTACTTTGTTAATTCTGGACCACCCCCAGAAAATTACAGGACTATTCAAATTTGATTCTGAGAGCTATGATTAAATTTCTACTACCAATCACTTAATCTGCTATCACTAATCAGTTAATCTTGTTTACTCTGATTGAGTCAACATCAACAGAATTAGATTAACACCTTAGCTTATCACTGGTAGGAGATATCAAAGGGCACAGAAGCCGATCAAGAAAAAGGACGAGACGGGGGGTAAAAGTAAACATTGGACGTTTCTGAATTGCGCATGGATTTATTAAGAAAATAAGGGGGAACAGGACCATAAAGTTCTCTTAAACTGCAGCAAAATGTTACAATTAACTTTGTGAACAAGAAGAAAGGTCATGTCAAAGTACCATCTTCAAGTTGCTCGACTTGTTTGCCAATAACTATAAACGAATCTTCTTCGTCCGAATCCATGGACAGCGCCATTTTGTAGGACTGCAGAAAATTGCATAAAATGGAACGAAGATTAAAATTATTCTTTAGGTTCTTTTAAACACTTAGAATTTCGATTCATAACGACAGAAATCTATATATACAACTTCTATTTTCTACGAGTATCTTTAAAGGAAATGATCTTTAAATTTTGACCAATTGAAATTGAAACAATGCAACTTCTCGTTTCCAAATATACGGAAATGTCAGAGAGCGCATGCGCATTAAAGGTTATCAGCTTTGAGAAGCTGGAGAGATTATTTTTGTTTTGTGTTAATTAATTGATCGCAGCATCTTTGAGATGAGAAATATCGTTGTTTTGCATTTTTCAAAATGATGAAAAAGATAAGCCTTAAAGGCTTACGGCTTTCATCAGACAGGAGACATCGTGAAACATCGCCAAAAACATTATCAAATTCGGAAGTGGGTGAAGAGAGCAGTGAGGCATCCGAGCAGAATGACTCACCCGTTCGTTTTTCTCAACTGAGTAATGCAGACGATATCTCGGTGGTGAATGAGGATCCGAATAAAAGAAAGAAAGAAAAGATGGGTTTATTGAAAAATCTCAGACGTAAATTTACCCAATCAGTGCATAGGAAGAGTGAAGATGTGGAACCAAGCATGCCCAACCACATAGAAGAGTGTCCAACGCCTTCTCCCCAGCATCAAAATCAGGCTAATTCATTGACAATATCAGTGGAAACAAAGAAATCGCGTCCACGGAGTAAACATTTATTTGTGTTTTGTGACAAATCTGTGCAATCATGTCCAACTGGTGATGGCCTTAATACAAACTTACAATACATGTCGTCTTCTAAAATTAGTGAGATGCATTCCAATACAGACAATGTGGAACAAGATCCAAAGAAGGAGAAATCAAGTTGTAGGGGAAAGGATATCTCAAAATTTCACCCCGATGTCTCAAATAAACGTAGTAATACTAGTAACATTATAGAGGGACGCATTGTCAGCGTTTGTGAAAATGGTGCTCAAATTAGAATTGCTCGCGACAGTGCGTTTATCTCAAATGAAGTCTCAAATCGGACTGATATTTATGATAATATTGAAATAACGGCAGATAAACATGGCTTTATACGTCTAGACTATCCTTGTGTCGAACCGCAAGAGCCTTGGAGTTTAACTCAAGAACTTTTCAGACTTTCAAAATTCGGCTGGTACTGGGGTCCTATAACCCGGCACGAGGCCGAAGACAAGCTTTATAATCAAACTGATGGTGCTTTCTTAGTGCGGGACAGTTCAGACGAACGTTATTTATTGAGTTTAAGTTTTCGGTCAGAAGGTCAGACACTTCATACCAGAATCGAACATTGTAATGGTTTGTTTAGTTTTTATGCACAGCCTGACACAGAGGGGTACCCCTCCATCATAGATCTGATAGAACATTCAATGAATGACTCACAAACTGGAATATTCTGTTATTCACGTTCACGCTCCCCTGGTGCTCCTTCATTCCCCGTTAGATTGACAAAACCAGTTTCTCGGTTCACACAAGTGCGTTCTTTAAAATATTTATGTCGTTTTGTGATCAGGCAGTATACGCGATACGATCATATTCAACATTTACCACTGCCTACTAGTTTAAAGGGATGGATTGAAGAAAATCAGTATTATTGATATATTAAGCCGTTCAATATTTCAAATGTGGTGTTTGGCAATCGGGATCTGTTGTTGATCTGACTGTTTTTGCCCATCATGTCTGACAGAGTTCTGACATGTCTAGTTAATCAGTTCAATGCCAGTCTTATCTGACTGTGTGACAATCTAAGCAAACAGGATTAAGTTCATGGAAGCCAACATTAAGATATTCAGTATATCGAATTGGAGTTTTATTTCAACTCACATATGACCAAACAATGCAATCAAATACAGAGTCAGGTTATTTCTGGTAGAATACCAAGTCAAATTAATGAAAGCTTGACTGACCCAATTGCAGTCTTTGTGGAAGATCCAGTGCAAATTTGCTGCCATTAATGACGTTCAACTGTAATAAAGGAATTATTTGTGGTACCATTTCAAGAACTAGTAATTCCAACTCGACCTTGCAGTTAAATCCATAGCCACAGTACTGGCAACAATTATTTCTGCAATATTTGGACTATTTATTTGGTGGCATTAATGAGTTTTTTTACTTGTTGGGCATATAATTTTCTTCATCTTCTACTTCTAAAACCTCTGATATTTAGATTGACAAGTCTGAAGTTTGCTGGATTTGTTTTTGCCATTTTGATATTGATGCTCTAGCTTTTAAAAACTATTGGATGGAATTTCATGATGACTTTAGTACCAAAAGTACTGTAAAACATCTTAAAATAGTTCTGCTAACCTTTCTGAATCTAGCTAGTCTACATCTTTCCAAATTATATGTAAGAGGCTGGAATAGACTCAATAGAGTTTGGAATTGATTAACTTACAGTGTATGAAATGATGAATGATGATTTAATTTAAATTTGAAAAAAAATGGCATATTTCAAGAGATCCTTCCTTATTCAACTTACAATGTTTGTAACTATTGTTGGTCCGTCCCAAATATTCTTGAGTAAGATAAATAGATCATCAACTCTATAACATAATTTATGTTCTTGGAAATTCAAATTCTCTTGAAAATTAAAAAAAAATTGGTTTAAGTATCGTTTACTTATTTGTTTGCAGATTTAAGTATTTGAATTATGATTCAGCTTATAACAATAAGAGTTAATAAGCAGTTGATAGTGTTTCAGTAATTTAATTTGCTCTTAAAGAGATTGTAAAGATGTTGTCTAAACTTTGTATGTGTATCTGGGACACTGATAGCATGTATTTCCACCATTCCATTTTTCAATCAGACATCTGTGGTTCCTGCTATTCCATAAAGGTAAGCGTTTGATGATGTCACTATCACAAAATCTGCTTTAATATATAAGGCTCTTCGCGATAGACAAGTCATAAAATGAAATGAACCACAAACGTCTGATTTGAAATTGAAATCGTGCAAATCAATGCTAACAATGTCCCCTGTACACTTAAAAAGTTTTTAAAAACCATTTACAATCCCTTTAAGAGAGTCTTCTAAGGTTATATTTACCATTACAGCTTACTGTACAATTTTGTTTGAAAATCATTATCTTTATTGCTGCATCGATTTTCAGCTGTAGATGGGGCACTTGAGGGTTATCAACTTTTTAAAGTTCTTTTGGCATTACTGATACCCTATACCTTACGAATATTTATTGTGAGGCTTTCCTCATCTTTTAGTCTGTTTTATATTTTGTGATCCAAAGAGGCACATTTTAAGATTGTTTTCTGTACAGATCTGTTCTGTTTTGGGGGTCTTTGTTTATTTAACATTGTTTTATTTATCAAATTAGTTTCTCTCTCCTGGAGTCAAATATGAATGATTTAGGACAATATCCTTAAAAAATCCTATAAAGGGATTGTAAATATGTTTCCTAAATTTTCTCTGTGTATCAGGGACACAGATATTCATAAAACCCTTAGTTTTAGTAAAATTGCCTGAACCAGATGGCGGAAAATTGAGTAGTGCTATGAGTGTCCTATCTACACATAAGAAGTTCAGAAAACCTTTTTACAATCCCTTTAATTAGATGAAATAAAGATTTAAGGAAAATAGTAATCTGACAAGAAACTATGTTACTGCGGAAAAGAGGCATGCTATTTTGCTCCCAAAGAAACCAGCAGTCAAAAAAAAATAAATCCAACACTTCAGGAAATTTACGGGAGAGAAATCATTTTGGATAAACTAACTGAAGATGTTTCACAAGATGAGGAGTGAATTCATCAGAAACCTAGTGAATTTTTATCAAAGCATGTTACTGAAAGTGAACTCAACTTGTGTTTTTTTCAAATCAGAGCATGTTTTTTGGCCTTATTTGAAGCCTTCCCACTGCCATTATTTCTAATTGTATATAATATATATATTTGTGTGTATATATTGAATTTGATGTTAAATTGGTCAGATAATTTAATCAACTAGCCAACCTGTTAATATAGCACTGTATTTAGGTGTCTGTTTTAATACACCCATACATCGTATCCTGAATATGCGTTTTGACATGGTCTTATTGGAGGAAACATGATAAATGGGGGCGTGGTTTGGACACGATGACACCACACTGTTTTATGATACTGAGCTCATATCATGATATTGACTCATATTGGGAAGGACAAGTATAGGTTCATTTTAGGTAAATTTTTCATGGTTGAGAAGTGGGCAGAGCTATTGCTAACTGTCAGTCAAAGGTTGAATTATAATTCCTGGCTTCGTAACATTTTGGACAGGTCATATAAATCGATTTTAATTTACTTTTATAAACTAATCAAAATTGCTGTTTTTGCTGAAAAAATATTATTCAAAGTAATGTACATTTTTTTTAAAATTTGACCGCAGGTTTTTTGAACAAGACTTAAATATTTGTCAGGTTGGCAGTTGATAAAATTATCTCCCCAATATCCAATGGTTTTTAGCTGTAGACAACTGTGTGAATGACTCCAGACTTTGAAAGCCATTAAAGTTTTTTAAAAACTACTTCTCTTTTTCATCTCTCTATATTGTCGGCACCCCGATCCGTTTGTCCGTCAACATTTGCTTGTAAACGCTCTAAAAACTAGATATTTTGATGGAATCAAATGAAATTCGGTATGTGTATACATATTCATAAAACGAAGATCAAGTTCGAATTTGAGCTATTTTCGACTGTTGGAAGCAGAGTTATTGTCCTTGCCCCAAAATCTTGAATATGCTATTACTCTCTTAGTTTTCAACCGATTTTGATGAAACTTAAAATGGATGTTATTGGACCTGAATCGAAAGGTTTGAGAAAGTTTAGTTTAATTCTGATTAAATTTAAGGCTTTTTCAAGATTTAGGCCTCTTACGTCAGTCTTGAGCAGTTATTACCCTTTAACCTCTATACAGCAAGTGCTTCTATCAACATCAATTGCTCGTAAACACTCTAAAAACTAGAGTGTTTGAAGGAATGAAATGAAATTCGGCATGTGCATACATATACATGAAACGAAGATTTAATTTGAGCTATTTTCGACCGTTAGAAGCAGAGTTATTGCCCTTGCCCCAAAATCTTGAATATGCTATTACTCTCTTAGTTTTCAGCCAATTTTGATGTTTCGTTTTTACCATCCGCATGCCGTGGTGGGCGTATATGGCTGTGGTCCACTATCTTTCCCTTTCCCCTCAAAAATCTCGCTAAGGCCACAGTAACCAGTCATTCAGCCCCCCCACCCCCTCTTTCCCTTTCTCCTCAAATATCCAGCTAGGGCCACAATGACCTGTAATTCACCCACTGGGCTAACAGACTATAAAATATGCTAATTGACAGTAATAGCTATAAATATTCATACCATAATCATAACAAACTCTTATTCATAGTTTTGACCTTTATTATGCAGGGTCAGTCAGTTATACAGTCACCTATAGCCAACATCAGGATTGTGGTTCTCTTTTGTCAGCCAGTCATGTCTGAATGTTGTACCGAAATGATAGTTTTGACCTTTATTATGCAGGGTCAGTCAGTTATACAGCCACCTATAGCCAACATCAGGAATATGGTTCTTTTTTGTCAGCCAGTCATGTCTGAATGTTGTACCGAAATGATAGTTTTGACCTTTATTATGCAGGGTCAGTCAGTTATACAGTCACCTATAGCCAACATCAGGATTGTGGTTCTCTTTTGTCAGCCAGTCATGTCTGAATGTTGTACCGAAATGATAGTTTTGACCTTTATTATGCAGGGTCAGCCAGTTATAAAGACACTTAAAGCATGTTAACGGATGTTGATTTGACTCTATGTCATGGGGTACAAATTTAAAATTTGATATAGCTTCAAGGATTATAAGCTAGGCTCTTTCTCAAAATAGTTCTTTGGTTTGTGGGATATGTCCATTGCTGTTTCACTTTTTGGCTTAAAGAGATAGGTGACTGATTAGCTTAGCTAAAAAATTTCTGTTTCTGAGACTTAAGTATGATTGGTCAAACACATGGCAAACCTGTCCCTTGAAATCGAAGTGGCTTGGAAATTGAAAAACTAGATATAGTTTTAATATAATGATATAATCATTCATGTTTACAACATAAAACTTCACTCAGAACTGAGTTATGTAGAAAATAACAAAAACTGGTCAATAATTTTTACATAAATTCAAAATAATTTCAAAATGCATTAGTTATTTTAAATACATTTGATATTTGATGCATGTGTAGCACTAGCTTGAACAAACTTGGTCCTGACTATTAACCAACTATAATCACATGTATTACATCAGGGCTTTTTAATCTGTTTTCTTTCTATTACAACTTTCAGAATCCTTGATAAACTAAGACACCTGATAGCAAGATTTGGCAAGGCATAGTCTCTTTAGACAACTAGGAACTCCAATGACGTTTTTATAGTATACCAAATGACAATAGTTCGAAAATGTTCCTTCGGTGCGAAGCCTTATAAGGAACGACGGACCAGTTTAGATCATTGATGGATTGAATACCATTGGTACATTGGATTTATATGATTAAATTTGTTGCACTAAGCTTAGCTTTCATAAAAATTGAACCGGTGTTTAAAGCTGTATTAATTGGTGTCTACTTGAACCGTTATGACTAACAGACTGAAAACATGGTTATAAAGTTCTAGATAATGTATTTATACAAGAGAGTAGAAACACATTGTTATCATTTCTTTCAGCTACACAGTTCTTACAAGAGTTATTCCCCTTAGATCACCGTCTTCTAGAATTAATTCCCAGCATGTTCCTAGTCTGAAATTCAAAGAACAGACAGAATCTTATAAAAATACAACCCAAGCTATCAGTTTGAAAACAATTTAAAAGATATTAAATGGGTCTAGTAGCCATCTTGGTTCATTCGTGGTTTCCACTTAAGAAGGTGTTAAATTTCAAAACTGAAATGAAATGAATGAAGTTCTATCAGCCAGTCTGACCTGCATTACTGACAAGGGGAGATCGGGTAAATTCTAAAAATGAAACAGTTAAATACATACCATAATACAGGCTCCCCATATACCTTCTGACATGGCAGCACCAAATTGCTGAACCTAAAACATAGTAATGTACTGAGAATTGTATCCTTAAAGGGATTGTAAGAGAAGTTTCTAAACTTTTTATGTGTTTCGGGGGACAGATAGCATCAACTTTCACCATTACAATTTTCAATCAGATGTATGTGGTTCCTGCAATTCCACTATAACTAAATCTTTGATGACGTCAGTAATAGCAAAATATGCTTTATCACATATGGCCCTTCGCAATTGCTGAGTTTCCAGCGTTTAAAATACATTTAATTAAAAAACAGGCAAGAAAAATTCTGATTCCTGTGCCAGTGTTTCCGAGAGTTGGCCCAGTGTCAGCTTCCACCGCCTAATGCCTTGAAATTTCTGTTCATTTACTTACATTTCTAGCGCGAGAACTAAACCCTGTTAAATCGTCCAGTCTCCGGTCTAAAAACTGCCAGGTCTGCATTTGATCATCTGAGTTGTCTTGTATCATATATATCTCTGTACTTTTATAGACAGTGGCCAAACTGGCTCTTTTAGTATACCAGTTAAACTAACAATAGAAATAACAATGTATATAGCAATTATACCAGATATATATATATCAAAAGAACTTAAGATGATTTTAGATTTACAGTCATTTGATTGGTCAATCACTAAAATCGATTATAGATTTAGTTTTATTATCCAGTCAGATTACTGTATTTCTTTATTCTGGGTTCAGTTTCATAAAATCTAAAATCTAAACTTCATTATTTAAGTGTTCCTGTCATTTGATTGGTCAATCACTAAAATCGATTATAGATTTAGTTTTATTATTCAATCAGATTACTGTATTTCTTTATTCTGGGTTCAGTTTCATAAAATCTAAAATCTAAACTTCATTATTTAAGTGTTCCTGTCATTTGATTGGTCAATCACTAAAATCATACATGTGTACAGGTCAGGAAAGAACATCTGGAGATTGGTAAAATCGATTATAATTTTAGTTTTATTGTCCAATCTAATTACTGTATTTCTTTAATTGAAATCTTCGTTGAAATTTTGTGAAAAAGCATAGGCATCCCAACCCTTCAAAATTTCAGGCAAACCAACGTGCTTCCCCAACAGGCCTTAAAGTCTGTACAAGTATGTTATATGTAAAACAGGCCTCCAAGCCACAATACCTAAACATGCATAGATACTGCAATTACCTAGGCCACTATGCTCACCATGCTCCTATAGGAAATACAAATGATTGACAACTTACATCTGTGGATCTATCACCAGCATAGAACCAAATATCATCCATTAGTTTTGATAAATTCTCCCAAGATTCCACAGCATTAGGGGGTAAGGTCTGAAGAGCCATAGCCTAGAAATAGAATAATTTCATACAAAATTTAAACATAATGAATGGAATACAGTTCGATGTCCTGGTTTTCAGCACCTATTATGGGCAATGTATTACAGTGAGCAATGCATGGTAGTTTGCCAGGACAAGTAAAATCATTAAAATTGGAATCAAAGGAGTCATATCATTAAATTACACATTTCCTAATTGGATGGAATAACAAAACTAGATTTATAAAGCACACTAATCAGCACATGTTAAAGGCGGGGCTAAATCTGTCAATCATACAGTTGGTTTTATGCAACACACAAAATATAATTCTACTGATTTTATGGTTGTTATAGAGAATTCTTTGATTTTGGCTGATTTGTTTGATCAGGCATGCATTGATCTGGTTTGACCATTGTAGTAGTACTATACAACTTTAATTGATTTGTCATAATTTAGACGAGATTTTGATTGAAGGAATTGTCTTGCTGGTATGGATTTTTATTATCTCACCTGCGGCCATTTTTCTTTATACGGTAAAATCATTCTCAGCCTGGTTTCTACGGCATCTCGTATAAATGGTCTGGTCTTTATTCTTAAAACAGACAAAAAAAACAAAAAATGTTACCTTAAAATGTAAGGATCAATCTTGTCTGGATAAGATTCAATGGTTTAAATATTTGCTTTACCAGGGGGTGATAAAGCTACATTACATTCTTAGGCGTATAGGCCTAACGTCTGTTTGGGGGGGGGACTGGCTAGTTTGCACAGAAGGGTTTTGAGATGACGGGCAAAGCACAACTATGAGCACAGAAAGCGCAAGTCTGCAAAAACATTACTTGTCTGCCCACGTTTTTTTTGGTCACTGCCCGAAAAGATAATATTTTGGGGGCAGCTGGCTGTAATATTTCCTTTCAATTAAGAAAAACTTTGATGTCACAGGATTTTTAAAATCAATCTGATGAAACTTAATTCTTCTACCCTCACAAATGCTTTAAAGTACAAGAATAGACAACTTACTTCACTCCCTCTGCCTGTGTTTTCGAGACCTGTTCAGCCAACTGATCTGCTAACTGTTGATTACTGTTGGTATAAAAATAATGGACTAATTTCCACCCCACCCTTNA